>NC_134577.1:45088505-45388505 GCF_050947875.1 Dermacentor variabilis
TCGCCGCAGTAAATCACATGTGTGAAAGAAAAGAAAAATATTCTAGCCTAGTGGTTAGAGCGTCGAGCTGCTGCGCAAGGTCGCAGAGGTTCAAATCCCACAGCCGGAAGCGAGAAACCGACCGACCGACCGACCCAGGCGAAACCGTGGGACGGTAGGGAAAGAATGCTTCACTTTCAAAGCGAGGAAATAACGTAAAAAAAAGTCATCGATCGCTTTTTAGTAATTCTGCAATTACTTTCACGACGCCATTGTCAGTGTAATCAAATGCAGTACTGAAATATATAAGTGACAGCAAAACTATTTGCAAGGAAAGTCGACTTTCCCGCAGTTAAAAAAAAATTGCGTCCTGGAGTAACTTGTATGAAGCATTATATCCGAGGGCGAATTGAACCCTCATAACGTTACGCTCCGTCTGTCAGAGTTATGGCGCATCCCACTGTGTAAATGTGATTGACGGAGCCATCGCTGCTTTCACTGAGACAATTCGCGCATCGTCACAAACGTTGTGCACTTTCGGTTTATTGCAGACAAAAGACGTGGTTGTGGCGAACAAAGAGGGATGATAAAGAAAAACGCACCGTGAATTTCAGCCTGTGTGCGAAATGCCATCGCGAACGGACCAACCGTTCAGCCGTAGGTAGCGATGTGGCTCGCTTGGCTTATTCAGTAAGGCTGCAGGTATAAGACAAGAAAGGAAGTGTGGGAATCGGGAGTGGAGTGGGAGAATAGGGAGACCACAAATTCTCCGTTTCCATGGGGATCGCGGGCCATATCCGCTTTCGTAAACACGGAGTCCCGCGGCGTCATTTATGGGGATTCTGTTGTTTCTGAGCGCGCCTATGCGCGGAACGCTACCGGCCACCTATTTCTGAGACAGCCTCCTGTGCGTTGGCCTGTCTAGACTGGCACACCGATTGCCTGAAATGGAAAGCCGTTTCAGTACACGTTCCTTCCGCGATTACCGGTTGCAAAACGTCGTTTCCGTCCGTGGACACCGTTTGCAACCCTTGTACGTTTGTTATGAGATAGAGGGGGCTCGAATAACGCATTGTCTTCGTACGCAACGCGAGCACACGTGAGTTGCGGGAACGATTAGCGCAACGTATGACATATTTTTTTCTTTCTCTGAAATTTCAGCGGCCCACCAATGTTAGCAATCTGCGACAGTGAGCGAGTTCCCTTTTCGCGCATGGGGAGTTTGCGCAACTTCGCAATTACTGCGCTTACGCACAAAAATTATCGTCTGCCGTCGCGAAGGGAAGACGAGATTCTGGGGGGAGGTTTTTGTTCGTTTAGGAAAGTTAAGCGTACGGTGGTGGGGACCTTGGGAGAATGGGGAAGGTCCTTGCTTGAATAAAACGCGATAAAATAACTGGTGTTATTCTCCATGACGCCACCTGGTGGCTACTCCGCAATCGAAACGCCTACAAGCGGCCCACACCTCCACCCAGGCCAAGATCTCGCGTCATCATGCCCAGTTGTTGCGTATAACTTAGAAGTACCATTTAGAAATCTTATACATGTTTTATTTTTACAAAGAAATGAAAAATTTCAGGAATAACAGTAATAGACAGCGCTCACCATGGCTTCAAAGGCACTCTCAGAGCTTAGTCATCATTAGTAAATGCAGCGGGGATTTCTGGCAATTGTTCGAGGCTCTCTGCGCGTATGACGGTCCGACAGAGTGAACACTGTATAGTACAGACTAACACAGTCTTTCGTCAACAAAAGAGGTTAGTTAGTTAGTTAGTTAGTTAGTTAGTTAGTTAGTTAGTTAGTTAGTTAGTTAGTTAGTTAGTTAGTTAGTTAGTTAGTTAGTTAGTTAGTTAGTTAGTTAGTTAGTTAGTTAGTTAGTTAGTTTGGGTTTAGTGGCACAAAGGTAACTAAGGCCATGCTGCGCCAGTCACAAGACTGGGGCAGCAGAAGAATAAAACGGAACGTTATGGCAGGTAAACCTGCATTACACTATAGTTGGTGTAAATAACCAGTTTTTTCTAAAAAGTCGAAGAGGTTAGGAAATGGCACTAGGGTGTCATCTGCTAGTAATAGGGCAGGGTGTAATGGAATGGGCAAATTATACAGGCTGTGTAAAAACCTCCGTCTCAGTGTATCAATGTGTGGACATGTTATTAAGATGTGCATGACTGTAAGAGCTTCATTACATTTTTCGCAAGTTGGCGGGTTTTCTTTTCGGAGAAGGAAATTGTGCGTCAGATGTGTGTGTCCAATGCGAAGTCGACACAGGGTCACCTCGTAGAATCGTTGCTGGTGACTGCATGATTTCCACTCGCCAATTACAGGTTTAATTAGATGAAACTTGTTGCTTAAACTAGTGTCCCAATCGCGTTGCCATTTTGACGTCAAGGCCTTCCGAATCGCATTGAGACTGTCTTTATATGGAAGTGCTTTATTTTGAATGTTTCTGTACGCTACCATTAATGCGCATCTATCCGCTGCTTCGTTACACAATATTCCAACATGGCTTGGTACCCAGAAAAACTTAATTGATCTGCCATATTTGTTTGACGTTAATGCATTCAAAATATCGCCTAACAAGGGTTCACTTTCGTATTTCATGTGTAGAGCCTTCAGTACGCTTAATGAATCTGTGTATATGACAGTGTTTTCAAGCTTGTCAGCAATGATCTTTTGAACTACCGTCCAATCGCGTACACTTCAGCTGTGTAGACAGAGGCATGCTGAGGTAATCGAATACTTGTTTCCCGATTTTCTGTTACGGCCCCTACACCTACGTGTTTTTCCGTTTTAGAGCCATCAGTATAAAATTCTATGTAGTTTATATACTTGTCTTGAAGAGCGCGGAATTCTTCTATAATGTGTTGATGTCATCATCATCATCATCATCATCAGCCTAGTTACGCCCACTGCAGGGCAAAGGCCTCTCCCATACTTCAACTACCCCGGTCATGTACTAATTGTGGCCATGTTGTCCCTGCAAACGTCTTAATGTCATCCGCCCACCTAACTTTCTGCCGCCCCCTGCTACGCATCCCTTCCCTTGGAATCCAGTCCGTAACCCTTAGTGACCATCGGTTATCTTCCCTCCTCATTACATGTCCGGCCCATGCCCATTTCTTTTTCTTGATATCAACTAAGATGTCGTTTACCCGCGTTTGTTGCCTCACCCAATCTGCTCTTTTCTTATCCCTTAACGTCACACCCATCATTCTTCTTTCCATAGCTCGTTGCGTCGTCCTCAATTTCAATGTGTTGATGTGGTGTGTCTCTTTTCTTTAAATGTGTTAGTGTCCAATCACATAACGCTATGAAATCACACCACGGGGGTAAACGTTCTGGCTTTCTGGCAACCTGGAGGACTTCCCGAGGGATGTCATAATCCCGATAGTATTCTTCGTATCGCAGGATAAGCGGCCCAATCATGTTTGGTTTATTTATATAATGTAAGCGTGAGCTGCACTGTATGACGATGTTGTAGCATATGTGCTGTGATGAGGATCGGATTCTGAGTATGTAGAAAAAAGTTAGTAGCGCTCTGCGATGCTGTAAAGGAGGCTCATTACATTCAATATGTAAGCTCTGTATAGGTGATGTTCTGTAAGCACCGCATGCCAGTCGTAGTCCTAGGTTATGGACTGGATCAAGTCGTCGGACGTAAGATAGTCTGGCTGAACCATATGTAGTACTACCGTAGTCTAATATGCTACGCACAAAAGTGCGGTAGATGTGTAGGAGGCATTTACGGTCAGAGCCCCACCGTTTCCGGGAGAGTATTTTTAGAATGTTAAGTGCATTGTTCGCTTTGACTTTAATATTATTGATGTGTGCGAGAAAGTTCAACTTTTTATCAAACCGGACACCCAGAAACTTGTGTTCTTGTTTTACGGGTAGTGTGGCATCCTGTAGTTTGAGGATAGGATCTGCTTGTAGGCCTCATTTTTGTGTAAAGATAACACTTATAGTTTTTTTCACTTGAGAAGCGAAAGCCTTTTTCAGATGCCCGCTGCGTCAGTTTGTTTAGTGTAATTTGAATTTGTCGTTCGCAGGTTGCCATGTTCGATGCACGACATGAAATTTGAAGATCATCCACATATAGTGAATGCATTATAGAGGATGGAATTACATTATTGAGCGAGTTCATTTTCACCACTAACAATGTTGTGCTCAATACGCATCCCTGAGGTACTCCGTTTTCCTGAATAAATACGCTGGACAGCACCGTTCCTAAAAGCACCTGGAATGTTCGATCGGACATGAAATCAGCTAGACATTTAAGCATTCTTCCGCGGATCCCTAAATCCGCTAAATCCCTTAAAATACCGAACCTCCATGTTGTGTCGTACGCCTTTTCAAGATCAAAGAAAACTGTGAGACAATATTGCTTGTGCAGAAAGGCCGCACGTATCTCGTGTTCTAACCGAACTAGATGATCTGTTGTAGAGCAGCCTTTCTTGTACCCACACTGATGATTATCGAGCAGGTTCTAAGTTTCGAGGACGTATGCCAATCTGATGTTTATAATGGATTCATAGGACTTGGCGAGACAGCTTGTGAGTGCTATAGGTCGGTAGCTGGTAGCTGTTGTAGGATGCTTTCCAGCTTTCAAGAAAGGGATTATAATGGCTTTTTTCCACTCATTCGGCATTTTTCCTGTTTCCCAGATTATGTTAAAAAAGCGGAGCAATGTTTTAATTGCTTTTGAAGATAGGTGTACGAGCATTGTGTAATGTATTCTGTCCGGACCTGGCGCTGTTTTTTTGCCAGTAGTGAGTACTCTGTTGATTTCGGGAAGTGTTAGGGGGGCATTATATGGTTTCTCGGAACTTCCTGCTGTCGGAAGCTTTCGTTTTTCTGCTGATTGTTTATACTTTTGAAATTCAGTGGAGTAGTTTAGTGAGCTTGATATGTTATGGAAATGCTGTCCTAATATGTCTGCTTGTTCTTTTAAATTCGTTTGTGTACCTGAAGGTGAGAGTATGGGGATCGTATAAGGAGCGTACTCACTTCTAAACTTACGAAGCTGATCCCACATTCTTTTGGATGTTATTGAGCTATTGATGGAGGATACATACGTTTGCCAAGACTGTCTTTCGGCTTGCCTACGCGTGTACCTGGCTTTCACTTTTGCTTCTTTGAAATACAGGAGGTTGTTTTGTGTTGGATATCGCCGAAAGAGACCCCATGCTTTGTTTTGTGCTTCTTTAGTTTGAGTGCATTCATTCGTCCACCAGGGTTTTAGTTTTTTCCTAAAGAAGCCGGAGGATTGCGGGATCGTCTGTTCTGCTGCAGCAAGTATGAAGGCAATAATATTTTCATTCATTTCGTCTATAGTTTGATCATCTGATATGTGATTAAGACTGGCCTTCTCGCTGAAGAGAGGCCAGTCTGCTAGATGGAGTTTCCAACGAGGTGGTCTTAATGGTACTGTAGGGAAAGGAGCTGTGTTTTTAATAATGCCGGGCATATGATCACTACCATAAGGATTGTTAATAACACTGCACTAAAATCTATCAACAGAGATGGAGTGCACAGCGCCAGATCAAGACAGCTCATAGCTCCTGTGCTTGGGGAGCAGTAGGTTGGCGCACCAATGTTTAAAAGGCATATTTCGTTACTCAGGATAAAATAGGAGTCAGGATAATGTGTTTGTCCCCTGGTGTCAGTTGCTTTGCTACTCCATAATATGTTATGAGCGTTAAAATCACCTACTATTAAAAAAGGTTTGGGTAGCTGGTTTAAAACTAACTCCAGATTTCCTACAGTAAAATGTGAATGTGGTGGAATGTACATTGAACAAATGGTAATGGTTTTATGTGCTAAAACCGTGACAGCAACGGCTTCCAAGTGAGTATTAATGGCAACTTCTCTAGCTGCAATGCCGTTCCGTAGAACTATAGCTACACCACCCGAAAGCCGGTTCGCCTGAGTATGATCGCGCCGTACAACAGTGAATCCTTTTAAAATGTTTCTGTGCTTTTCGCCTAAGTTTGTTTCTTGTAAGCACAAGGCCACAGGAGAGAAGTTACTTAACAAGTCTTTGATGTCAACTAAGTTGTGTAAAAGGCCTCTACAATTCCAATGGATAATAAAAGCCATATTGAAATTGAAAGGTCAGAAATGCCACTACGGAAAAGTAAGAGGTGGGATTATAGGTGACATGGATTAAAAAGGCTAATACAAATGAGTGATAACCTTTAGGTTATCGCTTTCTTATTTTGAATGGTTACTGGGATTTTGTCCCTCTTACCGCGCTAGAGAGAGCGCTTGTCCTTCGGTGTCAATGACACCGGAGTTTTTGTGTCGACCTCCATCGCTCTCTCTGAGGCGCTGGAGGACCGAGAGTTTGGCGCCGAGACACGTGCCTCGGGTCTTGGAGTTCGCTTGATCTTAGGGCCATGCGGGACTGGTGTTTGCAGGGCCTTGGAAGAGGATGGAGCAGCGTCGGCTGCTTCCATCACGGGGGCGGGAGGAGTCACTGCAGCACCACTGCGCGTGGGCTCGGAGGACTCCGGAGGCCTCTGTGACGCTGCCCCCGACTGCGTCACATCGGCGTAACTTCTTCGCGGAAGATACGATAGCCGCTTTCTGGCTTCAAAGAACGATATTTTTCTTTCACAGTTAGTGCAATTACTTCCTTTTCCTTTTTCCAGCATGGGCAAGACCGCGAGTAGGCTGGATGGTCTCCTTTGCAGTTAATACAATGTGGGGAATATGTGCAGTTTTCAGATTGATGATCGTTTGAGCTGCATTTAGCACAGGTTGTTTGGCCTCGGCATGAATGTGAAGCATGTCCGAACCTTTGACACTTGGGTTCGGGATATATGGTCTGACGTTTACTTTTACATAGCCTGCATCCAGAGAGGTAGGCATTTCGCTTGTTCCAAATGTAAGTATGACATGTTTTGTTGGGATCTCTTGGTCATTTCTGCGGATGACGATTCTTTGTACTTTTGTCACGTTTTGCTCCTGGAAACCCTCAAGGAGTTCCTCATCGCTCAGGCCAATGAAGTCTTCCTCTGATATCACACCCCGGCTTCTGTTCAGTGTTCTCTGCGGTGAAATTGTCACTGTGGCGTCGCCAATAGTGGTAAGTTCCGATAGCTTTTGCGCTTGATCTTTATCACTTAGTTCTAAGAGTAGGTCCCCGCTAGACATTTTTGAAGCTCTATATGTAGTTCCGATTTTGTCCTTCAGACACTTGGCCACCAGAAAGGGAGATAGCTTTCTTACTGGTATGTTATTTTCACTGTGGACGACATACTATTTGGGAAATGACGGGGCGTTGCTCCGAAAGGAGAACTGGAACGGTGCTTCGGTGCGGCATCTTTTTAGACGCCGATCATAGACAGAAGTTTGCGCTGCCATAAGAAAATTTGTTTGTTCGGCAACAGCGCCGACCGCCCACCACGGAGCCCAACGAGGGGACGTGGCAGAGCTTGCATACAAGCCTGCCAGACGCCAGTCGTACGCCATCACTATAACCAAATATGGTGTACCCAAGGTAGGATAGCCACACAAGGTTAACCCTTGCCGCCGTGGAGAAAGGAAGTAATTGGAAGACAGAAGAAGACAGGAAAGATAAAAAAGTGAGAGATAAAGACGAAGGTTTGAGGAGAGAGAGATAGGATGAGGCGACTACCGATTTCCCCCGGGTGGGTCAGTCCGGGGGTGCCGTCTACGTGAAGCAGAGGCCAAAGAGGTGTGTTGCCTCCGCCGGGGGGCCTTAAAGGTCCGAACACCCAGCATCGGCTCAACCTCCAGGATTCCCCTTTCCCCGGACACGGCTAAGCCGCGCACGGTTACACGCGGGAGGTTCCAACCCTCGTGTGCACGGGTATGTGGTGTCGCAACACACCAAACGCCTGCTGACGCAGACGCCCCTGCGGGGGTCAACAAAAGAAGTGCAGTTGATGAGGTTGTGTTTCGCGGTCTCACCGCAATCCCAAACGCTGTACGAAGAACGGTAACGTCACGCCTATGCGAAAACAGTATGAGTTTGTAAGAGCATCACCTCGTCTACGAGGGACAAACTTCCGTAGCATCGAAATAGGCCAGGCGGTAGTCCAAGCTGCTTCAAAGGCCTTCAATTAGCGACTTCTCATGGGAGGGAAGTCGCTAATTGGCACGCTCCGATGGATTGCCAAGTTATATTGCATTGCAACCAGCAATTCGGCGTGTTTGTCGAAAGTTGCCGAAAACTGCCGAAGTTGAATTGGGTGACGAGATGTAGCTAATATTCTGACTGATCTTAGAGACGAATAAACGGAGTTTGGCAGACTATAAAATGCCTGGAGCAGATAAAAATACAGTCTATTACGAGAATTAACCTAACCTATAAGACTAACAAAATGGCTGGCAATGCGAGAGAAACGACGTCAAGGAAAGCAGTAAATACTGTGATCTGATTACAAAGTTTGTAGGCGTTAAGTTAGAGTCAACTTGACGAAAGACAGGAGTAACTGCTAAGGGAAACTTTCGGCCTGCAGTACACTGACAATATCGATTACGATAATGATGATTCGGCGGCTGATGATTAACATTTTGTTCACGGGGCAACGTTGCGAATACAAACGTCACCCCGTATACAGGGAACATGCACAACATTGCAACTCGACAAGTGTCACGTGTGAAACCTACGCTGCAGGAGGTCTTGCGTAATTACGTTGAGTTGTGCTCAGAAAGCAACAAACATAAAGGGGCCGGGGCCTCACAAGAGTCGCGCTGTAAATGTCGACTGAACAACCACCTCTTCCCTGTCCCTATCGACTGCTTTGATGTGCTGACCAATTTACAACCACTTCGATTTAATGTGCGGCAAAAGACTTTCTTGTTACTGCGTCAAACCAAGCTTGAAAATTCTTCCGCTGGCACCTAGGCGAGGAGTTTTATCTTTACGAGCTCTAATAACTGGTTTCCTTTGCCGCCAGCAGCAATAAAAAGTTATGCCCAAACCGTCCGAACGGGAGAAGGGAAAGATACATCTATTTTGAAAACAGCACACCAAGCGAGAAGGCCGGGGACGTGTAGCTGACAAAAAGCGAGCGCAAAACCTCACTATTCCGGCGACGCTGACTGAGCAGAGAAGTTCGTAAAGGCATCATATCATCGAGAAGAGGGCAAACAAATTAGCTGTGCAGGCCGTGGCCAAAGTTACGACGCATTCTCGTAAACGCAGGAAGAGGAAGTACACAGTAACTTCCCCGCGCACCCAAAAAGGAAAAAAATAAGATGTGTAGTTGGGCATTAATATCCGGCATGTCATACTGGTGTGAGGCAGTCCTTGGAAGGCAAGTTTTACGAGCTCCTCCTTCGTTCTAGACGACCCTGGCCTTCAATGTACTTCCGGTCAACTCCATCTTTGCAGAAAGTGTAGCACTCGTACTTTCTATTCGAGCAACTCGCCTTTCTGCGAACTTCACTCTTTCCTCTCATGGCATTGCCTTTGTAAGTTATGTCAGGCCGTAACTTCGCAGAACTGCACTTCCGAGTTTCTGTCGCCATTTTGGCTTCTCCAGAGCAAGCTCGCTTTATGTGTGCTTCCAATGTTTTGTGTGTGCGTGTTGTTCTTTAAGAGTGCATGCATGGCTTCTGTGAAGTGGTGAAGCCCCGCAAAAGCAAGCAAGCAAGCAAGCAAGCAAGCAAGCAAGCAAGCAAGCGCATCAGCCAATGAGATGAAAGTGCTCTGGGCAAACTTTCAAGTTCTGCACAACGATCAAGGTCACGTCGTCTGCTCTCAAGTGATCACACGACGTGAGCCGAGTGCATACCCAGTTCAAGTAGAGTCCGCTAAATTAAACTTGATCAAAACATTTTTCTTTCCACTGGAACAGCAGAACGTACAGACTTTAATTAGAGCCGGAGATATTGCGTTGGCGATATCCGTAACATGCCTCTCCAGGTGATTAGAATAAAAGACAAACTATGTAAAATTTTAAAAATCTACAAGAACAATCAATAAAGCTCAATTCACTCCGTTTGCGTATTATTTCATTAGTGAGTAGCGTATATTGTGGCATAGTGCTACAGAATGAAGCAGTTCAAATTTTCGTCATTACTGCGTTTAGTCTGAAAAACGTTGCTCACATCATTGGGACTGTTTTTATATATATAATTCAGTACGCGGGACGAACTATGCAAGCTCGCGGCTGTACTGCTTCAGTCGGGAGTGACACCATCGAAACCCACGCACTAAGTTAAGCGATTGACGGGGCTAGTTGGTGCACGTTCACGATTGTGTTGCGCCTAGCTTCAGCCCTCGGAGAATGAAAGAACACGACCTGAATGGTCCAAAAGCTTTCGTGCTTCGCTCTCGCGGTCTCTCGTTCTTTCGCTGTTACCATGTGCTGCAATACAATCATCACGCGCTAAAGTTTTCACGCACTAATGACTACCTATATACATCAACAATACCAAGAATTGAGGCCTACATCAACAATACCAAGAATGGGGGCTACAGATGGAGTAGCGCGCTGTGGTACAGAAGTTATATAAGCAGCGATGAAGTGCCTGAGAAAGGGTGGCCAGCGTTTCGCTAGGTGGACCTATCTATGTCAAGAATAGGTCCACCTATTGAAGCTTTGGCTACCCTTTCCGAGGCACTTTATCCCCGTTAATATACATCAACACGTCTCCTAACTCCCACGACATAATCCCAGCGTCATATACGTCCTAATCAACATCCCCACCACTCTACCCCAGGCCGCCATCATCAATGAAAGAGGCATGATCTTGCTTGCCATATCCAGATACCCCAGCACGGCTGTCAACCGATTACAGTGCAACGCCTCGACAACGGGCGCTTCTACAACTAAATTACCTGTATAACGAATAATCGTGTGTGCGCCGACGGAATTTCTATCTAATCAGTCACGGTGGCTCAGTGGCAGCGCGACGTTCAAATTCAGATTCAAATTCTTTATTTATTCATGAAAACCCAATAAAAGTGTGTCCAGTTGCCACTACGATCTCAGCGGTGGCTGCCACATTCCAAAGGAGGCGGAATGCAATAACGCTCGTGTGCCCTGCATATGGTACAGAGTAAAAAACGTCCAAGATGGTCAAAAAAGATTTTTCCAGTGCCCTCGACCACGTTGTCTCTTACAACCTACTGCCAAGTTCCGAGACATTGTACCCCACAATTTCATTAATTTATTTCCTACGTTTGATGTGTATTGCGAACGCCTGCGTAGTCGAAGATTCACTACAACGAATTAGCGCGTACAGCGAATGAATCTAGGCGCAAAAGACGGCTGATTCGTTCCTTTACCACCAAACGTTGCTCAGAGGCGCCGCCACTGCCCTCCGCAAACGCACCCTGAGCTGCGGTAAGGGCTATAGCAACGGGTTTGATGGCCGTGACAGCGAGCGTTCCGGTCCTGCTGCAGAGCTCCACGAAACACGAAGACCACGAGCCGTACGCCCTTTGTCGCAACACGGCAGCTGGTGTGACGGCTGACGAATCAATACACACGCGTCGCGGTTAACGAGGAAGTGACGATTTGCTCGGAACCGACGAATGGCTGCGTTGTCAGAGCCATGCATGTGAACGTAGAGTAATTTACTAAATTGGCGTAAGGCTACGAATATGAACGAAATATTTGAACTAATATTTGTGTTGTTGAGGTGCTTATTTGATCACACTATAGAGCAGCGCAGCGACGACAGTCTAGGCAGAGCACAGACACCTAGCGCGAACGGCATTCACGAGCAAGAGCGCTGAAGAGGACGGCCCACTAGAAAGTGCTAGAGGACGACCCACTATATTGTCCCAATCCTTCCCTACAGAACTAATATTTTTCCAACGGATGTTTATAAATTTCTGATCGTGTTAGGCCGCACTAATTACGACACCGGCTGCCATCGCGGCTCACACACAGAGCCACTGGTAACTTGCTTAATGCGTGCCCCGTTCCCCTGCACGCACTTTCTTTTAACATCTATTGTACAATATCAGCTACACTTGCATTCGCTGTCGTTTGTTCAGTGCTCCTTGCAGCCCGACTAGGGCACCACCTAGGCTGCCCAGCAGAAGCCGCCTCGCCTGCTGCATTAAAACTTCTCTCTGGGCGAGTTGGTGCATACTTGACATGAAAACTGTTTACAGCGCAAACACATGCAACCACAAAGTATAAGGGACAGGACACAAGCGCTGTGTCAGCGCTTGTGTCCTGTCCCTTATACTTTGTGGTTGCATGTGTTTGCGCTGTAAACAGTTTTCACGCCTGCTGCATCGCGCCAATAGTCGCCCTCGCGTATTGTTCGTACACCGTCCGACCAGTTCAAGCGCAGCGCTAAACCTGCCTATCCATCTCTAACAGCCATCTTTTTTTTTTCCTTTAATCCAAGCTTTCTTTTGCAGTGGCGGTCGTTATCGTCGTCGCCTTGCCGAACAGCTTGTAGGACAGCACCCGTAACGAAACGGCTTACAAGTGTAGCCCCAAGTGTACTACCACTACGTGAGTCCCGGTGACCCGCCTTCGTTCGCTGCGGAATTACGGAGGCAAATAACGAACGGCACCCAAATGTCATCACTTCTAGAAATATCCGTCTTCAAGCGCAGAGCTCATTCATGAAAGCCAGGCTTTCTGTTCTCTCTCTCTCTCTCTCTCTCTCTCTCTCTCTCTCTCTCTCTCTCTCTCTCTCTCTCTCTCTCTCTCTCATTATTCTCGGGGTTAGCCGCATCTTCTCGCTTGATTTCTCGCCGAGTTCGTAAAGTGGGTTGATCCCCGGAGAGGCAGGAACACAATCGCTACGCTGCAAAATGCTGTTGAGAACATGAACCGCTGCACAACCATAAATTAATCACTTCACCATATCTTCGCTTCATATTGATTCCAGTATGTGCGTTGGATCATGCAGATAATTGTATTCTTTTAATTAAAGGTGCGTATAACTGTTGAATGCATGTGGTCCTTACTATTGGCTGAATTATTATTAAAGAGGTACCCAACGCCAGAGTTCGAACACGTCACAGCACGTCACACACCAGGGAGGTTCCCGACGACTGAGCAAAGTGCGAACGTGCCCACTGTCTTCTTCGCCATGGAACTCTCGCCCCAATTCAATAAAGTTTCTCTCTCTCTCTCTCTCTCTCTCTCTCTCTCTCTTGAACCACACTTGCCCCGCTCGCATCAACGACACGCTTACGCGGTTAGACCGTGAGACAGCGCAATGGGAGAAATTAAAACTGTTTTCGTCGCCTTCTCACCGGATGTGCGTAGCCCCCGCCAAAGTCTAGTGCGCCGCCGCAACTCACTTCTTAATTGCTCCGGAAATTGATCGCGCCTGACATGCTGCGCAGAAGCCTTCGTGGATGGCATCGCCGGTGAAAATGACCGCGTGAAATCTGGGTCCTCCCCATTAACGAGATTAACCCGATGCCGCCTCAATCAATCGCTCATACAGATAAATAAACAGAGGGAGGAAGAAAAAAAATCAGGTTTATTGAGAACGCGGATGAACATTTCGAGCGATGCTAATGAAACTACGATGAATGAAGAGTGCTCGGCAATCTTGGTCTGCTGAATTCCAGGTCCCCGCATCCCGATGAGGGCTGACTGTAAGTGCGCGTACTTCTGTTGGCGCGCACGTTCAAGAACCCAGGTGGTCAAGATTAATCTGGATTCGCCCACTATACGGCGTGCCTCATATATCGTGGTTTGCGCATAAAAAAAAAGAAATCATGGGGTTTTACGTGTCAAAACGACGATCTGGTTATGAGGCACGCCGTAATGGAGGACTTCGGATTAATTTTGACCACTTCGGGTTCCTTAACACGCAGTAAAATCTAAGTACATGGATGTATCCGCATTTCCTTCCCTTCTAAATGCGGTCTCCGTGGCCGGGATTCAATCACTTGACCTCGTACTTAACAATCCAGCGCCGTAGCCACTAACCAACTACGGTGGGTACAGGACGCGCATGTATGTACCGGGAGTTTCTCGAACGTTATCGACAGTTCTATCCGTTGCCTATTTCTCACCGAACCTCGCGTAATCTGATGGTATGCGCGATGCCAATTGCGTAGTACCTTCTGGAAGAGATGCGGGCACCAGGGGTTATTCTGGAACTTTCAATGACCGATGCATAAAAGCCGACGCGCTTTCCTCGAATATCAGATTTCGCCGATCGCCGACTGTGTTCGCCGCTATCGTTGTGCATTGAATGTAACTTGCTTTTTGTGCGCACAGGTTCGCCCAAGAAAAAGTTACGTTCGTCGCTGACAGTTTTGCGATTGCTTTTTTTCATCGCCACTACAACAAGACATCTGATGCATGCAGGCACGGCCTGCGCTGAGCAATAATGTTTAACCTTCTTTAGCCAGTGAAAAAGCGGTCACCCGAGAAAGGTAAACAAGTACACATGGCAATATGCTATACGAGACGAAACGATAGTTTTTTACTAGCCAAGCTTCACAGCGCTGGTGGACATCAGAATTGGCGCAATAATCGTCAATGCAAAATATAATTAACAGTCTCACTGATTGCCTTTTTTAAATTAAAAACATTAGTGGGAGGAGCGAACATGCTGTAGTCATAGAATTCAAGCCATCCAGTACTCAAAGAAGTGTTAACCTTTTTTGCCGAAAACCTCCTTGCTGGAAAGTTTCGCAAAATATAGACTCGAGATGCCACTTAAAATTCATTTGCCTTCCGGTTAGCAGTCTACCCTGCTGCAGCCTTTCCACAGAACGGAAATATTTTCAACTGGATCAGCAATGCACCTTTGCACTGCTGGCTTTGAGTACTTATCTTTCGAAAGTGGCTTACGGCCCTGAGTTTCTAGCAAACACCTGTTCAGCAAACTACACTGCACAGCGCGATAAAGCGGCCGTGGAAACATGTGAACGCAAGAGAAGACAAGCTCTGCCTCAACCAAAAATGGAATGCGAGAATAAGGAAATCCTAAATTTTCCCAGAAGGAATGGCACTGCTTTTCTTAAAGGGATATACTAGCGTTCTGCACAAAACCAACGAAAGGACCAGTACGAATTGCCGTTAAACGCAGGGAAATCTCTGCTGCGTCTCCGTGTAGACATTTGCTGCCCGCTTTTGTCCTCACCACACACCTAGGAATGACGAAGCATCGGCCTTTTCGAAAGGTGTACTTGGCCTAATACTCTGCTCTCACTTGTCCCATGCTTCGGCACTGCGATTGCCCAACCATACAACTATGTTCATAGTTCACCGATCAGATTGCAGAAACAGCAGCAAGAAGTTCCAGAAGAAATAGAAATTCCACTTGAACGAAAAAAAAAATAATGTTTCGCAGTCTTGATTGCGCAGGACACACAGGCCAAGTTTTTCGGCGCCACATTCCAGTCAGGAGCCTCGGCGATGACGTCATGATCATCTTCACCAATCAGAGCCGCATATCCACACGGCGGCGTTTGCCGCAGTCGCGGCTGCACGTTTTTTCGCGTGTTTAAACCGACTTTGCATTGGTTTATGGTCGGTTAAACAATGAATCTGCGTTTCCGGGGGTGAATAACTGTAGCTCGTTGCCAGGTCAGATATTAAAGTGCTTTACCTTCCCTTTAAGAAGGACGTTTCATCCTGGAAAGCCAATTTCATAAGCGGGTCTTTTTTTTATGGGTCATTTTTTTTTTCACAACACGTTCATGCCTTCAGGCACGCTAGTTAAGCATGCTAAATTCCCCCTGTCTTGTCTCTTTTACCAGCCCCTCTCGTCTGCAATGTTTGCCATGGCGAACGTAAACCACTTAACCGAGTTAAAGAACACCCTTGAGAATGTATGTTTTGCTAATTTATTCCTGGTTTCTTTCCATCCATCTTCATGTTGTTGTTGTATTTTTTTCACTATTGCATTAGCTTTCTCGCATGCCACAACACATTAGAGAGGTGTGTCAATATAGTACAAATAAAACCCAAATCTGTCAGCACTGAGGGTCA
Source organism: Dermacentor variabilis (assembly GCF_050947875.1). Classification (NCBI taxonomy): domain Eukaryota; kingdom Metazoa; phylum Arthropoda; class Arachnida; order Ixodida; family Ixodidae; genus Dermacentor; species Dermacentor variabilis. The sequence goes on from NC_134577.1 coordinate 45,104,399, forward strand.
GCATAACGTAAACACTCATTTCGCACAGTTCCGTTCCTTCCTTATCCGCCGTTCCTGGACGGCCAATCGCAGAGTATGGAAGTCGTTTACTTCCATACTCATCTACCCACGAGGTCGTCGCGCCAGTATTTCGTCGTCGCGCCTTAACTAAAGTCACAGCACGCGCTGGAGCGCGCGAACGGGTAAAGAAAACGAACGCTTAGGACAGCCCGTATCGACGGAAAGAAAAACACCAATATAGGAGGTGCAGAAACATAGCACTTTCCAGCACGCGTTAAACTACCGCGTCGCTGTTTTCCGTGGTGACTCGGGGAAATCTGCTTACGGAAAGTGGCGGTAGCCGCTTCCGGTGCACTTCCTCGCATTAGCGTCTCGGCTGGGCTTCCACTATGCCTGCCCCTGGCTAACTTTCATATATGAGCGAGCCGCTAAGTGAGTTTTGCCTACTACTTATTCTGACCTTCTTTTCTTGCTGGTCGGTTCACTAGGAGGCGGCAACAGCGAGGCTAAGGGGGATGTAGATATAGCGCAAATGAATGTGCACACCGCTGGTTCCGGTCGCCGGGGGGTCTTCCGGCGCAACCGGAAGCGGAACTGCGAAGGCCGCAAAGAATCTAAGTGCGACGGCGATATCCGTGCGACTTGGGACAACGTCTTCTCGCGAACACAAGCTCATCACGTCCCGTCTGTGGCTCGCAAACGGAAGAAACTGGCTGGAAGAAACGAGAATACCTCGAATAACGGGTTGGGGCATCGGTGAGCCTCAAGAAAGTTTTCGCGTGGTCGGCATTCCCTTAAACGGAATGGCGGACTGGGCGTTTTGCCGGATGGGCGGAGGGGTAAACGTGAGGAGTCGGAGTTGTGGCGCCAACTGGTGGCGCGCAGAACCACGCAAACACAGAAGCTATTGTTGCAGTGAACAAGTCTATTCTACTTCACTACCGAAAATTAACATCAGTGGCGAAATAGAATACATTTGGTTGCGACATCATTAACTCTGTTGTATGTCTGGTTGAGCTTTGCATCACAAGGTGGCGCCGACACTCTGCCGTAAAAAAGCAGGGAAGAAACCGATACGACCGGATGTCTTACAGGCATAGCTTGTGGTAGAAGGCAGATTTTTAAGAGAAAAAAGATTAATGAGATGTGTGCAAAAATGCTAGATAAAAACATGTATAGCATGCCTGATTATATCAAGCAGGCTAGGTGACTATTTGTCACCACCTCGTTTCAATGGGGCGCCAATAAATCACTGTCATCCTCCTCATTATGTTTTACGCCCCTGCCTATGCGGCATTCCACTCAAGCCACTCGCGTTTGCCGCAATACCAAACACGTTAAATCTTCCTAATGAGGTGATGACTGGCACAGAGGTAGCGTCTTCGAGTGAGTTGGTACCGCATCATTTGCATGACAGAACTGCGAGTTAATGCGGAGTGAGAAGTTTGGTGTAAATTGAAAGTTAGCGCCACGTGTGTCCCCATCTCAGCTATTTCTTTATTGTTCTTGTTTTTTTTTGGAGAGGAGGGGGACAGGTCGTTTATCGCGCACTATATACGCGAATTACACTGGTGCTACATACACTGGAGCAAAGATGAGCAGCTAGATGGTGTCGTAAGTAGTCAAGTCGACACTCGTTATTTCAGCTCCGTTAATTCGACTTTGTCGCTTAATTCGAATGCACTGCAAAGTTCTGACAAGAAGAAAAACTCGTTTGCTTCAAACTCGGAAGCATGCTTCTATGGTTAATTCAACCTATACAAGGCCCCCTCAGGTGCGCAGCAGTTGCTGTGGCATGATCTTGAATTGTAGCGCGAAGTGAGACAGAGACAAGCAGACAGGACGAGCGCTAACTCTCAATTTCTTTCTTCAAGATCATGTTACCGTGCCAACTCACCCAACTTTCTATCCTTTTGAGTTGCTGCGGGCTTCAGGAAAGATTATATTCAGCATACGATGCTACTGCTTTCGTAGGCGTGAAGCTGTTTAATATAAATTTAATTGTGTAAGCGGCCGACGTTCCTTCCTCCAGTGAAGCTATGCGCTGCCACTCGTTTTGAGTTGAGGCACGCCGAGTCAGTGCTTAAACGTGCCAGCGTTTTCCGCGTCATGCTGGTTGAGTCCCCGCTTCAAAAGCAAGAAATAAAAATGCATTACAGAATACTTGAAGCAATAAAGAAAGATTTCAATTCGTTCATTTAGCCTCCACTTCATAATCCGACCTTTTTAGATAATTCGACGAACTCTTACGGTTCCGCTGGGGTCGAATTACCGATAGTAGCCATGCAAAGGACGTACTGCAGGTTTGGACGAACAGCTTTCTTGAGCCGTTTCAACCGCGTTTCGGCGGTGTTCGTTGGCCACCTGCTTTCCACCGTCAATACAATTGGCTCGTGCTCTCTTGCGAGCGAGTACACTGTAAAATAATTTACACCCTAAAAAGTGAAAAAGGGTGCACATGTGTCTATAACTGACACCCTTAGGGTGAGAGTTATATAGATAACACCCTAAGAGTGAGAGTTATAGACAAATTTACACCCTTTTTAACCTTTACGGTATAAATTGTTTTACAGTGTAGCGGGATCGTTCGTCGCTGAACGCGAACTAGTATTACATTTCTCTGGGATCCACGTGCCGTGGTGCGAAATCTTTCGGCCGTCCGATGGTTTGGATGTTGTCGTGGTGCGCTAGGGAAGAACAGCCCATCTTTTCTTCGTGGTTTGGGAGAAGGAAAGTACGCTTTTCCCGCCGCCCTCCCTTGCTGTGGCGGCTGCGCCAGAGAGCACGGGCAGTAGGAGAGGAGGAGGGCAAGTCGCTACCCACGCCGGCCGTTCACGCCGCTCCACACAGCACACATATTCACACGAATCGTCTTATACCGGCAGTACATGCCATGTACAATGCACGGCAACTGAAACGCAATACTCGGACCATAGAGTTTCGTACAATTACTGGGGGAACACTGGCGCTTCGATCGCTCAGACATCATGAGAATGATGGGAAGTACATGGAGTTGTCCTATCTTCGTGCTTGGGGCTTCGGACGTTCCTGTAACTTCGTTTACTACGCTTCCTCTGGGACTAAATTGGACTACGTTTCAGAGCAATATACACTGTTTAAATCGAAAGCGATAAGTGGCTCATGGTTCGAAAAATCCGATGTCCGGCGTTAGCGAAAAATTGACCGTCCGGCGTTATGGCACCAAAATTCAATGACACAATAATTGATGGGATTTGAATCCACGACAATCGGTGTAAATTAAGGTAATTAACGTACAATTAATTAACGTGGAGTTAATTAGGGAAGTCCCATGCACGACCTAGGGTGGGAGAAAACAAGTAATAGGAAGTACCAACGCATTCGAATGAGAACGCCAAGTAATTTCATGAATGTCTTGTGAGCTCGCAGACTTTCGTCTTCATCCTCTTTAGGGTATGCTAAAGTGACCATCGGCTTTGTTTTTTTTTTTATGCAGAAAGTAACAAGAAATAACAAGAAGAAACAATCGCCGCTAACTGCAGTGGTTCTGGTTGACCATGCGTTCATGGCGCAATAGTTTCAATATCGGGCATCTGTGCTAGAGGTCCTCTGCTAGAATTCTCCTGTCGAATTTTAACAACGTTTACTTAACCATTGATAAAACAGCACTGTCTTAAAAGTGATTACTTTGCAAAATCACGAGGCCATTTACTGCCTTAAGGATGACATTTAGACAAACCTGTAGCGCCACAGTTTCTTCTAGTAATTGTACGAAACTATGATTTAGACCACGTAGCTGTCGGTGCCCATCGCGCCAGCGGAGAACACCGGGTGATCGCTGAGGGGACCGAATTCAGTCACAGTGCGCCACAAGGGCTCTCGATCTCGTCGTATGCAACAATTCCTCGTAGTATACAAAAACTGGTCGTCGTGTACAACAATTCCTCGTCGTATACAACAATTCCTCGTCGTATACAACAATTCATCGTCGTATGCAACAATTTTTCGTCGTATGCAACAATTGCTCGTCGTATGAAACAATTCCAAGTCGTATACAACAATTCCTCGTCGTATGCAACACTTAATCAGCCCAGCGGCAACACAAAAAGTGCTGGCAGCCACGCCCTCCGAGTATCGCGTTTGAATCGCTCAGCACTGTACTCTGCACATACGGCTGACCGTACGGATCTTTTTTTTTTAATTTGCCCGTCGCAGATAGTACCAGTCTGATAAGTGAGCTGGATTACTCAAAGAGGCGGGCATTACTTTCATGAGGAATCGAAGGGCATAATGCGACCGTTTAACAGCAATTCACTCATTCACATTTTAATTGGTCATTATACGGCACGTGTTACAATTCAAGAATAGTAACCGGTGAGTTCGCGAGGCGTATCCACATGGAACGATTTTTTTTTCAGGGTGACAGCGGTTTCAAGATATCCACAAAGTGCGACGAACTGCATGGGCGTCCCAGTTACTTTCGTGCTTGAATGCATAAAACGGCGGTTTGTTAGCCCCTTAGTGCATACATTTTTATTTTCTTGTGGAAACATTCGACAAACCATTGTTTACGCCAAACATGCCTAAACCAACCACACTTTCTTAAAGAAATGCTTGGTTGTAAATTTATGAGCAAGAACTGTCGCGTATCATATATGAATATGATACATCATGCAGTTACGAGTACATTTTTTGACCACGCAAATGCTAGACATTTCAGTTGCAGAAAACCGTCCAAAAATATCAGAATCACTGAATTATGAACAATGAAGCACAACAGCGCCTCATGCAAACACGTGTCCCTGTCTGTTCTGTGGACTACGTATACACAAACAGCAGTGGTACACCCAAGGTAGCGTTTAACATCAACTTACCTCTTATTGGACTAAACTCTCAAGAAATTACACATTCGCCGCCAGCATCACTGCTAATTATCGTCAATCAAAGCACTCAGCATACAAATTTTCGCTTGCATCGATACCCATAGTGCATGGGATCCGTAATTTTTCTTTTTCAGTAACCGATTATATGTAACCAGATACATTTCTGACGAAACAAGTTCTGACAAGCAAGGCAGCTTCGAGAACCTAAATTTTGCGGGAACTACAGAGTCCAAAGGGATGAAAACATGCACACGAGTTACCTCGCCCCAACTATCAGCGTCCTGCAGCTATACCTGGATCACATGAAAATGGCAGGCTTGCAGAGTTGCACAGTTCTTTTGCAGGTCCACTCTCTGAGCTTTTTCTTGTACAGTAAGTTTCGCTTCCTGTAATCTGGAAGCAGCGTATAGGCAGCCTTCATGAGTGATTAGAGCTGCCGCTGAATTCTTCGCTGCTCAGTCTGTGACTTCTGTGATATAGAAAGACGTTCTTTTGTGTGCGTGCGTGCGTGTGTGTGTGTGTGTGTGTGTGTGTGTGTGTGTGTGTGTGTGTGTGTGTGTGTGTGTGTGTGTGTGTGTGTGTGTGTGTGTGTGTGTGTGTGTGTGTGTGTGTGTGTGTGTGTGTGTGTGTGTGTGTGTGTGTGTTTTGGCAGGTAAGCTCGTGCGTTTCTATATGTTGGATATTACGTGACTCCCGTACACCTATTCACGAGATAACCAGTTGCCTTCGCCCAAAAATGTCGCGCATACGTGACGGCTTAGGCAGAAAGGATGTTCCACATCCGCCGTCATGGCCGTAAGTAGAACCTAACACTCCCAGGTTTGGTGCTAGCAGATAAACATGAATACCTCAGAAAGTGGATGGAAAAACGGCGCCAGGGGTAGCTCAATTGGTAAGAGCACCGCACGTGGGCTAGTTAGTGCCTCATCTGCAGCCAGTTGTTCCTTCACCCACATTAATTTCCATTAATTTATTATTTATTTAATTTAGTTAATAAGTACAAGCGATTTCCCCTATGGTGTCCTTGGTGTCATTGTTGGCTTTTAAAGATATGAGTAATAAAAACCGGGGGTTTCATTTCTCCTTGTTCGTTGTTTAGGTGATTGTAACACAAGAACAGTATTTCTAGGGCTGAATATGATATGTAGCATTACATTACATTACAGATTTGGGCACCTTTTTTTTTTCAAAAACCGCGAACGTCTGCGCCGTCTCTGTTGCCATACTGTCACAGTATTGATGCGCACGTGCGGCCAGCGCGTGGAGGGTCATACAAGGCCTCCAGAAGCGTGCAGTATGCTGCAAAGGCGTAGTGGATGCACAATCATGCCGCGTCGTATCGGCTCTGCCTGAGCCAAGGCAAGGTTCCGCCTTTCGCTGCTTGCGTCAGCGCCGTGTGCACGCACGCATTGTAGCGTTCCCGTCAAGCAGTTGCGTGCAAACCACTCCGTGATGCCTGCATTGGTCTAAGCAGAACAACAAACGCAAACCCATCAATAACTTCTTTTGGCGCTGACGACCGCCGATGGTCTTTCCTGGGACTAATCCTTGTAGCAGGTGTACACTTGGTTCTATAGCCTCGCGATAGTACATTGGGCGTAGTGGAAGTGAACAAGTTCCGCGAACAGTCGCCTGCATTCCCGGGGTCCTGACTTGAAGGTCTATACTTGTACCGCCTTGGGCTACCAATGTGCGAAGAAACTGTTGTGCTGGCAGTGGCTTGGTGTCAGGTTTACCTGGTCGGGTTCGTTCAAAACTGGATGGGCCGACAGCCCCTACGTGTGTCACTTGCAGCTGCGATGAAATTATTTCACATCTTCTGGCGCATCTGGCCACGTTATTGCACGGAGAGGCAGGTGCTGTGTGCCACGTTAGAAACACTGTGCAGTCGGCCACTGCCAGAGCAAAATACAGGGGTTTTTTTTTAGCTGCACCAAATTATCAAAATCAGAAAAAATACAATTCACGGTAACGTTACGTTTACCATACGAGTGTACGGATTGCCAGCCTCTAGATAAAGAGCAACTTCGGCAATTACGTGCGTAATTAGCGAAGTTACGGTAACTGACTTTCTAATTATCAACAATAGGTGGCTAGAGCAAATGAGTACTTTGGGGCCCGTCCCCGACACTACCTATCCATACGATTACATTTTTAACAGCGGATTTCATGTTGGAGCTACGCGAACAATTAGTTACACTTGGCAGCCAAGAACGGCGGAGCTTCTTTTGCTCTACTTCATACTTCGCGGCAGCCGCTGCTGATCGTGAGTGATCGCTTACACACGCGATCTTTTAAAAAAGATTTCGAGGACGTTTAAGCTTCGCCGTTAAGACTCGAATGCGAGAGCATTCGAAGATCCCTGACTGCTTCTCGCGCTTCCCGGCAACTGCAGCATATGCACCCGTAATGCTTACAGCGAATCGCTGACAGTGAACGCTATGCACAAAGGTGAGCTTTCTTGGTAGGAATGTGGCCTATTGCGTAGGCCGATAGGGGAGGTAGTTCACAGCCACGCTGGCAAAATTGCATAATTTACAGGTTTCTACTATTGTTTAGCACTTTTAATACTTAAATCTGAGAAGACTTAACGTAAAAGGCATGCGTTGTCGATGTTTTCTTTCATGACATTTGTTTGTGCGCAGTGAGTCTCAAAATTCCAAGGAGCAACTTTGTCAAGAATGTAAGACAAGACAGGAGCAACTTTGGTGATAGAATAGTGTGGCAATATAACCCGAACATACCGCATGTCATGAGCCAAGGCGTGGCATATACATATACCTAAATATATACGCCCACAGCGTATTTTTTGCGACACGGGGGCCTTAACGCTGTCTGGTTATAACAGCGTGAAACAAACGAGGGACATGGTGGAATTAAATATTGTAACTTCTTATACGGACGAAGTATAGACACTCACCGACGCTGGTGTACGCCTACTCCATCCGACCAAGAAATTGCGCTGTTTTTTTACAGCGAAGCTGTTTATGCCTAGGGTTCCGTGGACTTTTCGTGTCTGTCAACAAATCTGCGTGTGCAAAAAACTCAGCTCCCGCATTTGATGCAAAATGATCGCTTGGATATGCATTTCAAGTAGATCATTTATCAAGAGGCACCATTTTAAAGTTCAGTAGACTCACATGCACATATTTTTTCCCTTGCTTATTGGGGTACAAGCCAGTGCTTAAGGTCACTCATTCTCTTACGCGATAGCCAAATTCCTCGTTGGGCAGGCATAGAAATGCTTACGCACTTAATAACAGAGGTAATACGATAATATGTATGCCTATCGTCATGATGCCCGCCGATCAGGACAAAAAAGGTATAGACATTCTGAGAACTGTCTACTAATGCATAGCGTAATCATTGTTTGGCTCTGCTGTGACTTTGTCATTGCTTAGTTTTGCTTGCTTGCTTTTCCTAGCCAGCGAAGTCCTAGCTTATGCGTTTAGAACGCCAGAAAGCTGAGCTAGCCGGTAAGGATTCATTATGCAAAAAAGGAGGTGAGGCGTGCAGACAGGACACAAGAGTAGAGAAGTGGACAACACGAACTTCGACGAGGACACAAGAGTAGAGAAGTGGACAACACGAACTTCGACGACAGTCGGCGTTCGTGTTGTCCACTTCCCTACTCTTGTGTCCTGTCTGCACGCCTCAGCTTATGCGCGTCTACCTTTGACCTTTACGGTGGTAAAGAATTCTACACGGATCAGAGTGGTCGAACGGGAACGCCAGCTGCCACAGTTGCGCGTGAGACCTTGCGTGAGAGGAGAGCGCATCGCAGCGATACCATGTCACTGTCGTTGTCGCTCAAGCAAGTCTGTGTTATGCGCGCGTTCCTTGTCCACACAAGCGCTCGCCTGCGTTCTGACGTTCTGCGTTCGCCTCGGTAAGGCCCAATGAAAACTTCAAGTGGGCGCACCCCAAATTTCAAGTTGGCCAACCTCCAGATTTCAACTTGGCCCACCCCAAATTCCAACTTGGCCCACATTTAAATTTCAAGTTGGCCCACTCCTAAATATTAACTTGGCCCACCCCTAAATTTTTAAGTTAGCCCTCCCCTAATTTTAATTTGGCTCGCGCATGAATTTCAAGTTTGCCCAGACATAAATTTCAAGTTGGCCCACCCATTAATTTCAACTTGGCCCACCCACAAATTTAAGTTGGCACAGCCGCAAATTTCCGTTGACCCACTTCTAAATTTCAAATTGACCCAACCCCAAATTTCAGTTCACCCGCCCTCAAATTTCAGCTGGCTCCATCCCTACATAAGCCTCCAAATGCATTTTCTAAGAAACCCTATGTATGTCTATGGGTATTGCTTCTTTTTTGGCTCTAAGTTCCTTATCGCTTAAAAGCTACCTATCATCCCCATTTACACTATCATAATGATTAAATGTCTTAACTTTGCAAATTACGGATTTTTGTACAAATCCAAGGCCTTACATATTAAGTATAGCAAGGCTGGGGAGCTCGCCAAAGAATGTTTACGCATTAATATATGTTGAAAACCTTTGTTGAAAATTCTCTGTCACCTCTGTGTCGTGCGCTAAACAGCTTGGCTAGTCATCCACCTTCCCAGAGTGGAATCGCCCATGATTTTTTTCACCATGTACTTGTACCAACTCGACCAAATGTGTGCTCCCAAGTATGCCAGGAGAATGTCAGATGTAGTGGCAAATCAACGGTTTAACAGCGCTAATATCAATACCAGGTGCTTTTCGTCAAGACTACGGAGAATTTCTTCAAAATTTTCCGTGGCTGATGAGACAAATTGTAATCCACGAACAGGATTGCGCAAAGAGGTGGGAATTCGTTCCACAATAATTCATAACGAACAAGACACTAAATAAACGATTTGACTAATTAAGTTTTCAACAAACTACTTTACGTCACATGTTGACATTTATCCCACTTGCGGTAAGAATGCGCTGTTGTTATCCCTACTTTCTCTAACGAAACGCCGTTTTGTGCATTAAAGCACAAAAACATGTGGGACACGATGCATTTTCCTGAACACTTTTAGAGTGAATACCTTTAAACTTGTATCTTCCTAAGAATTCGTTCCAAGTGCACGCGCTTTGCGAGTTGAACGACTCCAGCGTTTCACGTGTGAGCGCCTCAGATTCGAGCAATACAGCAATAATACGATACTCTGTATATGCAGGTCGACGACCAACCGCTTTCTCCTAACGGCGGCAGAATTCCTCGCTAACTCCGTTTCCCTTCAATGACGGCCCGTCTGTAGCCGCGCGTAGCCATAACAGTAGGAAACGTGTGTAGCATTGAATGGGCCGGAAAGCGAAAGGTTCCGGGCGAACGATAACGCTGCGAGAGCCTCCACAGCGTTCAAAATGCCTGCGAAATGCGATGGAACTTCACAAAGCCAAACATTGGCTACAAAAAAATGAAATTAAACGAAAAGCGGGACAATGTTTCTTCGCCAGGAATCGTGCATCCCGGAAGTTTCCCGGTCCCTTCGACTGGGTCGCGGGGATAACTGGGAATGGAGAAAGTACGCTTTCGTCCGAGCAGGCTTTATAGCGTCGTCGGAAGCAGAACTGATGGACTGTCCGGTCGACTGACGAAACCAGGTCACGCTTTCTCCCAAAAGATTTATCTTACCTAACTAGACCGGCAAGTTCCGGGTAGAGAGGCGTTTGGGTATCGATCGTATCTTTTCTTTTTCTCGCTCATTGTTTGCTTCAGGCCGGCAGTCTTTTTTAAACCCGCTGCGCCAGACCAGTGGTCATGGCGCTCTGCTTTCGATCGCGACGTCTTGAGCGCCGGAAGGCATGTTACAGTAGACAGAATCACATAATTTGCCGGTATCACCTATATCAACATAAATAGGAACACCCAAATTGCTTTCCACAGATCCTACTGGCTATAGGCACAGACGCCTGAGCAAATGTGTTCAGTGAGACTATATGTTCATCGGTAAGCTTGGTGTACACATTCACATGTCAGCGAATCAGCGGCGAATCCGAAACCAAGTGCGCTCCAGAAAATCCGAGTCGGTGTGAGCAGCACTGAAAAAGTTCCTTAATTCACCTACAGCAATTGCAAGTGACAACATGAAACTGCACTAAAGGAGCACGAAGTGGTGCCGATATTGGCCACACGATATACCAACGCTGCTTTATATATGACCACGCTATCCGTCGTCGAGCCTTCACTGGCCATATATAACTGTGCTGTCAGGGTGGTGTTTCGTTGCTTTGTCTCCATACACCTCTCGGCCTAAACGAGGCATCGCCTGCTACTGTCTTATTCGTTTCCACACTTCCAGTCGCACTCCCGTTTACCCATATCCACCGGAGCCCGGTAGATCTTATACGTAAACTAGCGTTCACGTGTGTTATTTGTGTGCCCAGCGAGACAGCACTTGTTTACGTCGACTGTTATGCTCCCCACTATTCACTCACGTATGTGTTCATCGACCATTGACATACTTCAATCAAGTCCGCACACAGGTATGGAACAAGTGTGAGAGTTGCGCACTGTGGACTCATCAAAACTGTTAAAGCGATGCTTTCATTGCCTCGGGATTATTAGAAACTTGAGGAGCTGCACGTAAAAAGTCGCAAAACAAGCGGCAGCTTCCCTTTCAGCGACATTTAGTTTGTCGGCAGACATGAGCAGACTCCTCTGTACACAAATATTTTTACAATGCCGAGGGCTAACTCACGTGGCGCCTATGAACGTCACTGCGAAAACTTCGGCAATTAAAACAAAACGAATCTCGGAAAACTGGCAGACCGAGCCCCCTCCCCCGCCCCCTCCCCAAGAAAAAAAAAAAGAAATACAGCGCCCGCAACAAGGCAAGCTTAAAAAATGTGCTCGCCGCCGCCAAAGCATATGTTTCAGGAAGCTCTAAAAAAAAAAAAAAAGCGAATGCAAGAGCACATGGACTGCGACACAGACATCCAGAGGAAACATTTCTGGACACAAACATCACTAATATAATTTTCTCACGTTTCAAGTGAAAACTGTGGCATATGCTTACCTTCAGTCGCTTAGGGATGAGCGCAGCTTGCAACCACGAAAAGGACGAAACGTCGCCCGATTACGCTGGCTTCCCGCCGCCGCTTGAGCGACGTCCAGGCGGTTCGGGCCGTTATCTTAGTCTGGGTAGCTCTGGCTGTCTGGTCATGCCGCGGGCTTGAGTCATGATTGCCTAGACTGCGCATGCGCGCCGCCCGAGCCGCCGCGAATTCGGTGCAGCGGACTGCCTCGTCATGGTTTGTGTCGCCGTGGCCTGCGAGACGGAACCGGCGCATCAGCCGCGGTGTTGTTGCGTGCGTGGCGAATGCCGAGAAACTTCGAGAGGATATCTTTCTGCTCGATGTACCCGAAGCGATTGAGTATTGTGGGTACCATTTTGTTTCAGGATGTGCGTGCTTCAATCAACCCGTGTGATGACTTCCAATGGCAGATCCCGTGGCAAGCTCTGACAGAATGCCGTCCGCCGGCGGAAAGCACTCGCTCCGAATCCGCGTTCGGAACCCTCGCGATACAAACCAACGCAGGCAGGGGCACAAATGCATGCGGGAGTACCGGCATTGCTCACGCCGAACTAACACTTTTTCTTCTCTTTTTTTCTTTTGCGAACAACAAAGGTAGCTGCAACATTCTCGTGGCATGTTTGCGTGCGAACTTCAGCAATTTCGATGCATGTATAAAACTCAAATGGTAACTCGGAAAACTTTACGTTTACTAGACGCTATGTTTCTTTTGCCTTTTCGTCTAAAGCGGTGGCATTCGCTGTAAGGTTCACTCGTTTGGACTTGGTTCGGCGAACAGAACAGATCGTCTAAAGCGTGTTTGGGAGCGCTACGTTGTCGTAGTCTGAGGCAATTACCTCGCCATTTGAACTGGAGAAACTGCTTTCCTTGGTGCGATTTTCTCAAGAGAGAGAGAGAAAGAGAGAGCAAATGACAACTGAAAGGCAGGGAGGTTAACCAGGACTGAGCCCGGTTGGCTACCCCACACAGCGGAAAGAGAAAAGGAGAGGGAAAGATTAAAAGAAGAGAAAGTCCACTGGGGATATCGACCGGTCACTCAGTCCGGACGACAGACGGTGACTCAATCCGGTAGCTTTCAAATATCGCAGCAGCGCTTTTGTGGCCTTTTGTAACTCCCCCGATATGCGAGGCCACGGTCCCAAGATCTTGTTCCAGGTGAATGGTTTGAGCTGTGCACAGGTCATGTCTTTTAATGTCAAAAGATGGGTAATAGCACAGTACATGTTCTATAGTCTCCTCGACAGCGCAGGCATTGCACTCGGCGCTACCAGCCATTCCAATCAAACACGTATAGGCATTGGTGAGTCTGAAGCCCAAGCGTAAGCGGCACAGCATTGTTTCCTCATTTCCGTTTTTGTTTTTTTTCAGAAAGGAAAGCATGTCCATAATGCGGTGGGAACGCGTTCTTTTTTCGAGAAGCTTATTTTGCCAATCTACCCGTCGCTAGTCAAAAAGAATAAATCGCTCGCGTGCTGCATGGAATCGTCTGCCCTCTCTTCTTTAAGCCCTCTGCAACACAGATGATCCGGTCAGTGGCCACTGGAGGAAATACGTCACGCAGACTTCCGGTTGAGTTCACCAATTTCGGTGGAGCAGTTTGGACTGCTCGCTGGGGCGATCTAGGATCCAGGTCCGCTATCGATTTGTCATTTTAATAGGCACTCCGCGCTCCCGACGTTCCATTGTAACATACTTGCTTCGAAAAGAGCCGAAAGGTTTGATGCGAGAATGCTGCAGATCTGCCATTGAAATTCAGCATAAACACCTTGATTTAAGTCAGCATTGCGTGTGCTATCTGACGCCAATACGTTGCGATGATGCATACTTTTGATTAAGTTTGTTTTTTACAAGAATACGTAACTTATCAAGAACACCGGTGTTAGACCGAAACGCCCAATCTTCGATTTCTTCAGCAACGATTTCAGTTAAGCGCTTCTTCAACTAAAGAATGCGCACGATCAAATTCAATTTAGCCCGAAATGATGTGTTACCTCAGAAATTTGTTTATCCTTGCCACCATTTTAGTATTCAATGTAATATGGACTTTGACCATTGCCTAAGCGGCCTGTCCAGTAAATGAAGAACATTTAGGCGATTTTTGTAGGTGTTTCATCCCTGCATTAGTTATTATTAATTAATATATTATTATTACTATCAATGAATATGCTAATATAATTATTGTTATGTAAATTCCTTAATTATTCTTTAACTGCACTAGGTACTATAAGAGAAGGAAAACGTTTCCGGAGACTCACAATACGCTGAATACGCGCCAGAAATCATATTTGCTGTGCTGAAATATTTGAGTGATTGGTCAAACTGCGTGGAATGTTCTAGTTTAGCAAGTTTATTATAGCCGTATTTGCCATTATATTATCCACACCCGTAATATCGGGTAAAGTTGTATTAGATGTGGACAATATCATCAGCGTGTCGCTAAACTTGGAGTAAATGCAAGTTCTGCGCTCATTCTGCGCAGAATGCCTCTTACAATGCTAATACAGCTGCAATATTTCGCTTCCTTAATGTGATTCCCGTAAAACACTCGTACGAAACAAACCTTGTTTTAAAGTGCAAAAACAGTTTTCTATACAACAACACAGTTTTCTTAGACTTATGCAAATTAACTTTCCCCACACATGTACCGTACAATATGAGGCAAAAGTATGCTTGGCTACTGCCATTTTCAAGAACAACTTATGGATTTACTAGATTAGAATATCGCGCACCGAAGTTACTAAGCGCCTTACGTAATGTTGATATAACCCTAGATGATATTTCTAAGTGAACGTTGACAGCACAACTTTCAGAATACGGTGCATTTGCGTGGAACCAGTGACACAAACAGTCGAGCGATTTGATTAAAATTATTTATATAAGGGTATTTTGCTTATATTTCTTGATGAATATCCTTTGTACGAAAGCATGTTACTGTACTCAATTATACCCTCATGAGTGGCTGCATGAGTTACAATGGCAAGTTTCTGAAATCTGAATGTTGTAACAATGTTTAAAGAACAATGTTTCAAGGAAATGCTATAAATGTACTTATGTCTTTTTTTTTTCTATTGGTGAATATGTGGGCACTTCTTTTCTTCTTTTTTTCTTTTTCTCTCTCTCATTGACAAACTAATAGGAAGTTTTCTGGTATGCGTGTGTGTATATGTATATTATATGTACTCTGAATGTATGTATGAATCTGTGCCTGTTGCCAAGAAAAGGGGCAAGGACCTAGTCAAGCTGCTCTTTTTCAGCTTTTTGTTCTTGCCGTAGCGTTCTTTTTCTGCTGTAAAAAAAGGAATGCTGAAATGAAATGAAAATGAAAAGGTTTCAGTTGTATACGTTTTATATTGCTTCGTTGGCTGCTCATACTAAAGACAGGCAAGCATTTTGACTAAACATTATGAAACATGGTGAGCATAACGTGTTTCGCCTCCTCCAATCACTTCCGGCGCTTCCAGTGCACAAATGCATAGCCTGCGAGATTCGCTCCTGTTCATTTAAGAGAGCTGCAGCTGGGGTGAGAGTATTGCGGGCGAGCTCCACCACTGGAAAACCTGGCGCCACCGTCGGCGTGACGTGGCATGATGGATCACGTGGACACAGCGGCCGCGTCGGCTGCTTCGGAAGCGCCGAAGCGAGCTGAAAAGGAAAGTTTAAAAGTCCCACCTGCACCGCAGTTCTGAATAAGTGGTGAGGCTTTACCGCCTTGGGTGTCTGCTTGACAACATTTGAAAGTACTATATTATGTAGTGGCTGCCTTTGGAGGCGTGCAGCATGGTAGGCTACTGCTCGGTGCCGCAGTGCCGGACGTACGCACCGGAGCCCGGTGTCAGCCTTATTCACACGTAGCCGCAGGGCAAGGAGCTGCGTGAAGCTTGGTTGGCGAAACTTAGAACCGGCAGACAGCCGTCGGCTGCAACTCGGGTATGCAGCAAGCACAGACGCGAGAAAGATTTCTTCTACGGCGCCGGGACTGCGCGATGTTCGGTGAGTAGCAGAAAACGCGCACTGAGGCGCTCGCCCGCGCCCACTGCCCGGCTAATGTCATGACGCTTTATTAGGTCTATGAACTTGTTGATACTAGATTCTGGCAAGTTCACTGAAATGGGAAGGGAGCGATAAGAAGCGCATTAAAAAAAGGCATGGCATATGGTCCTGTTTGTGTTATGAATTAATGCACTGGATTCCGAAAAACAAGCACAGGGAAATCTCACTATGAGAAGACCGATGGACATACAGTGCGACGCAACTTGAGAAATAATATTGAAATGTCCAAGAATTTAGAAGACAAAAAAATATTGAATCGTCGCGACGGCACATCACAGTCGCAGTAGGCGTCGATGTCTCTATAACGAAATTATTTTTGAACAGTTCTAATAGCGTCCACGCAACAATGGCTGCTAGTGTGCTGTCAAATGATCATATGCTGCGGGCTAAAGCACACGGCACGGTGCGAAAACGCGCTCACAGCGAAAGCGAAACATTGTGCGCGGACATGCATGCAGATGCGCAGTCGGTCGCTGCGAACCCGTGCGATCGCTGCATTGAGGCTTCATTCCCTTATGCCCCATTTGGTTATACAGACAGTCCACTATAAGAACATATTTAACATAATTTACTCTCAGCGTTTGCCTACCTTTCACGCAAAAAGACGGTTCGAGAGACTCCATGGCGCCGACCACACGCAATTGCGTTGACTGTATACATATTCGGTAGAGAGGTCGTCCGTAAACGATTCTGTGCTTTCAGTTTGCCCAAGATTATTATATCGACAGTCAAAAACTTCCCTCGTTTTGAGAGTATACCTACATAAACGTCCAGGAGGGCTGCCGTATGTTGTTTTTATTGAGCGCCGTAAGCGAAACCTACGGGGAGCGCGCCGCGTGATCCCTCATACTACGCAAGGGAGGCGCTTCCGACAAATGGCGACTCCGTAACTCCTCGCCCCCAATAGGCCCCGTGCTAAGGAATCAACATCGTTCAATCACACGCTGCGAGTATGCGCCAGCTTGTATTAAGGTATAATATTCCCACGGTATTTCCAAGACCATATTTCTCTTTCACTTTACTTCAGACCGTTGAATTCTTATTTTCACTGGGCTGGCCCTGCGAAGCACCCTGCCTGTCAGTTTCTGTAGTGAAACTGAAATTATGGATAATTTGCTTTCCTTCTGTTGTCGACGCTCGTTACAGAAAAAAAAGGACTTCTCCAAGCGCCGTTTCGCCGGCTTGGGTTCTCCTTCACTTCACCAACTACCCTTTCTTCAACCACCATTTCACTTGCGCAGTGCCGAGCAGCAGGTGAGGACTTTGATATAAACCAGCCTCTCAGCATTTTTTTATAATGAATCAAATTAAATCAAATCAGACGGGAATGTATTGTTAACAAACACACACAAGGAATAAATACCCACAATAATATTGGACCGTCTCTCTCTCTCTCTCTCTGTTTCTTCCGGTGCCCTGACTCATCGCTAAATTGAGCTTGGCCTTGTGCGATTTCCCTTTTAACACAAAGATTGCAACGCTAATCTCTCTTTCTCTCTCCGTCTCTCTTCGAAATTCTCATGCAAACTCCCAGTTTTACTTAATTCATCATAAAGCAATTCTCGTTTCTCTCTTTTCACTACCTTTTGATTCTCCAGCTTTGGATTCCTTCAGTTTTGCTAGTAGTAGACTGACTCGTACGCAGTGCGTTAGTATCTTTATCTCTACATCCTCAAGCAAATATTAACCTTTATCTAAAGATTAAAACTTGGCAGTTTCGGCCGAAGGGCAAAGCACTGACACCAACAGCATGGTGTAGCGTTGCGCCTGCACTCCTCCCACGGTGTTCAACTATACGGGGCGCAACATATGTGGACGCACCGTACGCGTGTGCACCAAAATTTCTGGCACGCTCAAATATATTAACACGCCGCGTGGGGCCTGTAATGCCATTGCTCAGGCCCCACTACGCTCCCCGTAAAAAGCGGCACCAACGAAATTGAATCACTTCAGATCTTGAGCAGTAATATTGTGTCGCAATATTTTATAGTCTGAGAATATTTTAAGATTAAAAGGCCTGCGCTGTGAATGAATCATTTTTTTTTTCATTAGTTTGTATGTGCGCGCGCTGCAGTTCGAAAAAAATTCTGAAGAATGTAATTCCGTAAAGAACGTAAAACTGCTCTCAGCAACTTTGGCGCTTGAATAGCACAGCAACTGCCTTGAATATACGGAACAGATAAACGTACAGCAGAGATACATAAATATATGGTGGCGATGGCGAAAGTTCACCTGTAGTGTCCATACAATTGCTGTCAGAAAACTGATAATTTCTGCCTTCATAATTCTGAATATTTTTATTTCTTCTGTTCGCGCGCCCCCTGGTGGCCACGCCGAGGACCAGCCGATCTAGGTTCAGCCGTAGGTTCTCACATCACAGCGCGTGCTGCAACGTCGCCTCGTCGTCCTGAAATCGTCATGATGTCGCACTGCACTAGCCCGAAAAAAAAATAGAAACGGATGCCAAAACAACTTTGCTGTGCGCCGTTGTGGGCGTGTCATCGCGGTGGAAAGACAACAATTCATCGTTTCATCCTTTCCCGAAAGTAGGAGATGACGCGCAATGGAGAGCGACGTGGATAAGAAACTTTCGCAGTGGAAAAAAGGCTGACACTGTTGTGGACTGTTCGAAACACTTCACTCGGGACGACTTCTTTATTCCTAGCGAAAGGACAATTCCTTTCTGTTTGTATATTTTAAATATGTAGGTGGCGTCCCGAATCGCGAAATGAACGTTGTTTAAGCAAGCCCTTCAACAAATTACTGTTGTACGTTTAAGCTTCATTTGGTTTGGCTAGTCTAGTTCTGTGCCCGCGCATTATTAGTACTAATGCCTTAAGCAGCAAGAACAGTCTTGCCAATTTATTTTTGTCCGCAGGCATGGTATAGCAGGAACGGTAGCTATCACTCAAAGGGTCTATGGTCGATCAAGACACATACAATGCCGCGAAGCGATACATCGCTTTGATAGCATGCTTTAGTTCAGCGGCGTAAGCAGAAGATGCGCTTTTCTCATTCAGCGCGGTGTGCTGTCACTTTGCTCGCGAGAAATTTAGAAGCAACTGCAAACAGCGCTGGCTCCAGATTTGGAGCACCAGCCGTGGCCACAGCGCCGTTGGCTTGCTTTCCGACACTGTGCACACATCCAAATTACAACTGATTCGATTCGATTCCAGGTCACGCATTTACGCTAATACAAGGGAAACTGGTCAAAAGAAATCCCTAGCCAAATTTCCAAAATGTATCGGAAGAAACGCTACTTGGTCCGATTGGTTGTTATTCTCGCGTTTCACCGGGGTTTGAGAATTCCTGCGGGCGGTAGCTGTCTACTGTGCTCTCGATCAAGCCTGGACTCTACGTCGAGGCACTGTGTACTGCGAGCACGAACAAACGCCCTTCATGAGACGCAGACTACCTCATCACACTGATCAGCTAACCACAAAGAAGAAATGAGCACTCCGACTCACAAACGGAACTTTCATTTGTTTTTATCCCGAGACACTCTGACCAGGTAAGTTGACAGTCTTTGGCACGTTCTACTAGCGCAAAATATCCGTATTTACCTTCTGAAAGCACGACAGACGTCACTGCCTATATATTGTGCGATGCTACGTGATAGACTGCAACAGGAGTCACCGTTGTTAAGAACGGCCTGCTGAGGTGCAAGTTTTGCCAGCCAGTTGTGACAGCGGCGTCAACTGTTCCTGGAACGCCACTGCAACGCTCTAGCCACGGCGTCACCAAGTCGACTGTGTCCGGAGGACAATACGCGCGTCCTCGACTCTCCGTCGCAGGAGCCGAGATGAGTTCGACGAAGCAGGCTTTGTGCCGGAACACGACACCGCTTGCCCGGTCTGCCGCGAGCGGGGGAGTCACCGAAGGAACGTAGTTCGAGGCCCCTTCACACGCGCCGTTCAAGACGCACGACAATGGGCAACTGGCGGCCGCGCTGCGGGGGTCAGCTCGACGAATAAAAGGCGCCTTTCCTGACGTAAGACCCGAGTTCTACGAAGTCCGTCTGACGTCGGTTGAGGACCGTGAACCTGTGCGGAAGTGTGTGTGTGTGTAAACCCTCGCGCAGAGAGGCGACTCGTTTACGATGACTGGTCGAACGTTTCCCTCACGTTGGGATCGAGGGAGGACCGAGTGTTTATAAACCGCTGTTGTGCGGATGCTCAGTGTACTTTCTCTCGCAGTCATGCTAGACTGATGAACTGCAACGTCCTTATGTAGATACTGTTAATAAACCCATATTCCTCGTTCTCGATGAGAAGCAGTCCTTCCCTTCAACAACGTCCTCAGCGTGGATAAGTTGGACGACGGCATGGGCCAGCTACCATCTAATTCATGCCCAACTCCAATCTTGCCAACTGGTTACGAACGGTAGGATTGAGCCCCCAATTCTAACACCGTGCAAAGTTGCCTGTGGATATCGAAAACAGTCAATTATCGTACCCGTAGCAGTAGAACAATGCCGCGAACATGTGCTTGTACCTTTTGGAGGCCTGCTGCGCACAAACGCTTTACTTTTTTTAACATCTGGCGTGCTTGAAAAGCCCTTTGTCTTTAAGTAAGACTGATGCGGCTCGCTTGAAAGGCCGGTTGAAAGACCGTGAAAGGACGCGCAGATCCAGCCTACGCCAGAAACGAGAAATTTGAGCACAGCAACGAGCGAAAGAACCACCGTCACGACGCCGTGAACCTGGATGTCGCAGCCATCTTTGTTTATTCGGACAGCGTTGCCAGCACAACTAACAGATTCCGGAGCCGACAACAGCGATGAAAGAAGTTCACACTGAACTCCGCAAATTAGTCCATGAGGACAGTCGCGGCTACTTTTTGCCGGCTTTTGTGAAAAATAAATCCGCGCATTCTCCGTGCGGCAAGAATGCACAGGCGATGACCAGCCAGCGCACTTTGCGCACATCGACCTATGGCTAGCCTAGAGTTACAGTAGATGCTACCCCATCTGCAGTTTATAATAGCAAACACGTATGGCGGTCCTGGCTTTATAGTAATCGTTTTGCTTTATTGCACAAGTTTCTGGCGGCCACGCAGAGATGTGACGAGACACAGCGCGCCGACGAAGAGGTCAGCAGAAGCGAACTTCATTACGCGTTCAAATGCACTGTCTGCGGCCAGAGGTTTATTGTTCTCACGCGGTAAGTGAAGCACCGCGGAAACAAAGTTCTGTGGTATCATCCGCGCTGTGCCGAACAGTACGCGCCTATGTGTACGGATAGCCCGTAGACCGGGCCTACGAGCGACCGTCAGCCGTTTGATGTGCGGGCAGGCGTAAGTTCTTCTGTCGAGCCTTGTTCACTCTTGCACCCGCATCCGCCAACTTTCCCTTCCCTGCGCCCATCGGGCACGCAGATGTCTGCGGTAAGCGGGGTTCGTCCGTTAATTACTCACAACAGCCGCTTCTTTCCCATCCTTCCGCATGGCTGTTTTGCGTTCCACAAGTGCATCCTTCGCTGTCACAAGCAGGAACTCTGCACAACCGTCACTGACTTTCAAGGCGTTTATCGTACGTGTTCCGCAACTTCAATTATGCGTAGGTTCCAAAGAAAGAGCCAAATATGCAAAATGTATTTAATTTTCCGTTGGCCACCCGAAAAATGGCGGCGCTATTTGCCAGATACCGAAACTATAGCCCAGCTGTCCACCCAGTGGTTTCCCCCCCTGTATTTCGACGCCATCTATATGTGGCTGCGACCTTGTGCTCAGAAGTAGTACGTCATAGTCGCTGAACGAGCGCGGTGGGTCAATGCAACGTGAACAACAAAAAAAAAACAGTAAACATGCCAGCGAAGTATAACACACGCGTAAAGAAATTTACCCTGCAAAAGTAACGAACGGTGCACTAAAACATCACAAAAACATAAAGAGATGCGGAACGGAAAGTTGCATCGATCCCCAGGCTGCAACAGCCGCATTTCTATTTAGGCAGAATGTTTACACGCCGATGTGAAAATATTTACGAGCCCGTCAAAAGAAAAGCAGGCGGTCAGAATTCATCTGGAACCATTCAATACTCTGTATCTCATAGCTGTTGTGTAATCTATCAAGCAATCTGTCAGTCAAGCACTCAATTCATTGTTTATTCTGCCATTCCGTGATAGAAACAAGAGCGGCAGAAAAACGATGAATGTGGCGATGTGTAGATGAGGATGTTGCTGTGCACTACAATGTCGCCGATTAGTCGACTTACAAACTCGTAAGCACCCGTAACTCAGGGTCCGTGCGAACTCCGAGAAATCAGATCAGCGCACAACATACGAGTGCGTACCCGCCAAGGTGACGTACACAAATGCATGCAATAAAGCACGTACGCAACGCCTGACTTGCCATCCTCCCGCTTGCAAAGTTTTCTTGCGATAGCAATTATACGTACGCTCCAGGTGAATTTTTGCGGTAGTCGTCGCTGTGCGGTTCCGTATACATTTACGTAAATGTATGCTATATGCCATGCTATATGACACGTGTTTACCTTTTTCGGCTGACCGCTTCTCACCGTCTTACAAGTGTTATCGCTCAGCGCGGGACGCGCCCGCGTGTATCTCGAATGTTGTCGATGGTTCCTTCCACTGTCTCTTTGTCACCGAAGCTTATGTAATCTAATTGCACGTGCGACTCGAATTGTGTATAACTTTCTGGAAGATATGCAGGCACCAGCGATTGCTCTGGAACCTTCGATGGCTTATGTGAGAAAGCCGACGCGCTTGGCCGGCAGATCAGATTTTCGACGATCGCCGACCGTGTTCGCCGCTCTTGCTGTGCTTTGAGTGTAACTTGCTTTTGTAAGCACAAGGGCGCCCAATAAGAAGTCAGTTTCGTCATTCACAGTTTTACAGCTGTATTATTCACCGTCACTACCACGTGACAATGACATGCGGTATGTGCAACTTATACTGCCACACCATTTTGTCAATAAACTTGCACGTACAACTAGTCTTACATTGCTGACAAAATTAATGAGAACGGCATTTCATGAGCAAATGTCACGAAACAAAACACCAACAGTACGCGCCTTTTATCTTAAATCTTATCAGACTTAAATATTAAAAGTGTGAAACACTAGCAGAGCTCAAACCTGAAAATGATGATTTGCGCAATGGATTATGCCGTTGTGTCTGCTGTCACGACCTGCCTGCTGCCTCGAATGGAACACGTGACGGCATAAGGTCGCGGGTTCGGTGCATGATGCCCGCATTCCGGCGGCGATTCAATGAAAAAACGCGCGTGCATCATGCCTCTGGTGCGAGTTAAGAAAAAAAAAGAACAGGTAGTACAGGTTAATCCGGAGTTGTTCTCGTTGTGCTCAACTACAGATACTGAAGTACGTGATAAACAAATCGCGAAAGGAAGCTGCAACGCCCCTTTCAGCAGCACTTTCTCGGCAGAAATGTGAAACGACTTCCCGATACACAAATGCACTTCTCATAATGCGTGTATAGCTAACACGCGTGACGCCAATGACCGTCACTGGGGAAGCGTTTGCAATTAAAACTGATCTAACGAGCAACACCGAAAACAGGCGGCGTTCACCACGAAAACGGCGATTCGATGGCAATCTTTTCAAATGTGTTTGCCGCCGTCAGGATAAATGTTTCGCAAAGCACGCGCGAAAAGCAAGGCGAACGCAACAACGCGGAGACTGCGGCACTAACACCCAGAAGAAAGATGTCTATACTAAAACATCGCTACTGTAATAGCGTCACGTTTGAAGCGAACTGTGGCAAGGGCTTGCCCACACAGTCGCATACGAATGCGCCCCCAATTCGAAGGCACGAATACGACAAAACGTCTGCTGCACCGTCTGCTCGGTTCCACTGGCTTTCCACCGGCGCTTCCGCGACCTTCGGTGGTTCGGGTCGCTATCTCGTCTCGGCATCTCTAGCTGTCTATTAATGTTGCAGGCTTGAGTCTGAACTGCTTAAGACTGCGCTATCACGTCGTTGCACAAAGCAGTCGCGAGCTCGGTGTCCCCCGTCCGCCTCGTCACGCTTTGTGTCGCCCCTGTTTCTCCCGCTGAACACTAGAGGGATAAAGGTGGCGCTGCAGTGCTACTGTCCGCATGGCGAATGCCCCGAGGCGTTGAGATGGCGTTTCTTTGCGACGCGTCCGAAGCCGTTGACAATAAGAGGTGTAGTTTTGTTCAAGAGTGCACTTCAATGAACTCTTGAAGGCTTTACATCTAAATCCTCATCGCGAGCGGTATCTGGAGCCAAATTTTTGTGATGCATAGTTTTGACTACGTTTTTAGGAGTAGGGATGCACGACTTATGAAGAACTCACGCGCTGTGGCGTAACGCATTTCAGTGTAAGTTATGTGCATTGGTCAGGTAAGGTATGCACATGATCAAATAGAATTTATCCCGGAGTGGCGGATTGGCCCGGAGATTGTTTATTCTTGCTACCATTTTAATATTCAGTGTATAAAATTTGATGGTTGCCTGAGTAGCATGACCCATAGATGAGGAGGAACATTTATGACGTTTTCTGTACGCTCCGAGCAAGGGCGTTTTCTGTCGCGGCGTAAGTACATTAATAATCTGTTTACTGCAGTAAAAGCGATAGAATGAAAAGATGCCTTTTTCGGAGACTCAGAATACCTTGGAGACACGCCCGGCGTCGAATGTTCGGTCTTTGAATAATCTAGCGTGTGGTCACACACCGTGCAAATTGGACATTTTGGCTATATTACAAGTATTTTGCTATTATATCACATACACTCGCACTGTAGTTTACAGTCGTGCCAGATGTTTCTGCGAAGACATACGGAAATTTTTAAATCTCGCCTGTGGCACACCAGCTCAAGGACTATAATTGTGCTATCTGGATTGCACAATTTTTTAAGTCCTTGAGCTGGTCTACTAGAAGCGGTCGACATTACTACCACGACAAATCAAAATGCTTAATAATTAACAAAAATGTACTAATAAGGCACAAACTCATTATCATATGGCACAAATTGAAATTTACGAATTGTAGCCGAGGATGGATAGGTGGGCCAATTGGCAACGCATAATAATAAAAAACTTAGAACGTTAAAAAGACTAAGGACGTAGAAAAAGAAATACGCACCACAAGCGCGTGTGGTGTGTTTCTTTTTCTATATCCTTCGTGTTCTTACCACTCTAAGTTATTTTAATTATTATTGTAGCCGAGGAGTTCACAAGGCGGATCCACTTGAAACGAATTCTCAGGGTGACACCAGTTTCGAGATATTAAATCCCGCACTTTGCGATTACACTGGCGGTCCAGCTACATTTATGCTGCAATGCACCAAGAGATTTTTCTGCTTAAAAAAAAAAAAGTGCTCTTCTACTGCAAGTTTGCCAGCGCATATCTCGCAAACGGTGTCATACAAAGAATTAGTTTCAAATGCACATACTATGCATTCTCACCGGCTGCGATACGTGCCGTAATATAGTTAGTTCCAAGCTTAATTTAAGAATTTGTTAATTACTTCATTATGCAGTTCGATTTATCGTGCAGAATACGTCGATCCGCCTCTTCGAGTAGGCCAGCCCAAGGACTAGAATTGTGCAGTCTGCCACAGGCGACTTTATCTTTAATTTGTTTTAAATTAATCGCAGGAACGCCAATTTATTTTGGACAATACCCTGAGCGCGTGGCAAAATTTAAAAGAAATACGACGTAATAAAATTCTAGGATTTTACGTACGAAAATCATGATCTGATTATGAGGCACGCCGTAGTGGAGGACTCTGTAATAATTTGGACAAGCTGGGGTTCCTTAACTTGCACTCAATGCCCACTAGAGAAGCGTTTTTTTCTTTTTTTTCATTTCGCCCGCCATTGATATGCGCCCGCCGCGGTTGGGATTTGATCCCGCGTCACCTACACGCTGCTTCTATATATATATATATATATATATATATATATATATATATATATGTACAGCCCTGCCGATCGACCTGCCGATCGCGCAATGGACATATTGAGCTGCAATCAAATTTCGCATTAAAGGGACACTAAAGGTTACCAGAAACTCAAGTTAAAGTGGTAGAGCAATGTTCTAGAACGTCTAAGGCGTCAATATAATCGCGAACAGAGCTTTAGTAACCGAGAAATTGAGGTAAATGCATGACACGATTTGAGACCCCCCAGCGACATTCCGGTACTAGCCCGATGACGAAAGGACTCCTCATAATTTGTGTTACTAATACTCAACTACTCGTATTAAAAATATCATTTCATTCGATTATAAGACGGAAAAAAATGCTACTTGTCTACGTCTATTCGATTCTAAGAAAAAATAACATTTTGACGTTGCCCTTCAGTAATATGGGTGTTCGAAAGGTTTCGTTTTCGCTCGACTCTGCGCGCTCGACTCTGCGCCGCGCACGCTTTGGAGTTTCAGTAGTTTCGTTATCGCGTCGTGCTGTGAGGGTTCTGCTAGCTCGCGAAACTTTCATTTGGAACAAGCAGCGAGAATGCCACGTCCATGTGATGTCGTGGGAAGCCCTCGTTGCTTTCCCGCTCCGGAGAGCCGGTGTCGAGGCCGCCGTCGTAGTACGCAACGACGCCGACAGTGCGAGCCCTCAGCAGCAGGTCGCGCTCGTCGGTGCTCAAATCGCTGAAGTTGAGCCCACCATCGCGAGCCAATCTGTCGGTGTCAGGGTCCATTGCGACGAGCTTCGAAGTTAGCGTCATAGAATGAAGTACCAGCTTACGGGCGTCTTGCGCTGGAGTTTGAGGTATAGTAGCGGCGCCTGGTGGCGGTGCGGGAAACGACATCTGGGTCGTGCCAGCTTGGGTCGTATTGAGCCCTGGCTGTGGCGAAGCACGTTTCTAGGCCGAGTTTTGCGTCGATTCGCACATTTTTATGCCCTGTTGCGAGTGCGAAAAGGCTCGCCGCTTCTCATAGACCAGGCCGACCACGCTGCGAGCTCGCCGCAGCCTATAGTTTAACGAAAACGAACTCTCCGTGTGCCGTGGGACGTAATGTGGGACGTAATTCGTTTCTCCTTCCGCTAGCCACCATACTCCCGCTTTCGCTCTGCTGTCGGCTCTGTCTTGGCTCTGTTTCTGGCCGCGCGTTCGCGTTTTGCGCAGAAAAGCCGTAGCGCCGTCTGCGGACGCCGTTCTACTCACCGATGGCGCAACGTCACTATGAGACCATGATGTCACTGCTCCTCGATCGGAGGGCGGGCGATTTGAACTGCGCTAGAGGTACGCGGACGCTTCAGAACGCATTTTCTCTTAAAATAAGTCTCTCCTTGGCACGAAACAAGCGTTTCGAGGTTTCTGTGATGGTATTTCAACAGTCCACGTTGACTTAATAGTAACCTTTAGTGTCTCTTTAAAGAGTATCGTAATCATCGGTGCTTTCTTTCGTTTTTCTCTCTTTCTGTCTCTGAAATCCTCAAGGAAACTCCAAGTTTTGCTTCATTCATCCCCAAGGGATCCTCGTTTCTTTCTTTTGTTCATCTCTTTTTTCTTCAGTTTTGATTTCCTTCTGTATTTATAGTACATTCTTAGGTAAATATTCACATACAGTTAAATATTAATAATAATTCCTCGGAAGTTAACAAAGAAGCTGGAGAACCGGTATGAACCACTCGTGGAGACAAACAAACAAGGACTGCGCAAGGAGCGGCGGAACGAAAGATGTTGGGCGCAGTGTTAAGAGACAGGAAGAAAGCAGCGTGGATCAGAGAGCGAACGAGGATATCCTAGGGTCTAGTTGGCATGAAGAAGCAAAAAATCGAGCTGAGCAAGCCATGTATAGGGCAAATGTATATAGCCAGTATAGGGCCAGTATATAGCCAGTATATAGCCATTATAGCCAGTATAGGGCCAGTATATAGGCCATGTATACAGCCAGTATAGGGCAAATAACTGGTGGACCATTAGAGTGTCAAGGGAAGGGACGCGCAGTCGAGGACAGAAGACTAGTCGGCGTGATGAAATTAGAACATTGGCAGGAGCAAGTTGGAATCAGCTAGCGCAAAATCGCTGCAATCGGAATTGGAGATCGCTTGGAGAGGCCTTCGCCCTGCAGTGTACCTAGAAATAGGTTGGAGATGACGATGATTATTCATTTCTAGCTTTATACAGTATTGTCCCATTTTATTATTACATACATCCCAGTTGCGGGTATGCGCCACTGTATGTGATCATCATCATCATCACTTCCCCGAGGAACGACCAACGAACTGACACCTGCGCAAAGAAGAAAACAAAGATGGCGGCAGCAGGCGGCGTCGCGTAGAACGCCCATGGCGGCCAGGCCTGCCGCCGGTCCAGGCGGCGCGGCCGCCGTGGGGGCCAACGAGTCGGCGCCCCACGTCGAGTTCGCCATGATCGTGCGGGGCACTGAGGACACGGCGTACTGGCTGGCCGACCTGCTTCGCGGCGAGCGACTGCTGGTCGAGACCGTCTCCGTGCGTCGCAACTCCCAGTGGCTCCTGCTCGTGCGACTCAAGCCCGAGGATGCGCCGGCAATCGCCGAGAAGGTGCGCGCGACCGATCGAAATCTGTGCGCGATGCCCTTCTTGCTTGGTGCGAAAGACGCAGAACGCCAAGTGCAGAGAGGTCAAGACACTCGACCAGAGGGCGCTCCTGACGGCCAAAGCAACTGCCAGAGCGTTGGCCGACCAGCTGAGCAAGATGAGACAAGGTGTCTCGTAAATGCAGCCGCGAATGGTCACATCCAGCCCGTTTCGGGCCACGTGTTATCGCTAACGTTGCCCTGCGCAGTCCGAAGCAGGCGTGCCTCGCGCTTTCTGGACTTGAGTGTCTTGACCTCCGGACAAGGGTTCGACTCCCGACCTCGGTAGCGGCATTCAGATGGGAGCGATATGCGATAAGGTTTGTAGTCAAGAGTTCGGCGAAAGTTCGTCGGGTCGGGTAACATGATGAAGGAATTGCGTTCAATGAAGAAGTCAAGGTGAAAATAACACAGAGACGTTTCAGGCGGAACACATTAGAATCCCACTAGTTCGCAATGACACCGCTACTGTACCAAGCTGAAGCTGGGAGAAACAGGGATCCGCAAATACCGGTGCGAGGAGGAGAACCCGCGCCACGCGCTGTTTCGGCGGTGTACGCTCCTCCTCGCCGATAAATCGGTCTATAGTTTCTTATTCCCTGTTACTCTGCATGTTGCGCCCCCACAGGACGTAATATTTCCCGATCGACGAACTAAACTTTGATTCTACGGCCGCGACGCGTGCGATAACCCCAGGTGGGAGTCTTCAAGATGCACCGCACTGGCTCCGAGAAGCCGTTCGTGCTCGAGCACTGGCGCGACTTCGGGCGCGGCGAGGAGGCCCACCCGGAGGAGCTCTTCTCGCTCGCCGAGCGCCAGGAGATCGTGCAGAACGTCATCGACAGCATCCGGGCCGAGCAGCTCACCGAGGTGGTGGGACTCGAGCACCGCTGCGTGCTCGTCCACCCGGGCCAGAGCGTGTTCGCCGTGTGCCAGCGGGCGGGCGTGCTGGCGGCGCTGTTCCCGCCGCACGACTACGAGATGCTGAGCGCCATACGGCGGCAGTG
This sequence comes from Dermacentor variabilis, assembly GCF_050947875.1. Classification (NCBI taxonomy): domain Eukaryota; kingdom Metazoa; phylum Arthropoda; class Arachnida; order Ixodida; family Ixodidae; genus Dermacentor; species Dermacentor variabilis. The sequence continues at coordinate 45,133,871 of NC_134577.1, forward strand.
GCTCTCGCACCTGACCATACCGGTGCACATGATCAAGGTGTACTTCGGCATCCGCATCGCCTTCTACTACGCCTTCCTCAGCTTCTACACCTGGTCGCTCATGGTGAGCGCCGGCAGCTGTCCGCCGGGCCGCGGTGGCTCGACGTGGCGTTCTATTATTAGATACTTTTAGCTTGTCCGCTATTTCGGCAAACGGGGGTAGTTTGGGCGGATTGCCGGATGGTCGGGGGCGTAAACGTGAGCGGCCGGGGCGGTGAAGCCGCCTGGTGTTGTAGAGTTCAACCAGACAAACGCATAGCTAAAACTGTAGAAACTCACCATATCCTGCTTCGCCACTCGTGCAAATTTTTGGCAGCGGCGTAATTGTGAACACGATTACGCCACTGTCGAAAATTTACGCCAGCAGGTAAGCAGAATATAGTAATTAGCTCTGTGTTTGTGTGGTTGAACTTTGCGCCACCAGCTGGCGCCACCAATCTGGCCGCTCACGTTGACGCCCCCGCTAAACCGGAAAACCGCCCGCGCTTGCCCGAATACCGGACACGCTAAAAGTCTCTATTTTTAGCTTGTCCGCTATTCCGGCAAACGGGGGTAGTTTGGGCGGATTGCCAGATGGTCGGGGGCGTAAACGTGAGCGGCCGGGGTGGTGCAGCCGCGTGGTGGTGTAGCGCTCTACCAGACAAGCACAGAGCTAAAATTACAGTAACCTACTATATTCTGCTTCGTTGCTGGTGCAAATTTTCAGCAGCGGTGTAATTGTGAACACGATTACGTCCCTCTCGAAAATTTACACCCCAGCAATATAATAATTGGCTCTCTGTTTATTTGGTTGAGCTTTGCACCGCCAGCTGGTGCCACCAATCTGGCCGCTCACGTTTACGCCCCCACTAATCCGGCGGTGCAAAGCTCCGGAAGGCCGCCATTGGAATCTGAACCTGGCAACGTTTAAGAGGAAGCTTTAGCTCGGGCCCAACTCCGACGCGGCCTATTCAAATACATGTAAAACACAAAAACATTTTTATGAGATAACCCCTGGACCGATTTTGATGAAATTTGACGCATTTGAAAGAGAAAGTTAAAATCTAGTGACTGTTGGAAGCGGAATTTCGATTTAGGGCTTGAATTTTCTTAAAACGATTTTCAAATATTTGACCGTTCGAAAAAAATAGAAGCACGAAGTTTATAAATTCATAGCTCTGCATCAAGAACCGATATCGCGGTTCTGTAAACGGCATCCATTAGATCATTCAAAGCGGACAAATTCAATGTGACATTTTACATCTTATGTGAATTTGTTACGTTGGTTACAACGGTTTTGCAAAAGTTGTATTTCTCTAGGATTACATTTTTTTATATTCATGTGTAACATATCAATTTTGTCCGCTTTAGATGTACTATTAGATGCAATTCACAGAATTGTATTATCATTTTTAGTGGTTAAGTTACAGAGTTGTAAACTTGATAGTTTCGTTTTTTGAAAATTTTCGATTTTTGCCAATTTTTAATAAAAAATTGACGATCTAACTCAAAAATTCGAAACCAACAGTCACTAGATTTTAAGTTTGTATTTTAAATGCAACAAACCTCGTCAAATTTGGTGCAGTGGTTGCCGAGAAAAGCGAGTTCTCCTTTTACATGTATTTAGATAGGAGCACTTGAGCTAAAGCTTCCTCTTAACGTTAGAACGTTATCTAGTGAGCCGAGTCTAGCAGTGTTATTGGAAGAATTAGAGGGTAGTAAATGGAATATAATAGGGCTCAGTGAGGTTAGGAGGGCAAAAGAAGCATATACAGTGCTAAAAAGCGGGCACGTCGTGTGCTACCGGGGCTTAGTGGAGAGACGACAACTAGGAGTCGGATTCCTGATTACTAAGGATATAGCTGGTAACATACAGGAATTCTATAGCATTAACGAGAGGGTGGCAGGTCTTGTTGTGAAACTTAATAAGAGGTACAAATTGAAGGTCGTACAGGTCTACGCCCCTACATCCAGTCATGATGACCAGGAAGTCGAAAGCTTTTATGAAGACGTGGAATCAGCGATGGGTAAAGTGAAAACAAAATACACTATATTGATGGGGGACTTCAATGCCAGGGTAGGCAAGAAGCAGGCTGGAGACAAGTCAGTGGGGGAATATGGCATAGGCTCTAGGAATAGCGGGGGACAATTATTAGTAGAGTTTGCAAAACAGAATAATATGCTGATAATGAATACCTTCTTCCGCAAGCGGGTTAGCCGAAAGTGGACGTGGAGGAGCCCAAATGGCGAGACTAGATATGAAATAGACCTCATACTCTGCGCTAACCCTGGCGTCATACAAGATGTGGACGTGCTCGGCAAAGTGCGCTGCAGTGACCATAGGATGGGAAGAACTCGAATTAGCCTAGACTTGTGGAGGGAACGGACGAAACTGGTACATAAAAAGCCAATCAATGAGTTAGCGGTAAAAGGGAAACTAGAGGAATTCCGGATCAAGCTACAGAACAGGTATTCGGCATTAACTCAGGAAGAGGACCTTAGTGTTGAAGCAATGAACGACAATCTTATGGGCATCATTAAGGAGTGTGCAATAGAAGCCGGTAGTAACTCCGTTAGACAGGATACCAGTAAGCTATCGCAGGAGACGAAAGATCTGATCAAGAAACGCCAATGTATGAAAGCCTCTAACCCTACAGTTAGAATAGAACTGGCAGAACTTTCGTAGTTAATCAACAAGCGTAAGACAGCTGACATAAGGAACTAAAATATGGATAGAATTGAACATGCTCTCAGGAACGGAGGAAGCCTAAAAGCAGTGAAGACGAAACTAAATAGGCAAGAATCAGATGTATGCGTTAAGAGACAAAGCCGGCAATATCATTACTAATATGGATGAGGTAGTTCAAGTGGCTGAGGAGTTCTATATAGATTTATACAGTACCAGTAGCACCCGCGACGATAATGAGAGAGAGAATAGTCTAGAGGAATTTGAAATCCCACAAGTAACGCCGGAAGAAGTAAAGAACGCCTTGGGAGATATGCAAAGGGGGAAGGCAGCTGGGGAGGATCAGGTAACAGCAGATTTGTTGAAGGATGGTGGGAGCATTGTTCTAGAAAGACTGGCCACCCTATATACACAATGCCTCATGACCTCGAGTGTACCGGGATCTTGGAAGAACGCTAACATAATCCTAATCCATAAGAAAGGGGACGCCAAAGACATAAAATTCTAGACCAATCAGCTTACTGTCCGTTGCCTACAAAGTATTTTCTAAGGTAACCAAAGGACCAGGCAGGATTCCGTAAAGGCTACTCAACAATAGACCATATTCACACTACCAATCAGGTGATAGAGAAACGTACGGAATATAACCAACCCTTCTATATAGCTTTCATTGATTACGAAAAAGCGTTTGATTCAGTCGAAACCTCAGCAGTCATGGAGGCATTACAGAATCAAGGTGTAGAGGAGCCCCACGTAAAAATTCTGAAAGATATCTATAGCAGCTCCACAGCCACCGTAGTCCTCCATAAAGAAAGCAACAAAATCCCAATACAGAAAGGCGTGAGACAGGGAGATACGATCTCTCCAATGCTATTCACAGCGTGTTTACAGGAGGTATTCAGAGACCTGGAGTGGGAAGAATTGGGGATAAAAGTTAATGGAGAATACTTTAGTAACTTGCCATTCGCTGATGATATTGCCTTGCTTAGTAACTGAGATTCAGATTCAGATTCAGATTTATTCGTTCCAAAAAAAAAAGAAGTAATTACATGAGAAATATACAGACGAGGGTCCCAAAGTGAAAGAACTGTAGTGGGACCCTCGGTTAATAACAACAACATTGATGGTGATATCAATAGTCAGCAAATTAGCGTATTATAAACAACATCTACAGATCAAATACATCATTATACATGTCGTTTACAATCAAACACGAAAAAGCACGTTATAACAGAAAGTCGGAAAAAAGCATGGATGAAATACAACAAATGACATGTGAGATAAATGTCAGAGGTACACCGCTAGATCGTAGTTAAGTTATCGCAGTAAATGATGCTTAAGGTGATTTGTAAAAATTGCAAGAGAAGTACAGGATTTTATGGTTGATGGTAATCCATTCCAAAGAGAAATTGCAGCGAAGGAAGATGTTTTTTTGCCGTAATTGGTATGAACCATGGGTAACAAGAAATTGTTGTTAGCCGCAAATCTGGTCATATTTTTATTCTGCAAAAGGTCAGTTGCAATGACTGATACATAAGGTTATTATGAAGCAACTTGTGGAGTAAGACGAGTATGTTAAACTGGAACAAATTATTAATAGACAAGATATTATACGCGCGAAGTAACAAAGAGGCATTGGATTGCATGGAGCTAGAAGTGATAATGCGTATTGACTGATTTTGGATATGTTGAATTGATGATAAGTGACAAGCGTACGTGTTGCCCCATGAAACAATGCCGTAATTAATGTGACTATGAATGAACGCATAATACAACGCTAACAGAGCCTCACGAGAAAAAAAAAGGGCGAGCTTTAATTAATGCACGTATACCAAACGCAGTCTTGTGCTTGAGATGTTGGAAGTGAGAGCGAAATGTAAGGTTAGGGTCCAGATGTATGCCAAGAAAAGTGACATCGGTGCTAACGGGAATTGAATGACTTCCAAGCTTTAGGGGACCAATTGTAATGCATGCTCACTGACCTGTAGAGGCAAAGCAGAAGAGTGGGTCTAAAAATTATTCTGCTGAAAACTAAAGTAATGTTTAACAGTCTCGGAAGAGAACAGCAATTTACAATAGGTAGCGAGGCACTGGAAGTGGTAAGGGAATACATCTACTTAGGGCAGGTAGCGACCGCGGGTCCGGATCATGAGACTGAAATAATCAGAAGAATAAGAATGGGTTGGGGTGCGTTTGGCAGGCATTCTCAAATCATGAACAGCAGGTTGCCACTAACCCTCAAGAGAAAAGTGTATAACAGCTGTGTCTTACCAGTACTCACGTATGAGGCAGAAACCTGGAGGCTTACGAAAAGGGTTCTGCTTAAATTGAGGGCGACGCAACGAGCTATGGAAAGAATGATAGGTGTAACATTAAGGGATAAGAAAAGGCCAGATTGGGTGAGGGAACAAACGCGGATTAATGACATCTTAGTTGAAATCAAGAAAAAGGAATGGGGGCGGGGGAGGGGGGCATGCGCAGGACATGTAATGAGGAGGGAAGATAACCGATGGTCATTAAGGGTTACGGACTGGATTCCAAGGGAAGGGAAGCGTAGCAGGGGGCGGCAGAAAGTTAGGTGGGCGGATGACATTAAGAAGTTTGCAGGGACGACATGGCCACAATTAGTACATGACCTAGGTAGTTGGAGAAGTGTGGGAGAGGCCTTTGCCCTGGAGTGGGCGTAACCAGGCTGATGATGATGATGAATCCGGCAAACCGCCCGCGCTTGCCGATTACCTGATGCACTAAAATTCTCTATTGTTGAGCATCGAGGTGGCGGATCCGTTTCCAGGCTGCGGCGACAGCGTAGCCGATGGGGGCGAAATTAAGCACGGAATTGAAGCGCGTCTGCTAAATTAGAAAAATTATTTACGCTGTATTAGCGAGTTATCTTGGCGCAATATAAAAAAGATGTCGCTCTTACCGCGAGAGAATGATTGAAAGCAAAAAGAAAGAAAGACGGTGTTGATGCCGTCTTAAACTTGAGGCGCCATCTTTCACTGACGTCACAGATTCTGAGAGCGCCTGTGTGGTCCTAGTTGCTATTGCCTTGTCGCTAAAGATGGAACTAAATGGTATTTTTTAAAAATCCAAAGACTGAACTTCAGAAGTTTAAAACCTTTACTGAGCCTTTACATTACTTTTCTAAATGCCAAACATCTCACCAAAGAATTGATGCAGCCAATGACGAATGAAATTTTCGCCTTTCCTATTTATTTGCACAGGAAGTCCGAGGTAAAGCTGCCTCAGCGCCGTTTTGAAAAGCTCATTGCGTTGCTCCGAACGCGTTAACAACGAAAAGAACGTGAAGTTACTATACTTAGTCGAGAAGCTGGACGAAAATGTGGGAACCGAAAGGACGCCGCCATGTTGCTACTTCTTATATTTGTAACACTAAACATAATAAAAATATAGTGCAAAAGCAACTGTTTACACGCAGCACGTGTGTATAACAGTGTGTCAAGTTCATTTCGAATATTTTTTTTTTATAAAGATCCTGTCGGTATTTGAAAAATTTCGAAGTTACATTTTCGGCCCTTGAAAGAATGCGTTTGCAGGCGCCTGAAATAGATGGCGCCACCATAGTGAGGGAGGCTCGGAATCGCCTGAATTGTGCGTCACGTCTGTCTCGTCCACAGAGGGGCAACATGGCCGCGCCCTTGCGGTTGCCGATTTCAGTGCCTAGGCGCCATGGGAAGCTTTTGCTCTAGAGTTAGTTATATCAACTCTATGCGAATGAAACCTCATCGCTACCTGACCTTCCTACGCCACACGCAATCGAGCAAGAAACGAGCTAAACGAAAGTGGACGAAAAGACGAGTTGCCACAGGTGAGGGCCAAACGCGCACCTTCCGGATTATATACGCGTGTGGTAGGCTAGCGCGGCGGCCGCCGTTCTGTCAGCTTTCGTGGATTTTGTATATGTGTACACTGTTAGCCCTGCGAGCGTTTGCCAGTGCCACTCGGGGCCATGGCTGTGAATATAGAACGCCCTTTCAACCACAGTTTCTTACACAAGCAATTTGCAGCACGCCGAAGGTGCGAGGCGTACCTTGCGCAGCAAAATATAGTTGTGGACGTAACTGTCGGATTATTGGCGGAATGAGATTGCTTTATCTTTTTCTCGGCAGATATGATACTGTACAACGATATATGACATGCTAGAACCATTGCGCTTGTGCGTCGTATAAACCGAAATACTGTGACGGTGAGCAGACGACGCGGCTCCGGAGGAACACACCTTGAGGGTAATTCGGCCTTCTTATTATTGGCTGAGGAGCCCTGCAGCTTCCGCAGTGCTGAAAGCGACTTGTTAGAGCATAGTAGTGTGTGAACTACTTCAATCATTGTGCTTGGTTTTGACGCTCTTGTGGGTTATACTATACGCTTTATTTCTTCTTTTTGAATTTTCACATCATCTTTTTGAATTTTCACACAATCGTATGCTGGTAAACACAGGAGGGTGACAAGTCGTTTAGCACATGCATAATCACTGCGAATTGCTGTATCTGGAAATTTATGAGGTGTCATTGTGTTGAAAAATGATGAATTTCAAAGTCGCCACACCGTTTGCAACCATAACCGCCAATTGGAGGCGAATCCGCGTACTGTTTATCACTCCCACGTTGGCTGAACCGCCACACTGGCAGCTTGCGTAGACACTAGCGCTGGCCTTACCTCTAGTCATATTTATTATAACACTCTATGCTTTCAATTTGGCCTCCGAAAGGTGTGCCCACTGGCGTAGCAACAGCGGGGGCCGGGGGGCCGTGGGCGCCGGGTGCATGGGGCCAGTAGAGGGGGGGGGGGGGGGGGGGGGTGCCATATACGTCTGAAGACACCCGAAAATTGTCGATATCCCCGCCTTCCTCGACTACACCCGGGGGGGGGGGGGGGGGGGAGGGTTGAAAGAAGAGCTAAGAGCCCCGGGTGCCAGACGACCTAGCTACGCCACTGGGTGTGCCGTTGCAATCTCGGAGGGCACGCTTCCAGTGACGGTTTCCTCCGAGTAACAAAAACAAATCTCGTAGGCTCATGGCCACCGCGTTTTTAGACATCACCTATTGGTGTGTGCAAACGGCGCATTCTGCGCAGGTGCCGATGACGGTCGGCGTCCTCGTGATGGTGCACAGGGACTCTCTCACGTGGCGCATCGCGGGCGTCTTCTTCAACCTGCTGTGGAACACGGTCATCCTCGAGGTGTGGCGCAAGCGAGCCGACCACCTGTCCTGCTTCTGGGGCCTGCACGAGCACGTGGCGCCGCTCAAGAACCGGCTGCTCTTCGCCTACGGCGAAAACATGCTCGCCCAGAGGGCGTTCCGCATGCTCATCTCGCAGGTGCGCTCGCGGCGCTTTCGTGCACCCGCGCACATTCGGCTGCTTCGCGGTGGCGACTTACGTGGCGTCCGGCTGCAGAGTGCGGAGGTCGCCGGTTCGATTGCCGGCCGGACTTCTCTAGGGCGGTGTGGGATGTGAAAGCCGCTCGCGCGTCGAGTTTCGGCTGACACTTTTTCACAGTTGTAAAGCTAGCTTTCCTGCCAGACCCACTTAGGCCCAATTAGGCCCGCTAGTGGCGGCGTAGTCATTCTTTGCAAACAGCGTGTACGGGCGCACAGTTTTCTTGTAGACGTGGGCGCTGGTGTCGAAAGAACGGGGAGCGAGCACTTCGTCTTCATTTAAACAATGACCGGCGCCGCCATCATTTGAGCATACGTGCGCTGCAGAAAAGCGCACTTGTTAATTATGAAAAAGGTCTCCTAAACTGAATCACCCTGAAGTTTAAAGACTGCTGACTGGTCGTCTAAAAATCGAACCTTTATTTATTTATTTATTTTTACCGAGCGTAGTTCTTCTTTGCGATTTATATCGTGACTTTTCATACTGATGTCCTTTTTTAGTTTAGTTATGGACTTAAAGGAATCCTGAGCGTCAGCTTTAGCGTTAATCTTTTAGCCATCTCATGGTTAAGGCTTTCTTTGCGAACCCCCTGCACTTGTTTTGCTGACCGCGGCTGCCACCTGATTCTGCTGCTGCGTTCTCGCCAAACAGCTCGCACATCGCTGCGGGACGGCGGCTCCTTCTAGAAGCGATGGCTCGCACCATGGAGTTTCCCACATGGAACTCTGGCGCTAGTGTCTGCGGGAGCTGCAAGTGGGGGTGGTTTCAGCCAGCATGGATTTGCCTAAACCACGAGATGGCCTAAGCTTGTTCCTTCTGGCTTCATAGGCCTTCGTGAGCTCGTCATTTTCACGAAAGTTCTGCGCAATAAATAACTGACTAGCAATATTAAGGTTATCCGACGGCAGGTTTTGAGTCCAGCATCTCTTGCACCGAAGCTCGATATCGAAACCATTTCGCCACGGACACATGCACCGGCAGCCAGCCATAGAACACTGACCCGCATATGCGGGTCGTTGGCCGTTGGGGGAGAGCGCGAAGGGGCCGTGATGAGACGGCAGGGAGGGAATCGGAGGCGATGGCCTTACGTTGCGCATGCGTTGCGCCGTCTGGCGACTGCGTGGACGGTCCCATCTGCGCCTCCAAGGGGAAACCTTCGCTGTATCCGGATTTTAACAGGGCACGTTGGATCTGCTGCATTTTTTAAAGCCTCCCTGGCTCCACCCTCGTGAATACTTGCGTTTTGAGACGCTGAGACGGCACTGCCATCAGGATCGCCCCATATTTTCTGTTAGATGCGTCCAAAGTAGGTGGAAACAGCTCATAATGTAGAAAACGCACGTCCCCCAACACGCGGCCGGCGAACGCGTGCCAATCACCTCCTTCGGCTCCAGCGCAGGTGGTGGTGCTGTTCTGCGTGTTGCTGTGCGTCCTGCAGCAATATCAGTACCTGACGGTCGAGGCGTTCGTGACCGGCGCGTTCCCGAGCTCGGCGCTCAGCGACGTCGTGGCGCGCGTCGTTCCGGGCGTGATGAACACGCTGGTGGGCATGGCCTTCTCGGACGTGTACCGGGCGATCGGCCAGCGGATGACCGAGTGGGAGAACCACCAGACGCAGGCCGAGTACCTGCAGCACCTCACCTACAAGCTCATCGTGTTCGACTTCTTCGGCCGCTTCGGAAGCCTCTTCTACACCGCCTTCTACCTGCAGGCATGCTTCTTTTCTTCCTTTCTCTTTTTTGATGCAATAGCGTTAGGCGTGTCAAAGTGAAAAAAAAACAGGAAGTGCATGTGTGTGAAGTGTGGGAAGCAAGTAACGTGGTAGAGGCAGAAAGTAGACGGCAGAGCGGAGAAAAGCATGTATGTATGTATGTATGTATGTATGTATGTATGTATGTATGTATGTATGTATGTATGTATGTATGTATGTATGTATGTATGTATGCATGCATGCATGCATGCATGCATGTATGTGTGTGTGTATGTATGTATGTATGTATGTATGTATGTATGTATGTATGTATGTATGTATGTATGTATGTATGTATGTATGCATGCATGCATGCATGCATGCATGTATGTATGTATGTATGTATGTATGTATGTATGTATGTATGTATGTATGTATGTATGTATGCATGCATGCATGCATGTATGTATGCATGCATGTATGTATGTATGTATGTGTGCATGTATGTATGTATGTATGTATGTATGTATGTATGTATGTATGTATGTATGTATGTATGTATGTATGTATGTACCCATGTCTGGCGCTAACTCGTTCGAACTTGCACCTGCGAATTTACTAATTTCATCATCCCACCTAATTTTCTGTCATCCTCGACAGCACTTCCCTTCCCCTACACCCACTGTGTACATCTTATTATCCACCGGTTATTTGCCCTACGCATTACACGGCCTGCCCAGCTCCCTTTTTTTTTTTCTAATGTCAACTAGGATATCGGCTATCACCATTTGCTCTCTGATCCACACCTCTCTGTTCCTGTCTTTTAACGTTACGCCTAAGATACACATAATGTGAATTGCGGTTGTCTGGGCACCGCCAGTTGCACATCGCTCCCAGCAGAGGCAGGACTTGTGTCGAGCGAGCTCCTGACCACCACTTTGAAATGTGGCTAATGTGGTTTAAATCATGGGTCCGGGAACTTAAAGAGGTGGGACCTAATACTAACACATTTGTTTCGGATTTAAAGCTGAATTTCCACTGACCTTTTATTTGGGTGTGGGGGGCGGAGAGGGGAGGGCTGATCAGGACTTCCCCCAAGACATAATGCATGCTGCGTATCAATGTGTACTGTAAGGTCCGTGTTGTGTATGATTTCAAGCAGTGTATTGTAGTACCTGTTGTCGTGTGCTCCACGATCATAGCTGGTCGTGTCGCTGTAGGGTATATGCCAGCTGGCAGTAGGCGACGCAAGCGTTCCGCTTGCAAGCCGAGACAACTCCCTACTAAGTGGTAAGCATAGTAAGCTTCCATTTATCAATTATACAGGATGTTTTCCAAAGTGTGCAGGCTTCGCTTGAAGACTTCATTCCCATGGAAAGGAACGGGAATAGAACTGACAGTCTCACTCCGCAGCTCATGTGAACCATTCCTCCTTGCCCGAATAAGAAAAGGAATGTTTAATACACAGCCACTTGGGGGATCGGATATTTATCCCAGGCCTTCAACGCCACGGAATCGATGTAGAGATATGCCGCTACACCATTCTACAAGAACGAACAGTAATCGTCTTGATAATTGATAGCCCCATTCCGAAGTTCTGATGCAAACCCCTTGTCCTTGCCCGAGTTGAGGACCTAGTCCGTCTGTGTATTGCAATGCTCAAGTCGTGCATAAGCAACTAGCCCAATTCCTTAAACTTGTAGATTCGAACGGATTGCTAATTCGTCCTGACAACCAGTGTAGTGATAAAGACACGGACGAGACTTGGACAAGCACATAGGTTTGGGCAAGTTGCAAAATCCACCTTGTCAACCAGCGTGAAGAACACAATGGCAAGAACGTCTGTGCCTTGTCTTTTTCGTGAATGTCCCCAATACTGCGCTTTTTGTCCAGATTGACGTTTGTCATGGACATCACCCTCGAAGATGCTTTTTTTTTTGTTCCGGTGAAATAGGTTGAACTAATGGAACATAGAGTGCTTTGGCGGCCAATTGTTGTGGAAAACCGTGCCTTTTCGCAGGAAGACATGATATTATACACATTGTATTAGTGCAGGGCCTCTGATATTCCGGAAGAGTGGCTGGTCTGACATTTCGAATGGACTTTAGGTCAGCCTTTTAGCATAGCTGCAGTGACCAGAATTTTCTTAAAGCCAACAAGCGTGCAGGACTTTCCTAGTGCACGTAGGAACAGCTACGATCCTGTGTTGCTCACAGGATCGTAGCTGTGTTGCTCACTTCCGCTCGCACTTGGCAAAGCTGTATAATACAGTCGTCGAGCTTTAAGTTCCCGCATAGCGCACCGCAGGCCGGGCACGTTTGTAACACGAGCCCGGCGTACGATTATTCAACTAGGCTATCCATGTTCAAATGTGACACTACATTTTAATGACGATGACGATCCTTTCCGTTCTATGTGCTCCTTCGTCTTCCGGTACTCCGCCTTATTCGCACTAGCCAAGTGCGCAAGTGCTGCCGAAAAGAGCCTACACCGAGGCCTTCCTTTCCAGGACATTCAGCTGCTGCGCAAGCAGGTCTACATCCAGCTCTTGTTGTCCTTCACCAAGGACAACCTAGTCGAGACCGTCATGCCGCGGGCGGTGCGTCACTTCAGCAGCCTGGTGCGTCACATGATGCGGCGCGAGTCCACCTACCTGCCGGGCGTCCACAGCATCCTCAGCGAGGCGGACATGGTCAGGTACACGAGCACGTACGTCGACTACTACAAGATGTTCTCGCAGTTCGCCTTCGTCTTCCTCTTCGGACCCGTCGTGCCGCTGGCGCCGCTCATCGCCTTCTTCGGCAACCTGATGGAGATGCTCATCGTCGGCTACAAGCTGACCGTGGTCTTCCAGAGGCCCCTGAAAATCGGCCACGAAGGCATCGGCATCTGGGAGCCCGCGTTCCGCGCCATAGGCTTCCTGGCCGTGCCGTCGAACATAGCGCTCATCTGCGTCGAGAACCCGGACTCGCTGAACGCCCTCTCCAGGCTCTTCACGGACATGGAGTTTGTGCTCTTTCTGGTGGGCATCGAACACGTGGTGTTGCTCCTCAAGTTGACGCTGCAGTACGCGCTGCGCTCGGAAGTTCACTGCCCGCACTACTCTCCGGTGTTGGCCGCGTGAAGCGGGGGGCGGTGTCAGACGAGCCAGCGGAGCGAAATTGAATTTCGTGATACTCGTGTTTTGTCTGTTATGTTTCCATTTGCAAGTATGCAGCTAGCAGAAAGCATTAATATACGTTACTTTTACGCGCGGAATAAAAGGAAATGTTCTATATGTTTATGGCCGCACCGTCGTTCAATGTTATCTTCAATCGTTAACGCTTAGGACATCCGTAACCGTTTGGTAAGGATATCCGCGTTATTATTTTTGTTTCTTCATTTCTCTTGCTGAGCCTTGTGTATCGCACTTTCTCGTGAGTCGTATTGTCACTGGGTTGAGTTTGTTTCCTAATGAGTGCCACAGTAATAACTTGTGTACTATGTCTGGTTGGTAATTTATGTTCGTTTATTTTCGCCATGTTGACATAGTCATATCATTAACTTATGGTTTTGCGAGATGACTTGCAAATGCCTGTAAATGCTTCGATCTCCTCTTAGCTGAAACCTAAGAATGTACCCAGCTGTATACTCCAAGTCATATTTGGTGCGCTCTCATTGTGACATAAAATTTATTGTAAATAAGATAAGGCCATGAGTTCCTAACTAAACCAAAAATGAACACAGAATAAATTGTTTCTCTGCTCATAAGCCGACCATACAACATACTCTACACAAAGAGGTGTATACTTTGGGGTACAACTGTTGCGGAGTTCCATTGAATCGGGTACATTCTAGAATTATCCAGGCTTTTTTTCTTTTTTTTTTTTTTTTGAAGCGCGTAATTCAGCAGGATTGGAATCGTTACCGACTGTGTGTTAATAAACGTAATGGAAAGGGGCTGCGCCTACATTTGTCGCAATGGAATGGGAATTCAAGGGCATCGTATCCGTGAATGCTATTGCACTTTTGCACGGGAAACACCACGTGTTCGGGCACGCACCTGTACTCAAGCATTTCGGTCATGCTGTCTAGAATACGAAAGCACGCTGCCAAGTTTGTTACGTTGTGGGCGCCTCGTTGTAAACGAATGAAAGCAACGGTGATGCGCTGTAATTAGAGAGTTTTAGCAGTGCCGTATTACGGTGCGGTAAGTGCGGTATACGGTACGGTATTACCGTTCCGTACCAACCTACCACGATGACCGAAGACGTTTTAACGGCGTGTGCTGCTCTAAGCGTACGGTAATGTGATATTGATGATAGCGGATAACATTGGGGCATTGCAGAGTACAATAACTATGTGCTGAGTGTGAAATATTCATTTTGACACTTCGTCCTGCAACACGCGAAACATATCTTGGTTACATAGGTGTTTTTGTCTGAGCAACATATAAAAAGGGCAGTGTTTGTTGTCAGTTGCAGTGCTGCCGGCACTTTACACCAGCAGACAAGTAGAATATAGTAAGTTACCGCTATAAGAACTCTGCGTCCCTTCTAAGGAAACTCTGCGTCGCTAAATGACGCCGCCAACCTAAAATGCTTTTTTATGCCCCTTTTTATGTTCTGTTTCTTTCTTTTAGATGATTTTCGCTTTTCTTAATATTCTTTTTTTCTTATTCGGCCAGAGTATACTAAACGGTTATTAGAAAGGTACGGCTACAAGTTCGGTTCAGCCGAAGTTTCCTCCCTGTCAGTAGGGCTGTCTTGCTACTACTTCGTCGTGTCGCAGCAGGTGGATAAGTGTTAACTCGTGCCTTGGTCCTATCATCGTGAAAAACGCACGTGAGACTTGAACATTCGCGGCGTGGATTCTGTGGCCGACACCAGCTTATCACTGCTTTGGCTTGGTGCAGCTCGGCTCGCGACACACGGTGCCAGTCGAGCCTTCCCGACTCCTTATCGTCTAGTATGCCGTACGGAAAGCCATTACGTACGGTAAAGTTCGCGCATGCGCAGTCCTCGACCGGTACGGTATTACCGCACTTAGCATACGGTAACTTGGCACTGCTAAAACTCTCTATTCCTGGAATGGGAAGTATCTCGGACTTTCGATTCCGGGGAATCGAAAGGAATGGAATTATTCGGTCAGATCATTTCGTGAAAAGGGTTTGAAGTGGCATTGAAAGCCATACTCGGCAACCGTGGCATCAGCCACTCTTCCTTGCCCAAATTGAGAGAAAGGAATCGTAATGGGCAGTTATTTCGAAATGGGAAATCAGCTCGGACTTTCAACTGCGCGGCATTCAAAGGAATGAGAATTATGCCTCTACATCATTCCATGAAAACAAACGCGAATGCCTATATACATAGATAATTGACAGCCCCGATCCGAAACCCTGATCCATCCAACTCTTACTGAAGAGCAATTCAAAGCAAGTTGCGAGCCGGGGACTGTTTATTACAGAGTAGCTGATTACTCGTTTATTTGTTGTGACATAAGGAACAGAACAGATCGTCAAGGAAAGCATTATCGATTCTTGTGTAGTATCGGTAGTAGTAATAATAGACGTTATCCATCAAAAAGATTCCGCATTTGATACGAGACAGCACAGCTTTCTTTCAGGCTGCATAAGGGATCGACGTGGGGTAGTTGGTGTTCCATTAGGAAAGGAAAAACAGCGCGTACACAAAGACTGACGCATCATTCCGTTGTCGATCTTTCTTACACCTCGTCTTGCGCACTGTTTCCCCTTAATTTCGAAGCCTGAGCGAGGGGGGAGCGGTGCGAAGTTAAATCATATCCATCGTTTCAGTCGATAAGCCTTGCACTTAGTCGACTAGTTCACTCGCGAGTTCAATGTCAGTTCTTGCTCGCGCGCAACCAGCACAACAATCGCCGCGCGAGCGCTGAACTACCTTGCTGACGAGCGCAGCGAATGTTGTGAACTTGCCGCGCGCGTTCTCTGCACTGAGTGAAACGCATGGCGACGTGCAGATGCCGCCATGTTGAACTGATGAAGTGCGGCTCCTCGTGAACTATACCAGAGAGTGTGGGCGAATCGAACAGACCACGTGTACTGCACCTCCATCCTTCCCGCGCCAGGGATGCCCATTCTGGACACTGTCAAATTCCGCCATATTGTCCAATTCGTAATCCCGTGGGCAGTGATTGGCGCAAAGGGCGGCCACGCCCTCTCTGATTGGCCCAGACTTCTTAACGCGGCAGAGTTCGATGACGTCACCAAATTTTGACGGTACCCGGAATACAGTGCCGTAGCTGAAACGCCAAACGGGCAGCGCGCGCACACTCGGGCCATATTTCCCTGTAGCGTATGTGGCTTGGAGCACAGCCTGCGCTAGCGGGCGGTGAAGATTTCGGAGGCCATGTTTTCAGTCGTCCGATCTCGGACGCCACGCTGGGAGTATGCCAAGAGCTGTCTTTTCTGAAACAGGAGTCGTCGCTTGCGTCCGCACGAAATCGACACCGATGTTACACGCTTGTAGTGCTTGTAGTTACGTTCAACGATCGTTTCTCGACCTCTGGCTCTCGCCCGCGACAAGCGCTCGGCAGCCAACGTCTACTGACGTAGCTCGTGAAAAGCTCGAATGCCGCGTCACATTCAACGCGCAACCAAGAGCCAGCGACGTTATTATAATCTTAGTCTGTTTATGTTGTCGCTTTGTTGCGCACGTTACAAATCTGGGCCACACGTATACGTATCGACAGGAGGAGGTCCCACACGAAGTCAGAGACTGAAGGAGGGATCTGTGATAAGTCCGGACTTAAGTATATACATTCAGTGTGTATAAGTAACACGAAAAATACAAGTCGGAATATTAATTACTTAATAAGTTATCATAAAAGTTTAGCGGTAAGTCGATAGTTGTGCTTAACCATATTCGTACTGCAACGTTTCTTCAGGTTCGTTAAGGAGTGGACATAGAATGAGGAAGCTGGATGCAGTCAATTAGTTTAAGAGGAAGATTTTCGTTGATGAAATGCGCATTTTTATATTCATAGTGAGAGGCCTTTGCCCTGCAGTGGGCTTAACCAGGCTGATGATGATGATGATGATGATATTTATAGTGAATTCCAATTTCAGATTCGGAGTGGCCGATGAACTCTGTGCCGAAGCAATCCGCTAGGGCGGCGGCCCACAGTATGAAAACTGCGATAAGAGAACTAGCAACGTTGAATATATTGCACACATGATATTTAGTAATAGTATAAGCATAGACATTGGCAATTTTAGCAGGACACTGAATTCCGGGGCTACCCAACAGCATTAGAACATAACGGCTCATCCCTGCTTGAAAAGGCGCTGAAAAGTGCTCGTTAACGTAGCACGTGTCTCAGTTAGAGAAGGCAAAATTTCAAGAGAGTATATCCTGGAGAGGGATTTCTCCAAACTGTTACTACAGTTTCGCACGCAGCATCGCACAGAACACGAACTTACATTAGCTACTAGTGCTACTACTACTACTACTACTACTACTACTACTATTACTAGTTAGTAGTAGTAGTAGTAGTAGTAGTAGCGCCACTTTGGTTGCTACTACTACTACTACTAGTACTACTACTACTACTACTACTACTACTACTACTACTACTAGATTAACGTTCCTGCTCACTGGGAAAAAAGTCGACAGAGGTCGCCACTCTCTATGCGGATTGCACGCCTCCAACATCATCCGCAAATCCGCGCGCTATCAAACCGTAGCGCGGCGACGGCTGCCGCTTATCTGTCGACCAGTGTGCAGGAAGTTCCGCGTGCTTGCGCCAGCGACGGAAAGTGTAGCGCCCCTGTTGCCGCCTTGACTAGGTTCCACGGCCCGACCGGGCAGCATATATCTATAGCGCTCGTGATTAGATTTCGGGTGTGTGCGAGCAGAAGCCCACGCCAGGCAGTTTGAGCCTGGGGCCGTTGCAAACGCACCGGTGACACCCTCCCAAGGACAGCGACCGTCCTCGTAAAGCGAGCGCCTCTGATCAGCCGAAGGCGGTAAGTCCTTTACAAGTTTCTCGCGTATAGCCTCGTTTTTCGAACGACGCGAAACAGGCAGCAGAAGAATAACGAGACAGACACACGAACTGCGTGTATTCCCCTCTAGGGTGCGGTCTGTTTTCGCGCTGTTGAGATATAATGTATGCAGACGTAGTACACATTTGCGCCCTGAGCACTTTGAGCGTTGCGCTGCTCGAATGCTTGTGAATGGGTGTAAAAGAAGGATAGCGAGAAGCTTGCTCCCACAGCGGATGTGGAAGCCACATCCCGACACATTGAAACTCGCAGACTCTGCGATATTAGAGAGTTTCGTTTGGGAGGGCGCAAGACGCTTGAGTCTCTGCAAAGCCCAAGCAAACTGTGTTCTTGCGTGCGCAAACCACTTGCGTTCCCTCACCTAGAACTCTATTTTTTATATTTTTCCCCCACAGCGCGTCTTTGGAATGGTAGATGTTTGTAACTCAGTAGTGCGCAGCAAGGAAGACCGACTTTGCCAGCGACGAAATTGTGAATTTAATGACCTTCCTGGGTTGTGATAGTGGTTTTCCTGTAGTTCACATTTATTATCTTGCACTCGCTTTCCCCGGCACCTTGCAGGCATCTTTCAACTTGAGCTACCTTTCTGTTACACGTGATTCCTTTTTGCTCATTTTGTTCCTTGCCTTTTCTGGGAGCGTGTCATGCCAGTGGCAGCTCGCTTGAAACGTCCGTCGTGGTTTGGTTTCTCTGTGCTGCCGTCTGACAGACTATGCGCACATCTGGACTAGGTTGTGAAAAAAAGCTGTGTGATACCATCATTTCTGAAGTGTTCGATGGTTTCCCTAACGAGATATCATATTCGCAATCCAAATTCCAGCTTCGCACTGCCGTACCTGATGTGCTTATCAGTGCCTTGATGAGCACTGATAAGCACATCAATTTTTTTTAACTCTCAACATTGTGCACTTGTATAGATCGTAGAATACCTTTTAATTAAATGCAAGCCACACGTCATAAGGAGAGTGCTAAATGTAGTCACACCTACTGACGCTCTCGTTTTTTTTTCTTTTTGTTAGCATTAGAGGATATGTCAGTATTTCTGAAGTACCCGTTTCAGCGACGAAAAAGTTCTTTGTCGTCATGTATTTATCAATGCCACGTCAACCTTTTCTTTATTTTAGAGATGAGCAAGGTTCGCCTAAGCGGTTCGTATGGCTGTCGACAGCACGAAAACAATACGGCGGCGCGGACTTCTCGCATCTTTCCTTATCGTACGTACAGTCGGTTCCTCGTCTGTTCTGTCGTCGATAAAGAGAAGAAAAAAAAAATCCCGGAACTCGACACTACGTTTCAGAAAAGAGCCGATAGCCAGATCGCAAAACTTACCTGGCTTTTCTATTCAAGTCCGAGAAGAGAGATAGTGCGTTGGAATGCTATTGTGTCACTCTAACGAAACGAAATTCAGAACCGAGGGACTCAATCTTACTTTTTTTTTTCACTGAGGACCAGCACAAGCATAGCAAAAGCGTCTCTTTGTTTTACTGAAGTACAGAATTCGTCGTGGATGACGGGTAAATTTTATTATCACCCTCCTGTTCCAAATAGAGAAGATAAGTGAAAGACAACTTGACGCCAATGGGAGCCGCACCCGCAACCCTCTCATTATGCGTGCGATGTTAAAGCAATCGAGCTACGGCAACGGCCGTCTTTCCGATTGTTTTCTAAGAATATATTTGTGTATACCCTTGCAATATTTTAATTAAAATTGAGCGGGCGTCTACCGCAGAGCGTGTCAAGATCTTAATTTCTTGTGCTACGCGGTTCTCTTTAGGCGTGCTTTTGTTTTCCGCGATAAACCATCGCGCACCGCCACAAACACGGTAGACAGTACCTTCAGCGATACAGTGGTTATCTGTAAAAACGTGAACGAGTTGACCGAGCTTATCATTGAAGCACAGCGCATAGCCATCTATGGTGACGCTTGCATCAGCAAACCATCGAGCTCATTATCGAGAAAATAGTTTCAATATGTGTGCATGGCCTGTGTTCTTATCGCAAGATAGGTCCCAACTATGGCGCGATACACGTTGTAAGTGTGCTCCCAGCACGCGTTCTGCTACGCACCTAGTGGAGCTTATATGCGTGTTTTCATCCCGCAGGCAAACTTGTTGAAAGTTACCGCCATGCATGTGTGTATTCTGTGTCACTCTTTCGCCCAGTGTCAGTGGCGCTGCACCTAAGGCCCTCAGTGTGTCATGCCAACAAGCCCAATGTGCAGCCTTAGTAAACTTCATTTCTCTCTTTCTTTGATCTAAAAGGTATCCCACCCACCGTCAGGAAGACCCATCGGAAGTGTGAGCACGAGTAAAAGGGGGCAGGAGGTCGAGAGCCAGGTGGTGCCAGCGGACACCAACGGAGGTAGGTAGGAAATTAGGCAAAATAGCTTATTGGTGTAGCCCACCACCCCGATTCAAAGGGGACGCTCATAGCATCAATTGATCCATCCATCCATCCGGAGGCCAAGAGCTGCGACAGCCGCAAGCCTTCCGGAAGCCGTGATGGCGGCCCAGGACGGAACTACGTTCACTGCGGACAGCGTGGACAGCCTGTTCGAGTGTCCCGTGTGCTCGGACACCGTACTGCCGCCCATCCTGCAGTGTCGCAACGGCCACCTGCTATGCTCAAACTGCAGAAAAAACGTCACAAGTTGTCCCGTCTGCCGAAGTGCGCTGGGTGAGTGGATTGCGCCGACTGTGGTCCCGCTGACATTAGACAGTTCTGGAATGTCCGGTATTCTGGTAAACACGGGGGAACTTGGCGTTTTGCCGGATGGACCGTGCAGGTCGCTCACGTTTGCACCCACCCGATCTATACCTGCATTTAGCGGAATATCGGACACACTAAAAACTATTTTAGCCCGAAAGAGAGGCTAGAGCACTCTCATAATGTGTAGAAAAGCTGTGTGCGTAGGTATAGCTGATACACTTCATAGTCGTCTGCTGCCATCGCTGCCGTGCTAGGTCTAAACATCCTCGCAATATCGCGTGGCATAGGAAAATTACAAAGGATATGCGATCTCATGCGCATTCATCACGGTTTGGCAGTAGACAGTATCAGATTACGCGCGAGCGCGACCAGGGAGTGCACCCGCTATACCAACAAACTACGCCAGCCTGCTAGCCGCTCGCTTGAGTGTTCTGCGTGTACCGTGCGGCTCAAACGTTCGTTTTCACTGTCGTAAACCTAGCACATATCGAGTGCGAAATCAAGGCAAGGACCGAGCTCGTAACATATAAACGGAACTCGTCTTCATTTCACGATCATTAATGTTTGTCCCTCCAATATGAACCAACTATCTAGCAGCGAGTAATGTTATGCACTGCGATAAATACAAAAGATTTCACTCTCATTCACGTCTCGTGCGCTGCAAAAACGTGCAGCAATAAGCTCGGTCAAAAAAACTGCTCGACTTGCTTGCTGGAACCAGGATGGTTAAGGACCACCGAGGCTGGAGCGTACCGGGAAATGTTTGCGTACAAAATCGGCTGTGCGCTATCGCAAATATAGTTACACTCCCGGCACTCGGAGGCCGTCGACGAGCCTCCAACCCACGGATCAGTACAGGTTTCAACTTTGCAGTCCACGTCGAACCTTTGGTGTCCCGGAGGTGCCAGCGAAAGTGTGCTGAATAATGGCACGTTGTTTGCACTTCGCACTTGAGCAAATGCTAGTGGGCGCACATTCTGGACCGTACCTTTGGACGAGGTTTGATCCGCAAGGCACAGCGCACAGATACGTGGCTGCTTCCGGCCGTGTTTCAGCCGCTAACTGAACTAGGAGCAGGCTTACAAAGGCGCCTGCTAAGCTTCCAGCGGCGGCTTCATCCCGATGCGAATCGAGCACAATAATCCCCACGTTTTCAGACTTTGCTAGATAAGCAAGAACTCTCCAGGCAGACGGAAAGATGTCGTAGTTTCGCCCGAAAGGCGAACCATCGATTATAAGACAGCCATACGAAGTAAGGATAGCAGTTTTATCGGCCGTAAAAACGTGCAAACATTCGCTTACTGACTAAATTTAACAAGAATGGCGTCATGCGCACACAGGCAAACGTGAACACGCGTCACTAGACGAGTGCGAACACTCGCTGTCAGAACGCTGGCGTAAGGAAGTGCGGCAGCAGCAGCGAGCGAATTTCCTTTCGTGCTGCCTCTCGCTTCAGCGCGAACTAAGCGGCGTGAACACAGCGCACACGAACGCATCAGCCCTAGCAGCGCCTAGAATCTGTGCAGTACCTACAGCAGATCGCTTTCAAGATGGGTCCTCCTGCTACCTTGCGGGCGGTGGAATACGGCGCGCTTCCTTCCCGCATTCCCCCCCTTGCACGCGCGAGAACGACCCACCATCCTTCTCTGATAACCCTTGCACGCTTTCTCTCGCACCCACAGTGTAGGGCGCGCGGCCACGATGTTATCATAGTTGGGCATTATACGGCACTTCGAACTTTATCATGGCGACTGCGGAAATGCGCCTGGAGTACGCATATAATTCAAAATTATCTAAAGTGCAAATTATTCATTCTGCAGCCGTAACTTACTCGGCTTTCTGCATGTACCTCATGAATGAAACGATTCCTGCGATGAAACCTTCGCTATAGTGTGCGTATCCGCGCAATTTCTGCGCAGGCGATATCCGCAACCTCATCTTGGAAAAACTGTCCGAGAAGGCCAGGTTCCCGTGCAAGTTCAAGGTCATGGGTTGCCCGTCGAGGCTATCTGCAGCTGACAAGCTAAGACACCAAGAGAACTGCGATTTCAGGTCAGTTTTTCGTTGCTGTTGTTGTTTCTTCTTGTAGGACATGGTATTTATTTACCTCTAAAAGTAAACCAGAGGACAAAATTCGTATTAGCCTGGCAACAATTATGAACATTACCTTCATGCCCTCAGGAAAAGCAGACCCATGTATTACTGCAGTGGGAACGTGTGTTAGGGGTTGTTTGCTTAAGCCGCTTGCGCACACTGGCGGGAACATGTTCAATTTGTCAACGAAATGTTACTAAGGACTGTGACGCACCAACTGAGGAAAACGCAACGTTGCTGAACCTGTTTTGAATGAGCGCTAAAAAGCAACGCTCGATTAAGCTAGACGTTCGCGGTGTGCCTGTCCATTAAGTTGACGATGTTTACTCTATGGCGTAAGGATCACCGACTCGCGAAGAAAATCGCCGATTTTAGGCACGGCACAAATATTCTGCAACTCAAATCTCCCGAGAAGGAACGGGATCATTTACTTACGTGTAGAATCCGGGAACTTGTGCCTCTTTTTTGTTGGACAGTCCGCCACGCACAAAAGGTGCTGCAATGCTGCAAATACGAGTAAACTATTTGGTTAACGGCGTGGACAGTGACATGTTCAACGTAAAGTTGGCGATACAGAAACGGCACCTACGTAGGAGAGGCGCATTAGAAGACAAGCCAGCGATGGAACAGCGAAGAATGAAATCAATTTAACGATAATACAAAGCACCGTGGATAATACAAAGCACCGTGGCTGTTCCAAGCCACATTATGATGTTTAAGAACCCGGTGCCTTGGGAGAAAACTTGACGAACGCCTATTTTCTAGTGAAGAAAACTGAAACAGCTGGCTCACATTTTTTAGCCATGGAGAGTTTACTGGTACGAAGAAAGCAGTGGACTAATCGAGTCAGAATCAATTAGTACGGCAATTACGTAATTAGCAATTATTCAGTGAACTATCGACAATTGATAACTCCCTACAGCACATCATAAACGCTAGTAGTAGGCTGTTTATTGCGTTTTCACGGCTTAAATAAGTTTTTAAGCATCATATTCAGCGTATCAAAAATGATACGACGGGCTTTGCAGGGTTAACACTTACCGTAGGTATTATGAGCCGATAATATAAGCGCCAAAGAAAGGTAACCATAACAAGCTCTACGCCATCCTCCACCGTCCCGTTTAAAAAGGCCGCATATAAGCGTCCGTCCATCCATCGGCCGGATCCATAGTTCCGAAAGCTATGTGTGAAATGCCATATAAGTGATTTGCGCAGCTTGAAAATTCGTGTTCTCTTTCAAATTGGGAACTATTCGAAAAGGAACGACATTGTACTCGGGAGAGTTGATGCCCGATTTTACAAAATGGCGGCAGCCAGCCTGTGTTTCGCTTGCGGAATCTTGTCGCCCATGTCATCTCGGTACACTTGGACGCTCTGGATATCCTGAAGCGCTGATAATCTCTCTCTAGCTTGACATGATCCGTGTTCTCTTTTATTTGTTTATTCAGGCCGTTTCGGTGCCCGTACCCAAGCCGCCAATGCGAGTGGCACGGATGGCCGCACGAAGTAAGGACGCACCTTGTCAGTTCGCACCAACATGTTTCGACGTTCCAAGGTAAGATAGCGCGCCACTCAAGTACTGCGTATATAAGGGGGAAATGGGGTGGGGGGGGGAGGTGGAATGTTATGTTGATCAAACGCACGTTTCGGAATGAATCAATGGGACGCGAAGCTTTCGTGATCCGGTTAATTAAATGATACGCCCTCCTAAGACCCCTCGTATAATATATTGCACATTGCGTTCAATTTATCAAAATTATCTCTGAAACTAATATTCAAAATATTCATCCTTCATATAGCTTCGTGGAAGTGTAGCTGTAAGGAACTCATTTACTTACATTCTGTTCGTCCGTTTTCTAGAAATCTTACACAAAATTTATCTAGACCTGTGTTGCCGCAGACGGCGGTGTTTCCGATTCCTCGAGACTGTGTCAAAATCGAGAACGCAGCAGCATGACAATGTACTACACGTAGTTCCATCTTCGTCTCTGCCTTTAGGCAATGAAGTGCAGTTTTTTCCGTGGCAAACATGCGCATACGGTTACTTCTTCCGCGTACCTAGAGATGCATATATTTTCGCATCTAAGCATGGTGTTTAAATACGAAAACTCCCTTTTGCGTCGGCATCGTACCAGTGGACAATGAAAATCGGCTCGGGGAGCGATTATGTCTCATAGGTCTATTCACATCTCAGGAGGATATAAAACTGTTAATCTTTATTCAGGTTTATTCTGAAAGTGCGTGGATATGTGGCTTCCGAGATGTATCCATTGCGATCTCGGAGGCCACGGTGGCAATCGCGCAGTGATCGCAGTAGCGGAGCGAGTCAATTTCATTTCCCGACGTCATGACGCATTCACTTCCAGTGTAATGAAGCGGATTGTAGGAGTGGATATTAAGGTAGATTGTTAAGGGCGTCTCAACGCTTGCCACTACCTTTTTCTGCTAATCAGAGGGTTTGGACCTTCACTTACAGCAAAATTGCAGTACTCCTTAAGGGTCAGTGTACTTCAGGGTCCGTACTTTACGTTTAGACCGTGTGTACCTTTGCTTCATTAAAACTTCATTCTGGGCGAGTTGGTGCATACTTGACATAAAAATTGTTACAGCGCAAACACATGCAACCACAAAGTATCAAGGACGGGACAAAAGCGCTTGTGTCCCGTCCTTGATACTTTGTGGTTGCATGTGTTTGCGCTGTAACAATTTTTATGTCAAGTATGCACCAACTCGCCCAGAAAGAAGTTTAAATGAAGTACCTTTCTTGCACCGCTTGTGTCCCGTCCTTGATACTTTGTGGTTGCATGTGTTTGCGCTGCAACAATTTTTATGTCATGTACCTTTACTGACCGCTGCACAAATGGTTTCTTCGCGAAGTGTCTGTAAAGAAAACCCGTAAACACCATATGAACGCGCGGGGGTTCGATATGAAAGCCCACATTTTCCCGCATGTCATATGGGGGCATACCCATGTGATACGTAGGAACATAGGTGTTTATATAGTGTCTCCATAGGTTCGTGTCTTATGGGACTTTCCCCATATGACAAATGGGGACCCACAGGTTTTGATACGGACGCCATATGTCCATATGGGGATCGTATGCGACATGCTAATGCCTTCGCTATTGCGTAATGTCTAATTTTAAGTCTGTCTAAAGAAAAATTACCTGCACGATGAAAGCTTCTGCAAGTAAAGAGTGGCTTGTTGTTCCATTTAGTGTTTGTATATGGCGCCTCTCTGTTCTTTGTTTGATATCATATGCCATATATTTTTACAATATCGATGTACCGTCCCCCTCCCTCACACAATACTTGAAACAGATGCCTGTGAGGAACATGCAAATAAATAAAATATAATTCCCCGCTATGATCTACTGGAAATCAAAGGTTTTTATACAGGCCCCCATATGTTAATTCGGAGGATCACATGGGACATGCCCCTTACGATATATGGGGGACATGCGGGGTGTTACATACAGGACCTCGATACGTTAAAGTGGCACTATTGGACATTGGATACCCGTGAATTCATTTCCTTCTCGACGAGTGTGTCTCACGATTTATGCGCAGGCGAGGAGATGATGCTGCGCGTGAACGCCAACGGCGCAGACGCCATCGCCTACTGGGTCCGGCTTCAGCTCTGCTTCGACCGCGAGTTCATGGTGGTCCTGCGCAGAACGTCGATAGGCGAAGAGCTGTGGCAGTTCTGCGCCGTCATGCAGACGCTCGGCCCGGGCGAGGCGTCGGGCAGGTTCGCGTACCACATGGACTACAACGGGCTCGATGGCGGGCGCGCCCACGAGGGCATGCCGCTCGCCATCGAGGACAGCGTCGAGGTTGCCATGGACAACGGCGACTGCCTCCATTTCGAGATAAGCAACGATCAGATGCAGGTCTGCGATGGAATACTGCGCATCAAGTCGACCGTGAGGGACCTCTTGTGAGTGTCTCATCTCTCCCAGCTGCGTGATCCACCTTTCTGCTCTCGCGAGTGAATTCCGTGTGAAGTGCAACGAGCGATGAAGGCGCGGTGTGTGACGCGACACTGCGATTGCTGGTGCAACGGTGGGATGTGATGGACGCAACGGTGTGCATGTCGTCGATGCAAAGTGGTTGCATGAATATTTAGCTTTTTTATGTATATTTCGTGTTTTATGACGTTTAACAAACCTCAAATAAAGTGCCTGCAGTTAGGGGAAGGCCCAAAGATGGCGTGTCAAAGGCCGTGTTATACTTGATTCCTGCATTTGGATTTCGGATGCACGCGGATACCATCATACGTGGCATTTCAACTATGCGTGCGACGTAGACGCCATGGCCTCCTATATTGTGGGCTGGTGTCAAGGTTCAGCCGACAAATCTTTCTTCGTGGAATGTGTTGCAGCTTCCTTTGCAGAAGAAAAAAAACTGATTGTTTTTGTTGCGAGTTTACCACGTAGTCCTTTCGATTGCCCTAACAAAAACGCAGGGAGAGAAGGAAATGTTCCTCGAGATGGCTTGTTCTTGGCAAGTTGGTTGATACTTGGTGAACCCATTACAGCGCGAATAAAGCCAACACAAATGACGTGACACTGAACATAGAAATTGCTTCTTTTGAAGCAACTAAATCATTGCGCGTAGGTGACCTTCTCGCTACCAGAAGCGCAGTGCTTGTTATATCCTCCCTGCGAGAGAACATTCTTTATTTTCTTTTAAACCTCAAGGGCCTCAACACGCGGCCGTACACTAAGGTTACCATAATTAGCATTACGTTCGGATTGGAATCTCTGAGTAAAAATGAGACTAGTTGTTCCGTTCCCTGCTAAGAATGAAGTGTGTGCTCACGCAAAGGTGTGCATTAACCAGCATAACGGTTCGTTGGTACACCGAAATTCAGCAAGCGTGTTGACGGATAATTGTCGCTACTGAAGTTTCCACTCAAATCTACTTTTATCTACTTGAATGTAAACTGAAATCCACATTTTGATATTGATCTGCATTGGCAAAACGATTGGATATGTATTGGTTCGTGTCTTGCCCTGGGGCGACATTGCGACAGTCCGAACGGTTCGATTTCTGAACCGTTCTAGGAACGCGCCCCGGAATCTCTGCAACAGTGTTTCGGTATTGGAGATATGTTGAGTTCTTTTCAGGAATAATCTCGATTTTAGGTTTATTTTATTTTAACAACTGGTTATGGTGCTTTACGGAAGCATGGTAAGGGCTTAATCTTCACAGATGTAATATATCACCGCGGGGCACTACGGTCGTGTGAAGATAAGCTGTAAAAAGCGCGTTCGGAGCGTCGCATATTTATATTTATTCGCTTAGCACTTACGTAAAATCTACCTCACTCTTGGCTAATCCCCATGAATGGGTATGTGCAAAGACCACGGAGCAAGAAACATTTAGGAGTGGAAACTCCGCTGTTTGCGGCGACCAGAAAAAGTCACAAGCCCGCGGAGCCGTTATCGTGCTGGCGGCGCCTGGCGGCCTCGAAAGAAATTACCGCCGTTGAGAGCGCGCCGGAGCCGTCTGCCCGGGCGCTGCATTTATTTATTTTTTTTTCGCTGCGGCTTCTCCGACGCGTCGCATGGCGCCGCCACTGTATACGGCCCCGTCGGCGCATACAACAATTATGACCTTATCTAGTCGCCTGCGTCGCGCTGACGGGAGTTTCCCCTCCTAAATGTCTTACTCCGTGGCAAAGACTAAGGTCATCACAACCAGCAGTGGAGGCGTTGTCCTGTTGTCTGCTTGTATCCGTTACAACGGCGCCTTCTGTAAAGAATTAACCTGCCTTAAGGGGTTCTAGCCTTCAGCGCGTCGTCGTGGTGCTTCGGCTTCCTGTGTACCTTATGCGAAGGAACGCCGTACGCGCTTGATCGGTTCTGGAGTCTGCTAGCCTACCACAGTCGCGATTGCCCACCACACCGCCCCGAGACGAAGTCCAAGCATCCTCGTCAGTTCTAGGTTACGACTAGGTTACGAAGCACCGCCCAAACAAGTTTTCTTTCCAGAAAGGCAAGTTAACTGAAACGTACAATGAACTAGCACCAACGTTGCAAATTTGACACCGCGAGGTCGTAAACAGCATAATTTAACATCTCCGAGAAAACCGGATCTTCCAAACCGCCCAGCGCGCAACACCTCTCGAAATTAGAAACGAAACGAGAATCGGTCTTGGTGAGTTAGCAGGGCCAAGTCATGAATTAGTAATAACATCGCAGTCACACGGGGGCCTTCCGATCCCGATTGCCTATTTGCGCAAGCTTCGAGAGGGCGCCAAACGGAATCGAAGAATCCGAATGCGTTGGAAATTGCCGTTTGAGGTCGGGGGAATCAAGTGAACATTCATGTTTGGCGGGAGCCGAGAAGCGAAGTGAGTGCCGGAGCACTTTTTAGCACTTACGTCAGAAAGCACCACCTCCTGGCCAACATCTGATTAGAAAAAATAAGAAAGGCAGGTTGGGGGCCGCGAACTAAAGTTTCTAAAATGGCAGTTTCAGGCGCGAGGATCGTAA
Organism: Dermacentor variabilis; assembly: GCF_050947875.1. Classification (NCBI taxonomy): domain Eukaryota; kingdom Metazoa; phylum Arthropoda; class Arachnida; order Ixodida; family Ixodidae; genus Dermacentor; species Dermacentor variabilis. The sequence continues at coordinate 45,162,994 of NC_134577.1, forward strand.
GCTGCACCACGGCACACGTGTTACACCATAAATCTTGTCAGCATTTCAACCTTTTGATTATAATGACCCTCCACTAGAAGCTTTGGTCAGTAAACACGGCCAAGAGATTGCGAACCATCAGTTCTTGCCAGTGGAGCCGCTAAGCAAGACTAACGTTGCGGCGCCATGGCAATGTCGGATCTCAGAGGCCATAATAGAGTCAGGACATGGTGTTTTCGAGTACACGTCAGGTGGCAGGCCATCCTGGACCACTTCTTTCTAGAAAAGGCTCGTAAACCCAAATGTGCAGGTGGTTGGGTTAGGTCTCCTTCTTATTTTTATGGCTGCTATTCTCGCATATCTCGTGTGTTATTGGGGGGTTCACGTTAACTGAAACGTGAAAATAACTACTGGATACATTGGGGATTGGAGAGCGCCTGGTCGCATTCCGCATAATTTAACACTTGTGGCAAAGCGAGTCCTTCCAAACGCCAAGTGCAATCAAAATTTTCAGAAGATGAAGCGCCAATAGAGACACCACACCAATGAAGAAGCAACAATGACTGCACAAGGCGCGTCCTGTCCTGTCTCTGTGTTGCTTCATCTTTCGAAAGCTATGAACCAACTGGCCCAACAACGTGTTCTACAGCAATGCTAAGTGCTACATCCTTGGAAATTAGAAACGAGACAGGAATCGGCTTCCGTGCGTCAACAGAGGTGAATTATAAAATAATGCTGCAATGCGCCTTATGGAGACAAATACCCACACTGGTGCTGGGGCGCTCGGACTGCGGTCGCGTGAAGATGAAAAGTAAAAAGCGCGTTCGGAGCGCCGGAATTTTATATTTATTCGCTTGCAACTTGTGTAATATCTGCCCGAATCTTGGCTAATCCCAATGAATGGGTATGTGCAAAGACGAAGGTCATCATCATCATCAGCAGCAGTGTCGTCTTGTTGTGTGCTTCGATGTTTGCTTCTCCCCATTACAATGGCGCCTCCTATGACGAATTAGCCTGCCTTAAGGGGTTCCAGTCTTGTACCCGTCGTCGTGGTGCTTCGGCTTGCTGTGTACCTTATGCGAAGGAACGCCGTACACGCTTCATTGGTTCTGGAGTCCGCCACCCTACCACCGTCGCGACTACGCACCACACCGGCGCGAGACGAAGTCCAACCGTCCTGGTCGGTTCTAGGTTACTACTGCACAGTCGATCCCTTTCTAGGCACCGCCAAGCTGACACAACTGCTCCAGGTTATGACTGTCCCCTTCACATGCGTGAGCGGTTGCGCCGTACTTCGACCTCACATTCAGACTGAGCTTCGGCCGCAGTGTCTTGGACGCCTACTGCCTTTGAACGCCCTCCCAGCTTCCTTGGCGAGGATAACCTCCGAGGCCTTACTTCGGCCTCCAAGGTGCCAATTAAGGGATGCTGTCCTCGTTTCCTTCGTCTTAGAACCAGCTACCATTACTACCAAAATGACCGCGTTCTCCATTTACACCGGCTCTGATTCCTCTGGCAGCTGTATCGGTAGCCTCGTGAAGATGAGACTCTGCCACTCACAGCAGTCGGCTGTCTTGGAAATACCTGCGTTTCGTGCCTTTCAAGACGAGGCCATCCTTCCGATGCGTGATTCAACGCCTTTGGTGATCGTCATTCTTGACCATACCATAAAAGATAACTTGTTGCAGCAAAACGAATTTGCTTTGTGGTAAAGGCATGGCAGAACTACGAGGACGTCAAACAGCGGATCTGGTACGACTGCATCGACTGCAGCTGATCGCTACTTTCGGCTGGCTTCCTTATGCCAGCTGGTGGCAAATCCGACTAACGCAATTCTGCGCACGGCACTCCTGAAAAATACAACTTCTATGCTACGGCAAGTTTGCCCTGCAGCCCTCCAAAACAAAGCTTAGAGTCAATGATAATACCTGGCCGGAGTGCAGAAGCAAAACCAGCTCCCGAAAAATTATTGCAAGTTGCGCCAGATGGCAGCACATTCACTTAAAATTCTGCCAAAAAATAAAGCCAAGTTGACTTAAACTAGACACATAATGTAACACTATCAGGCGCCTTCTCGTAAACTGCATAATTGCACAACTTGGACAAAAAGAAACAGGCCAGCATGTCAACCATTTCAACCTGATAACGCAGTATTGGAAGCTTTTGCGAGCAAACTAGTACAAGCGTTCGATCACTTCTTACGAGAGGTGCTGGAGAGCGAAATCAACGTCTTGGTGGCGTGGCAATATCAGATGACGCAGGGTATTACAGCGCCAACACATTTTTTTTTTTTTAGTTCAAGTCAGACAAAACTGAAGCAGCTTTTATCGTTGAGATAGCCACAAGATATTTATCTCGGGCTAAGCCACGAATTCACCCCCAGATTACGCAGGAACCAAAAACAGACAATTAGACGAGGAGATTAGCTAAATGGAATTGAGAGCAGCTCTACAAAAGCTTAACACTACCTTCACGCCGAGGCTGGACGGAATAACAAACAAGACTATTCGAAATCTCGATGATGCCTCTCTAGAACAACTGACCAACTATCTCGAGGATAACCACGTTCCCCCCCCCCCCCTACAACGTTGGGCTTCCAGAGAAATTTGTCTACACAGGATGCAGTGCTCCAACTTAAGCATCAAATTAAAGATAACACATGTCGGAACACCAAGGTTATCGTAGGACTGGACCTAAAAAAAGCTTTTGACAGTTACCCACGAAACAATACTAAACAGAATAAATGAGCTAGGCCTAGGCCAGCGAGTATGCAGTTATTTACCGGACTTTTTTACTAACACAAAGGCACACATTAAGATAGGGGACCTTACTCCGAGGAACTACAGAGCGGAAGCGCAGGTTCGCGCCAAATTTCAGTAATATCACCGATGCTGTTTAACCTGGCTCTTATCGGATTACCAAAAAAGCTACAGGAAATCGATGGCCTCAATCATACCATCTATGCTGACAATATTACCCTCTGGGTGAGCGATGGCAACGATGGACAGGTTGAAACTTATTACAACGTGCAATAGAAGCAGTTGAACAATACCTAGCAGGAACCGGATTGGCGTGTTCGGCAGAGAAATCTGAGCTTCTCATTTATGTACCGTCGCGACCTGGCCGAAAATCACGCAACTACCAGGAACGAAAGAATCCACAAATTCACCTAACTACGGCACATGGTGCGCCGATACCCAAGGTTGACAAGATCAGAGTATTCGGCCTCATCATTGAAAGTAACGGCTACTATGGAGAGACCATACGCAATTTAGACAATATAACATCTCAAATAATGCGACTACGTGAACGAATAGCCAACAAACATAGTGGAATGAAAGAAGGCAATCTGCTTAGACTAGTCTAAGCGTTCGTAGTCAGCAGAATAGTATAGGTGGCATCGTACCTACGATGATATTGCTCAGAAAAATACAAGTTAGACTGCTTAACCAGAAAAATCTACAAGCAAGCGATCGGACTCTCCATCACCACCAGCAAAGGTATAGTACTGCAGATATACGAATAGAATTTATTGATAGGAAAGACAGAGAGGTCGACCTGAGCTAGTGCGCTCTAGTCTACTGCAGATAGGTCTCCACAATACACTGGATGAGCTAATCGAGGCACAACGAATAGCACAATACGAATGCCTGTCCAAAACTATAACAGGTAGGCAAATATTGGGTCGCCTAGGTATAAGGTATCATGCCCAACATGGCGTCAAAGTAGATATGCCCAGACACATCAGGGACATGATAACCATCCCTCCAACACCCAAAAATATGCACCCTACCCACCATTAGGGTAGACGGGAAAGCAGAGCACGCAATATATACAAAAGAAATTCGGTAACACCAAGGACACCACATTTCTAGACGCAGCTAGATACACACCCAAGCGCGCCTACAGAGCAGTGGTGATAAAGTACGAGGGAGAAAGCAGGACGAGCGCTACAGTCAACACGCTACACGCAGAAACCGCAGAGAAAATAGCTATCGCGCTTAGCCATAGCACAAACACAAGCGGGCATAATCATAAGTGATTCGCCGACGGCGATACGAAACTTCGCCAACGGTCGAATCTCCTCAGAGGCACTACGACTCCTAAAATTAGCTAATAACCACGACAAAAGTGTCGATCTCATCTGGACACCCGCTCACACACTACCAGACGGTAGCGATGAGGCGACGCACCGCACGGCTCAAGAGCTTACGGACCGAGCCTCGGTTAGCCCCGCCTCATCGACTACCCATGAGTGGGAGTGGGAAGATCGAATGACTAGATTTCACGAAATTACACAACACCATAGATTGCAGAGGCGTACATTCCCGCCACCGCACCCAAAATTAAGCACAAATCAGTCTGTCAAATGGCGGCAGTTAAAGACCAGATACTATCCCAGTCCAGTTATCATGCACCTAATACACCGAGATTTATATACGACCGACAAGTGCAGACACTGCGACTCTATAACCACCCCGGAGCATATGCTATGGGAATGTACGGTTATAATAGAGGATAACGGTGATGCAGCCTTAAAGAGCGACCCCCTCCGCGCGCGCTGGGAGTCTGCGTTGCTCAGCTCGGCCCTGCAGCATCAACTCTGGGCCCTCCAGCGAACCGAGGAAGCCGCCAAGGGCCAGCAACCCTTAACCGAAACCTAGGCGGGGCCCAGGTCCACCCCTCCAAATCGCAGGGCACTCAATAAGGTTACTTGAATGAATGAATGAATGAATGAATGAATGAATGAATGAATGAATGAATGAATGAATTCAGACGGCCACGCCCTAAGGGCCGCTTCTCCTTTTAAAAGGCGTGTGTATCCAAACGTGCTCCAGGCTCTGCTCGGGCGGCTATAGCAGAGCCAGCATTCCTATGCCGGCTATTGTCCCCTATTTTGTGCGTTATTTTGTGCTCAAATATATCTTCCCTCCGTCATCAACACTACTTCGTTTAAATATGTCATCGAATGTTACCATCCACAAGTAAACAGTTATCAACCTTGCATTTTTTATGTTCTCCTTCAACACTCTCTTCTGCAAACTGTAAGGTGCAATATAGCTGTTGCACTTACTGGAGCTCATAAGTTGATTGCAGCAGTGCCGAAGGCACCAGGCGTATGCAAGTAATATTCTTCCGAAGCCAAATATGTGTACGGGCGTAATCAGTGATGTAGCGAAGTGGTGGCACATAGGAACGTCCCTCCATCGAAATTCCTTTATTTATTACAATGTTTTTCAGTACGCGGGCTTCCCAGACATCCTGCCCACTTCTTGCCCCTCCCACTCATTAGCGATGCACCCCCACCCCGCCACTGAAAGAAATTCCTGACGCCAGCGGTTCTACATAATGCACGGAGTTTAGCGAGAGCCAGGCCACATGAAGACCTAGAGACAGGATGCGAAACCTGCGACGAAGCATTTCAACTCGGCTTATGTGGGAGCACCTCCCAAAAGGGTTTTCTTTTCATAAACGCACATTCACTGAAACCTGCAATGAGCTAGTATGAAAATTACGAACTTGACAGAGCCAGGTCGTAAGCAGCATAATTTAACACCTGTGAGAAAACCGAACCTCCCAAACCGCCCAGCGCAACATCTCTGGAAATTAGAAACGAGACGGGAATCGGCTCTCGTGAGTTAGCAGGACCAAGTCATAAATTAATATTAATATCCTAGTCACACGGGGGCCTATCGATCCCGATTGCCTCATTTGCGCAAGCTGAGGTAACAAGCTAAAGGAAATCGAAAAATTAGATGGCGTTTGAAATTGCTCTGTATTCCCCGGGGAACGAAGTCGGCATTCATATCTGGCGGGAGCCTACAAGCGAATTTAGCACCGGAACACTTTTTGAAACTTACGTCAGATGGAAGCACCTCCTGGGCAACATCTAGTTAGAAAAAAATACAGAAGGCAGGTTGCCGCGAAAAAATGTTTCTAAAGTGGCAGTATCAGGAGCCAGATCGTAAACTGCGCGATTGCACACCTGTTACGTAATGAACCTTGCCAGCATTTCATCCTTTTGACCATAATGACGCTCTAAAGCTTTGGGCAGTAAACACGGCGAAGCTCTTGCCAGTCACGGAGTTTCCTTCCTCCACGTTTCCAGTAGAGCCGGCAAGGGAGACCAACGTTATGCGCCATGGAAATTACCGATCTCGAAGGCCATAAGAGAGTCAAGACATCGTCATTTTTGAAACAAGGTCAGGTGGCAGCACGTCCTCGATCGATTCCCTTTACAAAAGGCGCGTAAACTCAAACGTACAGCTGCTTGGGTTAGTGCTGCTTCTTAATCTTAAGGCGGCTATTCTCACTTGTCTTGTTTGTTATTCGGTGACTCACGTTAACTGAAACGTCAAAAGAACTACTGGGCACGTCGCTAGTTGGAGAGCGCCTAGTTTCAATCGGCACAACTTAACACTTCTGACAGAACGAGGCCTTCCAAGCCGCCAAGTAGAGCATCTTTAGAAATTAAAAACGAGACACGAATCAGCTTCAGTGCGTAAGGAGAGTAAATCGTAAAATAATTCTGTAATGCATCTTATGAAGACAAATGCGCGCACGTGGGCTAGGGCGCTCGGTCTACGGTCACGTGAAGACAAGCTGTACAAAGCACGTTCGGAGCGTCGCAATAGTAAGTTTATTTGCTTAGCACTTATGTAAAATCTGCCTAACTTTTCGCTAACCCCCGTGAATGGGTATGTGCACAGACTAAGGTCATCACCATCGGCAGCAGCGGCGTCGTCCTGTTGTCTGCTTCTCTCCATTATAAAGGCGCCTTCTATAACGAATTAACCTGCTTTAAGGGGTTGCAATCTTCTACCCGTCCTCGTGGGTCTTCGGCTTGCTGTGTCCCTGATGCCTACGAACGCCGTAGACGCTTCATCGGTTCCGAGGTCCACTACCCTACAACCGTCGCGACTACCCACCACACCGCCTCTAGACGAAGTCCCAGCATCCTCGTCAGTTCTAGGTTACGACTGTACAGGTGATCCCTTCCTAGGCACCGCCAAGCTGATACAACAGCTCCAGGTTATGACCAGCCCTTTCGCAGGCGTCAGCGGTCGCGCCGTACTTCGACTTCACGCTGAACCTGAGCTTCGGCCCCAGTGTCTTGGACCCGTATACTGTCTTGGAACGCCTTCCCCGCTTCCTTGACGAGGATAACCTCCCAGGCGTTACTTCGACCTCCAAGGTACCAAGGGATGCCGTTCTTACTTCCTTCGTCTTAGAATCGGCTGCCACTACAACCACAACGGTCGCATTCTCCGTGGACACCGCGCAGATGAAACTCCCAGACTTACAGCAGTAGGCTTTCTTGGACATGCCGGCGTTTCGTGCCTTTCAATACGGCGCCATCCTATCCGATTCGCGATATCAACGGCTATGTAATCGTCGTGCTTGACCTTTCTATAAAAAAATTACCGACGATTACGTTACTTCCTAATGCGAAATTTGAGCGCAGCAAATAAGCTGTTTCACCTTTTCGATAGATTGAGGCAAAGAAATCGAGCAACACATGTATGCGCTATCACAGAATTTTTTTTTTATTTTTCACTCGTATTCCTTTAACAAAGACTCCACTAGGTAAGCTTCTGCTTCGGCGGCACGCACCTCTGGATTCTGACGGCGACGGCGCTGGGCCTCTGCTCTGGCAGCTCGTTTAGCAGCAGCAGCAGCAGCAGCAGACGGAGGACTTCCATCGGTCGTCTCACTCATGGCTCAGAAAGAACTGGCAGATAATTTCGCAGTGGCGAACGGCAGCGGCAATTTCGGCTCGGGCGGTGCACATATACAGATCCGCCGCCACCGATCTGGCTCTCTGATTGCCACCGCACAGGGCGAACGGCAGCGGCAATTTCGGCTCGGGCGGTGCACATATACAGATCCGCCGCCACCGATCTGGCTCTCTGATTGCCACCGCACAGGGGTTGCATTGGAGGAGGAGCGAAGAAAGGAATTAAGTTCGAGCCGGCGCTTTGACAACCGGAGACTCGCAGGAAGAGGGGGGAGGGGGGCGGCGTGTACACCCAGCGGCAAACGATGGGGGCAGAAGCGCGCGCAGCAAGCGGACAACACGATAAAGGGAGGAGGGAAGAGATAGCAGCGACTGACTGATGCCGCTGACGCCGATAGTGAGTCAACCCCAGCTGCGGAGTTGGTTTCAGGGACAACGCCGCCGATGCCGACACAAACAATATGATACCCTCGCTTCCGCAGCGCTAAGAAGCAGGTCTAGCCGTGGGAAGGTGGTCACGTATTCGTCGACGTGCCGGGGCCTACGTGAAATAACCGGCGCGTCGGCAACTGAAGAGCACCCTATCCGCCACAAAAGAACAGGAGGGGGGCACCCTTTCCTCCTCTTTCTGCATGGCGGCGACGGTGTTCTATGCAGTCACGTTATCTTGACTCTCTAGCGGCGTCAGCGGCATCCAGCGGTATCAGTCGGTCGCTGCTAGCGCTGGGGGGATGAAAGGGGGGCGGAGCTGGTTACGAGGCCGACGACAACTCCGACGACGACGCGAAACCCAGGAACGGACGCCAAAGAGCTGCGCTCTAAAACAACTGGTTGCAGCAAAACGACTTTGCTTTGCGCCAAACGCATGGCACAGCTACGAAGACGTCAAGCAGAGGTTCTGGTGTTAATGCATCCACTGTAGCTGATAGCTGCTTTCGGCGGGCTTCCTTATGCCAGCGGTGAGTCCGAGGAACGCAATTCTGCGCCCGTCGCTCCTTAGATATACAACTTCTATGCTAGGGCAGGTGTGCCCGGCAGGCCTCCGACAGATAGGTTCGAGTTCAACAGTAGGATACCCCGCTGGAACCCAGTAGTAAAGCGAGAGCCCCCCCAAAAGATTGCAAGTTGCATCAGATGGCAGCACACTCGGCGCAAATTCTGCTTAAAAAAAAAAGAAAAACCAAGTTTACGCCAACTAAACAACCTAAAGTGGCACTATCATGCGAAGTGTCGTAAAGTGCACATTTCCACAACTTTGACCCAAAGTAACTTGTCAGCATTTCAACTTAATAACGCAGTACTGGAAACATTTGGGAGCAAACAAGTCAATGCGAGCAGTCACTTCTTACGAGACCTAGATGAGAGCGAAATCAAGGTCTTGGCGTCGTGGCAATATCAGAACACTGAATGCATTACAGCGTCAACAGGTTTGTTTATTATTATGCAAGTGGGGCGGCAACGCCCCAAGGACCGCTTCTCTATACAAAAGACGTGTGTATTCAAACGTGCATCTAGTTCTTCTAGGGCGGCTATAGTGCCACATTCCTATGCCGCATATTCTACATTTTTTTGTGCTCAAATACATCAAAGACAGACAATAAACGGAACTTATTGCTAACATCATCAACACTTCTTCGTTTAAATATCTCATCGAATATTACCATTCACATGCAAACAGTTCTCGATGTTGCATTTCTTATTTTCTCCTTCACCACTCTCTTCTGCAAACTGCAAGGTGCAAAACAGCTGTTGCACTTACTCGATATCGTAAGTTGTTTGCAGCAGTGCTGAAGGCACCAAGATTATGCAGGTAATATTCTTCCACAGCGGAACATAGGTACGGAGGTAATAAGTGCTGTAACCAAGGCAGGCTACACTAAGAACCTCCCTCCGTTCTTTTTTTTTCTTTTTCTTTTTATTATGCAGCTTTTCCACACATCCTACCCGCCGCTTATTTCCTACACCTCCCGAACATATGGGATGCAACTCCACCCCACCTCCTTAAGAAATTCCTGACTACGCCACTGCCACAACACCTAATGCAGGGAGTTTAGCGAGAGCCAGGCCCCAAAACACCTAGAGAGAGGATGCTAAACCAGCTACGCAGCTTTTCAACTGGACTTATGCGGAAGCACCTCCCAAACAAGTTTTTGTTTCCAAAAAGGGAAGTTCACTGAAACGTGCAACGAGCTAGCACCAACATTACGAATTTGACAGCGCCAGGTAGTAATCAGCATAATTTAACACCTGTTTGGAAACCGGACCTTCCGAACCGCTCCACGCAACATTGCTGGAAATTAGAATCGAGACGGGAAGCGGCATCGGCGTTCGTGAGTTAGCAGGGCCAATTCATAAATAAATAATCATATCCCAGTCACATGGGGCCTTTCGATCCCAATTGCCTGAATTGCGCAAGCTGCGGTACGGAGCCAATCAAATAAAAAAAATTGAATGTCGTTAGAAATTGCTGTGTATTCCAGGGGAAACCAAGTCAACATTCATATCTGGCGGGAACCTATAAGCGAAATTACCGCCGGAATATTTCTGTCAACTGACGTGAGATGGCAGCACCTCCCGGGAAGCGTCTAGTAAAAAAAAAAAAAAAACGCAGCTTGCCGCGAACTAAATTTTCTTCAATCCAGTATCAGGTGCCAAATCGTAAACTGCACAATGGCACACCTGTTTCACAATGAATCTTACCAGCATTTCAACCTTTTGATCATAATCACGCTCTACTAGAAGCTTTGGGCAGTAAACACGGCAAGCGGTTGCGAACCATCAGTTCTTGCCAGTGGAGCCGGTAAGCGAAACCAATATTGTGGCCCCGTAGCATCGTCAGATCTCAGCGGCCGTAAGAGAGTCACGACGTCTACTTTTTAACTCAACGTCAGGTGGCAGCACGTCTTCGACTGTTTCTTTCTAGAAAAGGCGCTTAAATTCATATTAGGTCTCCTTCTTATTCTGATGGTGGCTATTTTCCCGTATCTTGTGTGTTATTGGGAGGTTGATGTTAATTGAAAAGTGAAAAGAACTACTGGATACATCCGGGATTGGAGAGCGTCTGGTGGCAATGGGCATAATTTAACCCTTCTGCCAAACGAGGCCTTCGAAATGCCAAGTGTGAGAAATCAAAACTTCCACATGAAGCGCCAACAGAGACACCACACCAATGAAGAAACAATGACTGTACAAGGCGCGTACTGTCCTGTCTCTGTGTCCCTTCATCTTCTGAAAGCTATGAACCAACTGGCCCAACAACGTGCTCTACAGCAATGCCAAGTGCAACACCTTTAGAAATTAGAAACGAGACAGGAATCGGCTTCCGTCCGTCAACAGACGTAAATCATAAAATAATGCTGTTATGCATCTTATGAAGACAAATACGCGTACTTGTGCGGGGGCGCTCGGACTGTGGTTGCGTGAAGACAGGAAGCAAAAAGCGCGTTCGGAGCGTCTGAATGTTATTTTTATTCGCTTAACATTTATGTAAAATCCACATGACTCTTCGCTAATCCCTTTGAATGGGTATGTGCAAAATTAAGGACATCAGCAGAAGCAGTGTCTTCCTATTGTGTGCTTCCATGTCTCCCTCTCTCCTTTATAATGGCGCTGCCTACAAAACGAATTAACCTGCCTTAAGAGGTTCCAGCCTTGTGTGCGTCGTCGCGGTGCTTCGGCTTGCTTTGTCCCTAATTCCAAGGAACTCCGTCCACGCTTCATCGGTTCTGGAGTCCCCTAGCCTACCACGGTCGCGATTACCCACCACACCGCCCCGAGACGAAGTCCAAGCATCCTCGTCAGTTCTAAGTTACGTCAGTACAGTGATCTCTTCGTAGCCACCGCCAAGCTGACACGGCAGCTCCAGGTTACGACTAGCGCCTTCGCATGCGTCAGCCGTTGCGCCGTACTTCGAGAATACAAAGAGATAGGGATTCGATCGGCCCCACTGTCTCGGTCCCATATTGCCTTGGAACGTCATCCCCGCTTCCCTTCGAACTTCGAAGGTACCAAGGGACGCCATGCATAGTTCCTTCGTCTTAGAACCGGCTCCCATTACTAGCATAACAATCGCATTCTCCGTGGACACCGCCTCTGATTCCTTTCGGAGCTGTATCGATAGCCTCGTGATGAGGCTCTCAGACTTGCAGCAGTCTGCTTTCTTGGAAATACCCGCGTTTCGTGCCTTTCAAGACGCAGCCATCCTTCCGATTCACGATATCAACGCCTTGGGTGATCGTCATACTTGACCTTTCTATAAAGGATAACTGGATGCATCAAAACGACTTTGTTTTGCGGCAAAGGTATGGCACAACTACGAAGACGTCAAGCAGCGGTCCTGGTGTGAATGCATCCACTGCAGCTAATAGCTGCTTTCGGCCGGCTTCTTTATGCCAGCTTTGAGTCCGACCAACGCAATTCCGCGCACGGCGCTCCTGAGAGATACAGCTTCCATTCTACGGCAGGTGTGGCCTGCAGGCATCCGACAGAGAGTTTCGAGTCAAGAGTAACGCCTCGCTGGAGCCAAGAAGCAAAACCAGCGCCCGAAAAAGTTTTGCAAGTTGCGTCAGATGGCAGCACATTCGGGGAACATACTGCTTTAAAAAAAGAATCATGTTCACGCCAACTAAACAACGTAAAGTGGCACTATCATGCGCCATCTCGTAAACTGCACAATAACACAATTTTTACCCAAAGTAACTTGTCAACATGTCAACCATTTCAACTTAATAACGCAGTACTGGAAACTTTTGGGAGCAAACAAGTCCAAGCGAGGGATCACTTCTTACGAGAGGTAGATGAAAGGGAAATCAACGTCTTGGCATCGTGGCAATATCAAATCACTGAATGTATTACAGCGTCAACACATTTGTTTATTATTATGCAAATGAGGCGGCAACGCCCCAAGGACCGCTTCTCTATACAAAAGACGTGCGTATTCAAACGTGCATCTAGTTCTTCTAGGGCGGCTATAGTGCCACATTCCTATGCCGGATATTCTACCTTTTGTTGTGCTCAAATACATCAAAGACAGACAATAAACGGAACTTATTGCTAACATCATCAACACTTCTTCGTTTAAATATGTCATCAATGTTACCATTCACAAGTAAACAGTTCTCATTCTTGCATTTATCCATTTCTCCTTCACCAGTCTCTTTTGCGAACTGTAAAGTGCGAAAAAGCTGTCGCAATTACTCGATATCATTAGTTGTTTGCAGCAGCGCTGAAGGCACCAAGCGTATGCAGGTAATGTTCTTCCACAGCGGAATATGGGTACGGACGTAATAAGTGTTGTGGCCAAGGCGGGGTACACTAGGAACGTCCCTAGCTTCAAAGGGTTCTTTTTTTTTTTTAGTACGCAGCCTTTGCAGACATCCCACCCGCTTATTTCCTACCCCTCACGCACATATGGGATGTAACCCCACCCCACCCCCTTAAGAAATTCCTGACTACACCGCTGTCCCTACACCTAATGCAGTGAGTTTAGCGAGAGCCAGGCCAGAAAACACCCAGCGACGGAGCATTTCAACTCGACTTATGTGGAAGCATCTCCGAAACAAGTTTTTCTGTCCTAAAAGGGAAATCAACATAAACGTGCAATGAGCTGCCACCAGCGTTACAAATTTGACAGCGCCAGGTCGTGAACAGCATAACACCTGCGAGAAAACTAGATCTTCCAAACCGCCCAGCGCAACATTTCTCGAAATTAGAAACGACACGAGAATCGGCCTTCGCGGTTTAGCAGGGCCAAGTCATAAATTAATAATAATATTGCAGTCACACGGGGGCCTAACGATCCCGATTGCCTCATTTATGCAAGATTCGAAGGGAGCCAATTGAATCCAAAACTTAGATGGCGTTAGAAATTGCTCTGTATTCCAGGGGGAACCAAGTCAATATTCATATCTGGCGGGAGCTCTAAGCGAAATTAGCGCCGGAACACTTTTTGTAACTTACGTCAGATGGCAGCACCTCCTGAGCAACCTCTACATATAAAAACTAAGATGGGAAAGTTGCCGTGAGCCAGTTTCCAAAACGGCAGTTTCAGGCGCCAGATCGTAAACTGCACCATTACACATCTATTCCACAATGAATCTTGCCAGCATTTCAGCCTTTTGATCATAATGACGCTCTACTGGAATCTTTGGGCAGTAGAGACGGCCAAGATATTGCAAACCATCAGTTCTAGTTCTTGCCAGTAGAGCCGGAAAGTGAGACCAACGTTGTGGCGCCATGGCAACGTCAGATCTCAGAGCCTATAAGAAAGTCAAGACTTCGTCTTTTTGAGTATACGTCAGATGGCAGCACCTCCTAAGCAAACTCTACATATAAAAACTAAGATGGGAAGGTTACCGTGAGCCAAAGTTTCCAAAATGGCAGTTTCAGGCGCCAGATCGTAAACTGCACCATTACACATCTATTCCACAATGAATCTTGCCAGCATTTTGATCATAATGACGCTCTACTGGAATCTTTGGGCAGTAGACACGGCCAAGAGATTGCAAGCCAGTGGAGCCGGAAAGTGAGAACAACGTTGTGGCGCCAGGGCAACGTCAGATCTCAGAGGCTATAAGAAAGTCAAGAATCCGTCTTTTGGAGTACACGTCAGGTGACAGCACTTCCTAGACCGCTTCTTTCCAGAGAAGGCGCGTAAATTTAAATGTGCGGTTGGGTTCGGTCCCCTTCTTATGTTTATGGCGGCTATTCTCGCGTTTCTTGTCTATTATTTCGTGGTTCACGTTAACTGAAACGTGAAAATAACTACTGGATACATCGCGGATTGGAGAGCGTCTGGTCGCAATCGCCATAACTTAACACTTCTGGCAAAACGAGGCCTTCCAAGCGGAAAGTGCAATCAAAACTTTCAAAAGATGAAGCGCCAACCGAGACACCACACCAATGAAGAAACAACAATGGCTGTACAAGGCGCGTCCTGTCCTGCCTCTGTGTCGCTTCATCTTTTGAAAGCTGTGAACCAAGTGGCCCAACAACGTGCTCTATAGCAATGAAAAGTGTAACACCCTTAGAAATTAGACACGAGACAGAAATCGGCTTCCGCGCGTCAATAGAGACAAATCATAAAATAATGATGTAATGCATCTTATGAAGACAAATACGCGCACTTCTGCTGGGGCGCACGGACTGCAGTCGCGTGGAGATAAGTACAATGCGCGTTCGGAGCGCCGGAATTTTATATTTATTCGCTTCGCATTTACGTAATACCTGCCTGACTCTTGGCTAATCCCCGTGAACGTGTATGTGCAAGTACTAAGGTAACCATCGTCAGCAGCAGCAGCAGCGTTGTCCTGTTGTGTGCTTCCGTGTCTCCCTATCTCCTTTATAATGGCGCTGCCTAGAACGAATTAACCTGCCTTAAGGGGTTCTAGCCTTCAGCGCGTCGTCGTGGTGCTTCGGCTTGCTTTGTCCCTAATTCCAAGGAACTCCGTGTACGCTTCATCGGTTCTGGAGTCCGCTATCCTACCACAGTCGCGATTACCCACCACACCGCCCCGAGACAAAGTCCAAGCATCCTCGCCAGTTTTAAGTTAGAACGCTACAGCTGTTCTTTTCACAGCAACCGCCGAGCTCACACAGCAGCTCCAGTTTATGACTAGCGCCTTCGCGTGCGTCAGTGGTTGCGCCGTACTTCGACGTTATACACGGAGACGGAGCTTCGGCCTCACTTTCTCGGACCCGTACAGCCATGGAACGATATCGCCGCTTCCCTTAGCGAGGATAACCTATCCCAGGCGTTACTTCGACCTCCAAGGTACGAAGAGATGCCATGTATACTTTCTCTTAGAACCGGCTGCAATTACCACCGCAACGATCGCATTCTCAGTGCACACCGCCTGTGATTGCTTTCGCAGCTCTATCGCTAGCCTCGTGGAGATGAGGCTCTCAGACTTGCAGCTGACGGCTTTCTTGGAACTACTCGCGTTTCGTGCCTTTCAAGACAAAGCAATCCTTCCTATTTGCGATATCAACAATATCAATGCCTTGGGTGGTCGTCATGCCTGACATCACTCTAAAAGACGACTGGTTGCAGCAAAACGACTTTGCTTTGCGGCAAAGGCATGGCACACTTACGAAAACGTCAAGCAGCGGTCCTGGTATGAATGCATCCACTGCAGCTGATAGGTGCTTTCGGTCCGCTTCCTCATGCCAGCGGTGAGTCCGATAAACTCAATTCTGGGCGCGGCGCGCCTGAGAGATACAACTCCTATGCTACGGCAGGTGCGGCCTGCAGGCCTCCGACAAAGAGGTTCGAGTGAACAGTAACACCTCGCTGGAGCCCAGAAGCAAAACAGGCGCCCGAAAAATGTTTGCAGGTTGCGTCAGATGGCAGCACATTCGTGGCAAATTCTGTTTTAAAAAAAACCATGTTGACGCAAATTAAACAACCTAAAGTGGCAGTATCTGGCGCAATATTGTAAACTGCATAAATGCACAACTTTGACACAAAGAAACTTGCCAGCAAGTCAACCATTTCTACACAATAGCGCATTACTGGGAACTTTTTGGAGCAAACAACTCCAAGCGAGCGCTCGCTTCTTAGAATACGTAGATCAGAGCGAAGTCAGCGTCTTGGCGCCGCGGCAAAATCATATCACGTCAGGTATTATAGCGTGAACACATCTTATTTATTTATTTATTTATTATTTATTATTTATTTAAGTGAGGTGGCAACGCCTCAAGGACCGCTTCTCTATACAAAAGGCCTGCATATTCAAACGTACTTCTGGTTCTCCTAGGGAGGCTATTTTGCCGCATTTTTATTCGGGCTATTCTACCTTATTTAGTGCTGAAGTACATCAAAGAGTCAACGAATGGAACTCATTCCTGTCATCATAAAATCTTCTTTGTTTAAATATATCTCATCGAATGTTACCATTCGCACGTACGTAAACAGTTGTCAATCTTGCATTTCTTAACTTCTCCTTCACCACTCTCTTCTGCAAACTGTAAGGTGCAAAACAGCTGTTGCACTTACTCGATATCATAACTTGTTTGCAGCAGTGCCGATAGCACCGTGCGTATGCAAGCAATATTCTTCCACAGCGGAATATAGGTAAGGGCGTAATCAATGTTGTAGCCAAGGGTCGGTACATTAGGAACGTCCCTCCCTTCAAAGTTTTTTGTTCTTTCTTTTCTTTTCCTTTTTTTAGCGTGCAGCCTTCCCAGACATACTACCTGCTTCCTCCCCATCCCGCTCATATGGGATGGAACGCTACCCCGCCCCCTTAAGAAATTCCTGACTACACCACTGCCCCTGCACCTAATGCAGGGAGTTTAGCGAGAGCTAGGCCACAAAACACTCAGAGACAGGATGCGAAACCAGCGACGGAGCATTTCAACTCGACTTATGTAGAAGCACCTCCCAAACAAGTTTTCTTTCCAGAAAGGCAAGTTGACTGAAACGTGCTATGAGCCAGCACACATATTACGAATTGGACAGCGCCAGGTTGTAAGCAGCATAATTTGACACCTGTGTGAAAGCCGGACCTTCCAAACCGCACAGCGCAATATCCCTGGAAATTAGAAAGGAGACGCGAACGGCTTTCGTGAGTTAGCAGGACTAAGTCATAAATAATTAATAATATCCCATTCGCACGAGGGCCTTTCAGTCGCGACTGCCCGGGGCAACCAAAGCAACATTCATATCTGGCGGGAGCCGAGAAGCGAAATTAGCGCCGGAAAACTTTTTGCAACTTATGTTAGATGGCAGCACGTACTGGGCACTATCTGCTTACAAAAGAAAAAAAAAAGGGGGGGGGGGTATTTGCGTATTAAAGTTTATCAAATAGCAGTGTCAGGCGCCAGCTCGTAAAGTGCATAATTGCACATCTGTTACACCATAAAGCTTGCCAGCATTACAACCTTTTCATCACAATGTCACTGCTGGAAGATTTTTGACAGTGAAGCTGGCCGAGCGAACCATTGGTTCTTACCAGTGGAGCCGGTAAGCAAAACCAACGTTATGGCGCCTTGGCACTGCACATCTCAGAGGCCATAATAAAGTCAAGACATTGTCTTTTTGAGTCTACGTCAGATGGCAGGACGTCCTCGAGCGCTACTATTTAGAAAAGGCGCGTAAACTCAAATGTGCAGGTGGTTGGGTTAGTGCTGCTTCTTAATCTTAAGGCGGCTATTCTCACTTATTTTGTGTATTACCGTATTTACTCGATTCTAAGCACCCCTTTTTTTCACGATCGCGATGCCCAAAGTGAGGGAGGTGCTTAGATTCGAAAAATCTAGAATGACCCCCCTCCCCTCTCCCTCTTGTCGCTGCAACATCACGACGAGATAGGTGCGAGAAATAACATTTTATTTTGCAAACATCCAAAAGAAAGATTGGTCCAGACAGTGAGCCCACCGCTTGTGCAGGATGAGTGACCATCACTGCCACTCGAGTTCGTCGCACCGCTCGGATCGCTGCTCTCGGTTTCCCACAGCAGGTCGTCTTCCGTTCCGTCGAAGTTGTTTGTGATCGAGCACTTCTTAAATGATTTGACCACAGCGTCCACTTGAGCCCTCTTCCACGCGTCCGAAATCCACTTTGCGATGGTTGATAGGGACGCTTTCTGCAGCTTTTCCGTCGGCGTCTTCTTCCGGTCAGGGTTTCGCAACCACTCTTCGTACTCCTGTCGGAGATTGGCTTTGAAGGGCTTGTTGACTGAAACGTCGAGGGGTTGCAGCACTGGCGTCATGCGACCCGGAATCACAACCACGTCGCCATTGATGTTTCGAAGCTTTGTCTTTACCTCCGGGGTCAGATGGCCGCGAAACGCGTCCAACAGAAGCATCGACCGCGTGCCTGCAGGTCCGCCGAGCAATGATTCCAGAGTGACAAGCGCGTTTGGCGACCTTGGCTACGCGCTCTTCCTAAGAAATAGGGGGGTGCTTAGATTCGCATGCAAACTTTTTTCCTAACCTTTTCGCGAAAATAGAGGGGGGGGGGGGGGGGGTGCTTAGAATCGGGGGTGCTTAGAATCGCGAAAATACGGTATTCGGTGGTTCACGTTAACTAAAACGTTAAAAGAATTACTGAACACATCGTAGATTGGAGAGTGGCTGGTCGCAACCGGCATAATTAAACACTTCTGACAAAACGAGACCTCCGAAACCGCCAAGTGCAACATCTTTAGCAATCATAAAATAATACTGTAATCCAGCTTGTGAAGATAAATACGCACATTTTTGCTCGAGCGCTCGGACTGCCGTCATATTATTATAGGAAGTTAAAAACGCACTCGATGCGTCAGAATTTTATATTTATTCGCTTAGCACATATGTAAAGTCTGCCTGGTGGCGATGGTAACAACTTTATTTCGTCAACAGAAAGGATTTGGTTGACTTTAATGGGCTTCCAGGATGCGTGAGGTGGCCGTACGATCAGTTCCTCTTGTGGCACCTGTTATGGTCGTGAGACCCTGTCTGTCGACGACTTCCAAAGCCCAGCTGACGGCCTGGGGTTGAACCCGCGGGTCCAAGCTGGACACCGCATCCTCCCACTCTTGCTCGTTAGAGAGTTGCCATTATCTTTTCGGTTTTAGATTGTCGCAATGGGATAAAATGTGTTTTAAATCTGCCTTTGTGACACCGCAGAGCTTACATTCGGGGGTGTAGAATCCTGGGTAGGCCATGGAGTATATATAGGGGATGGGGAAGCTGCTAGTTTGTTGCTTCGCCAAGCCACTTGTTGATGTTCTAATGATTAAGGCTTTTGTCCGGCGGCGGGAGCGTCCTTTTGTTGTTTCTGTAATATAATGTTATCTCGTGGTAGTTGTTAACGTCTCTCTGGCCGACCTCATAACCTGCTTGCCTTAGTTGTGGGCCGCTGGTTTTTGGACCCTCCCTTTTGCAAACTTTGGAACGGCTGTTTTCGAGTCGCTAAAAATCGTGTTGGCTTCAGTGCTTATAATGGCTAGGGCTATGGCAGCTTCCTCCGCCTCGTGTGCCTTTTTGCTCCGCACTGAGGCGGCGGAGATTGGTTATAGGTCCATGCCCACGACGCCTACCTATAAAAGGCGTAGTGATCACGGAGCTCTGCAACGTCTGTACAGATTGCCTCCTTATGGTTTGCATATTGCCTGTGGAGGGCTTTGGCTCTCGCCTTCCTCCTTTCTGCGTGGTGTACGGGATGCATGGTTTTCGGGATTGGATCTATTCTGATCATACTTGTGTATGTTTCTAGGCATTTGCACGGCATCCGTCCCTATGCATTCTTGCCTGATATCCAAGATCCTTAGAATGTGTCTTCCCGTGGGTGTTTTTGTTAGCCTGTCGTACTGTGCGATTTTCGGGAATCGCAGAGTACGACAGACTTCCCGTACTGTGCAACACAGGCACACGCTTCCCGTACTGTGCAACAGCTCGGGAAGCGTGTTGTGTATGCCTAACATTAGCAGCCTTTCTGTTGATGCATACTTAGGGAGACGAAGGGCTGCCTTGTATGACTGTCTTATGAGGCATTCAACCTTGTTCTTTTCCGTTGCCTGAAGTTTGAGATAGGGGAGAGAATATACTATACGGCTGAGCACGAAAGCCTGCACTAGCCTCCCCAAATCTGTTTCTTTCATTCCCTGGTCTTTGTTAGCTTTTCGTCTTATGAGCCTGTTGGTTTGTCCAACGCATGCGACTAGTTTGTTTAGCGTAGTTGTGATTTTCCCTTTGTTTTGAATGTGCATTCCCAGGATTCTCAAGGTTTGTACTTCTGGAACTTTTGTACCATCGATCCTAACATCCAATTGGGCCGGGGGATCGTTTTTCTGTGGTCTGTGTCTGATAAATAAGAGTTCGGATTTTTGTGGCGAGCACGTTAGTCTGACTCTCCTGACGTATCCGGTCACTATATTCGCTCCCGTCTGTAGCGTGCTCTCGATATCACCTTCGTTTCCCCTGACTGTTCAGAGGGTGATGTCGTCTGCGCAGAGTGCCGAGATAAGTTTGGTATGGCGACAAGAAGCTTGGCCATGTGTATGAGGGTTATGTTGAACAGGAAAGGTGACAGCACTGACCCCTGCGGTGTGCCTTTGCTTCCTAATTGTAGTGTATCCGACTTGATGGTTCCGAATGTTATTTGAGCCGCTTTGTCGATTATAAAAGCCTTCATGTATGAGTATATTCTCTCTCCCACGTTTAAGTCGCAGAGGGCATGCATGATGGCATTGTGGGTGACATTATCGAAGGCTTTGTTGAGGTCCAGTGCCATTATTGCCTTAGTGTTGATGCTATTCGGTGTATTTATTGCCTCTTCCGAAAGCCTGAGCATTATATCTTGCGTAGACAGGTCGGGCCGGAAGCCTATCATCGTGTGCGGAAAGAGATTGTGCTTGTTCATGTGGTCTTGTAATCTAGATAGCGCCACGTGCTCCAATAGCTTCCCTAAGGACGATGTTAGGGATATGGGTCTGAGGTTGCTTAGTTCGCGTTTCTTGCCTGGTTTGGGTATGAGAGTACCTTGGCGTGTTTCCACGTCTCTGGCAGCCACCCATACTTCCAGCACTTGTTAAAGTACTCCGTGATCCCTTGAATAGAGTCCTCGTCCAGATTTCTTAGTATTTTGTTCGTCACCCCATCCGCTCCTGGAACGAAGGATGTTCTAAGTTTCTGCATGGCCACCTTTACCTCTGCTACCGTTATGTTTTAGTCAAGTTCAGGGTTGGGGTTGCCGCTGTAGTTGGGAAGCGTCAGGTTTTTGGTTGTGCATAGGTATCGGTTTTGTAATTCCGTTATCACTTCTTCGTCATTAAGTGGGCTTGCATGAATTATGCGTGCTACGTCCCTCTGGTTAGCGGCTCTGCTGTTTTCTGGCTCTAAATGATGTCTCAGAAGATGCCATCTGCCTTTGAGCCCCAATTTTCCGCTCATTTAATCACATGTTTGTCCCAATAGTTGTTTTACTAAGTTTTGAGGATGACTTTCGATTTCTCTTTCTAGTTTGGCTATTCTAAGTTTTCTGTTGTGTTGTTGTTTCATCCATCTTTTTTGTAAGCTATTATGTGCCTGCCACATGTGTAATAACCTATTGTCAGCGGCTTTCTTTTCGGCTGCTATCTCTATCGTCTTGGTGGTGTGCTCTGCGTCTTTCAAGCGTTTGTAAATCCATTCATTTAGGTTTTCAATCTTCTTGCCATCTGCGTTAACCTGTCTCCTTTCTCTGAATTTATCCCAGTGTACCACTCGTGTCACCCTTCTTCTTTCCTTCTTGGGCGTACTGCTGGGTATAGTGGGCTCTATAATGTAATGGTCGCTCCCTAGGTTTTCGTTCGTGTTGTGCCATTGTGCATCTATTATGTTTTTGCATAGGGTCAGGTCAGGGCATGTGTTGGCTTGCACACTGTTCCCTATCCTAGTTGGCACCAGCGGATCTGTCAGGAGCGTGTATCCTTCGTCCTGAACAAGTTGCCAGAGGCTAGTTCCTTTCTTTAAATTTGTGCTGTAACCCCACGCCATGTGTTGTGCGTTCATATCTCCGACTACTACTAGGGGATTCGTTTTACTGATATTTCTGGCTTCGTCAATGGCTTTTATTATGGGGGAGGATTCCGCCTTGGAGGTGCTATATATGTTTAGAATGAAGAGCGGGGCCTCGCTTCTTTTCAGCGGTATGACCTCTATCAGGAGGCAGTCTGCACCGTTCAATTGAATTTCGTACTCTATTGCCTTTAGATTTCTATGGACCAATGCCGTGAGTGGTTTTTCTTCTTTGCCGTTATCATATGTTTTATAATCCCGAACCTTTACTTTCTTTCTTGGTTTCTTGCAGGGCTATGACATCTGGGATATTTTTCTTTTTCAAGGTTATGAATGTGGAGCTCCAGGTTCTCCCACTTTCCGCGGAAGCTCCTACAGTTCCATTTCCATATTCTTATCCCCGTCTGGCCCTTCCCCATGATTGGCTTTAGGGAGGGAGATGGATTGCGCTGTGGTTGAGGCCGTCGGTCCTGGGGCCGGAAAGAGTTTGCCCATCACCTTAACCAGTTGCTTGCCATGTTTCTTTACTAGCTCGTTTTTAGCCTTTGCTGCGTTTGTAAGGACTCTTACTTGTTCTGCTAAGGTTTTATATTGTTCCCTGGTCTCGTTTCTGATAGCTGTGAAGCGTGCTTCTATGTTTGCTTCAATATTGTTTTGCCTTTCCTCAATTTCGTCTAATCTCGTTACCACGTACTGTTCTTAATAGGCTCATTACTTCCTCGTGATTCCATTTTTCGTGATTCTCTGAGTCTTCCATCAACCTCTTTCTTGCCTGTGGCCCTCTTGCAGGTGAGAGTGCCCTCGAGGATGCGTTTGACGACGGGAGGGAGGCCCTCCGCGGTTCCTGTGTTAAGATAGCGGGTTGTTGAGCATTATGTGTTTTACTTTCTTGCTGCTGTTGCGTTATTGTCTTCATTAGTTCCTGAATGATTCTTTCCGGTTTTTCCATGATTGCTTTAAGTTCTTCAATTGCATTACTCTCGTGGGAGGATTGCAGTGTCCTGCTCACCTAATGTGGTGCTCCTTCCCGCCAGGCGTTCGGTAGCGCCGGGTAGGACTCCGAGCGGTCTCATTTTCCTCGGTCGTTACCCTGGGCTCGGTTTACCCTGGGCTCGGTCGTTACCCTGGGCTGTTGCTGCTGCTGTTTCGGATGCGCAGGTTGCGCTACCTGTCCCTCTGGTCGCTGAAATTCCACTTGAGCCTTGCCATTCCGTTTCTTGTTTCCCTTGGCGGGCGGTCTCTCATATCTGATCTTGCATTGGTTGGATCCCGTGAAATGTTCTCCCTTGCACACGATGCACCTCGGCGTGCACGTTGGCTCATCTTGGACGGGATGCTCATCGCCGCACCTATAGCAGAGGTTTCTTCGTTCTTCCGGACACACGTTCGACCGATGTCCCGGTCTTCTACAGTTGTAGCGTGTTTCCACTTTGGGTCTGAAGAGGTAGCAGTTGTGGATTCCTCCGCCGAATCGAATGGAGTCCGCGACTCTCTTGGTGTCTTGGTGTTGGGGAAAGTGATGAGCAGGGCTTTTGATGATTTTCCCATCCTTCTTGCGTCCACAATCTCTAGCTGTGGGTTGACTTTAACGATGTCGTCCATGATCTCGGCGTGGCTTTGGTCTTCTATATATAACGTGATACGCTAACCACTTGATGCTGTTGTCCGGTGCCTCTACGTAGGCACACGACGAATAGACTTGGTCTAGAATTTCGATATGTTGTACTTCCGCATATTTTCCTGCGTGTTCCATAGAAGGGGTGCTCACCGTAAAGGAGTTGTTAAAAGGATTGATCCTTACTTGGTCGTGTTGTTTGATTTCCCAAAAGTTCACTCCGATGTCCAGGCAAAGGGTGTACGGAAGTGTACTGGTCGTGTGTTCTCGGAGTCGAAGCCCGGTAGTCGCTATCTGGCAGACGCTGGAGCGGCTTCTTTTTATAAGGCCGGCCTCTCATCGATGGGCTCACCCCATTGGTCTGGACGGCCTTGCCGGTGGCGTCCGTCGGTGTCATAGCTGTATCATGTGGGGCATTGGCGTCCCCATGCTTGGGGCGAGCTCTATCATGGGCTTTGCTGGCAGCCTGTATCCATAGTCTTCGTTCTTCATATTCCTCCGGGGAGATTTCTTCTCCGTCTACGGCGTACTCCATCGCGGCAACGTCGGTGATGGCTCGAGGGGCCGGCGGAGACGCCGATAGCGCCCCTAATCGCGTTAAGCCTGAAGTAGACCCAGCTCGACTAGTTGCGGCCGGTGAACGAAAGTGCCCAAAAGGGGAGAAAAGGGGCCTTGCAGGCCTCGAAAAACAGCGGCAGGGTTCCGGGCACTCTCTGTGACATTGTGGGAGCAGGTCCGGGTCTTCTGGTACAGATAGTCGCTCTGAAAAGACCAAGAACTCTGGAGCCCATACAGAGCACATCCGCACGACTCAACGCGCCAAGCGTCCCCAAGACTGCCTGACTCTTGGCTAATCCTTGCCGATGGGTGTATGCGAAGGACTAAGGTCATCACCATCAGAAGCAGCGGCGTCGTCCTGTTGTCTGCTTCTCTCCATTACAATGGCGCAGTATACAACGACTTAACCTGCCCTTAAGGCGTTCCAGTGTTCTGCCCGTTCTCCCGATGCTTCGGCTTGCTGTGTCCCTAATGCCAACGAAAGCCGTACACGCTTCATCGGTTCTGGAGTCCGCTAGCCTACCACAGTCGCGATTAGCCGCCACATCGCCCTAGACGAAGTCCAAGCATCCTCGTCAGCTCTAGGTTACGACTGTACAGCTGATACCTTCCTAGCCAACGCCAAGCTGACAAAACAGCTCAAGGTTATGACTAGCGCATTCGCGTGCGTCAGCGGCTGCGCCGTACATCGAACTTACAGAGAGACAGAGAGGTTCGACCCTTATGTCTGGGGCGCGTCCTGCCTGGGAACGCCATCCCCGCTTTCCTTGTCGAGGATAACCTTCCAGCTGCTACTTCTGCCTCGAACGTTCCAAGGGATGCCGTCCATACTTCCTTCGTGGTAGAACCCGCTGCTATTACTACCACAATGTCCGCATTGTCAGTGGCCTTGTCTCTGGGTCCCGAGCTCGTACGTGGTCCCGACGTGGGAGGAATCTAGCGCGAGCTGAAGGACATAAATAAAGTTTTTCTTACCATACCATACCACCTCCGATTCCTCTGGCAGCAGTATCGGCAACCTTTTGTTGATGAGGTTCTGCTACTCAAAGCAGTTGGCTTTCTTTGAAATACTGGCGTTTCGTGCCTTTCAAGACCGCACCATCCTTCCGATTCGCGATATCAACGCCTTGGATTATGGTCATGCTTGACCTTACTATAAAAGATGACTGGTCGCAGCAAAGCGCCTTTGCTTTGCCACCAAGGCATGGTGCAACTAGGAAGACGTCAAGCAGTAATACTGGTATGAATGCAACGACTGCAGCTGATAGCTGATTTCGGCCGGCTTCTTTATGCCAGCGGTGAGTCCAATCAGCGCGTCATTGTAAGACAAACGAAGACAAGCGCTAACCGTCGACCCCGGTCGATGGTTAGCGCTTGTCTTCGTTTTAGTTTCTTAGTGTGTCCTTGTTTTGTTGCGCTATGCAGATACCTTTCAATGATGACCAACTAACAAGCCTATATCTCCACCCTCGTCAACCAGCACGCTTCTGCGCACAGCGCCCCTGAGAGATACAGCTTCTATGCTACGGCAAGTGCGCCTTGCAGCCCTCCGACAGAGAGGTTCAAATGACAGTAATACGTGGGCGAAGTCGAGAAGCCAAACCAGCGACCGAAAAATTTTTGCAAGTTGCTCAAGATGGCAGCACATTTGAGGCAAATTCACCTTTAAAAAAAAAAAAGGCAGGGCTCACGCAAAGTAAACAACAGAAAGTGACAATACGAGACCCCGTGTCGTAAACTCCGTAACTGCGCAACTGTGACACAACGAAACTTGCAAGCATGTCGACCATTTCAACGTAATGACGCAGTAGTGGATGCCGTAGTGAACAAACAAGGCCAAGCGAACGATCAGTTTTTACGAGAGGAGTCGGAAAACGGAACCAAATTTCTGTAGCTGTGGCAATGCCAAATCACGGAGCGTCATATAACAGCGTCATAATACTTTTGTTTGACGAGGTTCATTGGACTCGTCAAGCGGTCAGGCAGAATACAGCGGCAGCAACTTTCACTGCTCAGCTAGATCCGCGAACTGGCCGCGTAATACGCAATAGCGATAACGCTTTCTGATGTACTGATCTTCTTAAGGCTCCGAGATATGCGATGGAGACGGCACTTTTCAGTGCCATTCTTCTTCCGTACAATCGACCCCAGCTGAAAAAGGAGCTATGCTGGTGACCTACGGTGACGATGAAACGATAGGCTGACAATAAGACTTGAGCCTGTCTACATGAACAATTTCACGTCCCTGCCGATGCTGGTTATTTGGACTGTAAGTGGTGTTACGATTTCCCAGCATGGGAAGCGACTTTCCAGCCTCTCCTGCCCTACAGCGACGAATCCGTTCGTGTGGTTCAGAGTACGTCGCCTCGGACAGACCAGCGCCGACACCAAGGCGCAACATGTTTGACGGCTACAGGGTTTATGGATGGCGCTTGGCCGCTGAATACAACGCTAAGACCAAGGAACTCCTGTGAGCGTGCGTTATACGTTGCTTCGTTACGTCCCTAGAGGGCCACACCAGGAGCGAGAACGCGCAAATTGAGTCCAGTGTGACACCCCTGTCTTAGATCACCGCTTTCTTTCTCTGGGTCAGTGAGCCATGTGCGCCCGGGGGTACTTATCTGATGGAGCTCCGTGAAGAACGCTGCTGGAGTGATTTTGCGCACTGTCGCCCTCAAGGTGACAACGAGCGCTCCTATCGGAAGATTACGTCACCACGAATTTTCGTGGCCTTGTGATCTATGTAAGAAAGAGGGGCTCAAAGCGGGCACCTTTGATGTAGTTGGAGTGTGCTCTGGTGTGCTCTGATGTGTGCTCGCCAGAAGGATGTAGCTTTCTGACCTATATCTCATGCTACGAGGACGATGTACGGCGCTCCGGGCTCAGGCCAGTACGAATACCCTCGTTCTGTGTAAACAAGTTTACCCTTCCAATGTAAATAATGCCACGTTCCGTTCCTCATCCTCTCGACCTCGCATTCTTCACAAGAGAAGCAACCCTGGTCAAGAAAACTCGGACGACGGCATGGGACCGCTTAGCCTCCATGTTACGACCCTGTAGTGTAGGCCAGCTACCCGCTACGAGACGCACCGGCGGCGTAGGCTCAAGATCGACCCTCATTGTGACGCCGGACTCCGAGGACACGACTCCCGGCTCCTACAGTGACTTGGTGACGCAGTTGGTGGGCAATGTTGGGGCAATGATGCGAGAAGAACCATCAAATTTCGGTAGTAGTCTGGAAGAGAAGCCAGGACCAGTATGTGGGACCCAGAGCCATACAAGGGATTCAATCGCCAACGTAGGTGCTCGTCGGCCGTCGTCATGTCTGAGCGTTTTGCGGGATTGGTCTGCGCTAGTGGGCGAGCGTGCGAACTGCCGACAATACTCGGCATGCTTAGTGGTGGTGCAAACCGCAGTGCCTTCTGGAGCACCAGGATGTTATGGAAAAAGTGTGTCGATGGTGCAGGAAGGTTCACGGCCGTAGAGAAGGAAAAATGTAAATAATCCGGTTGTGTCTTGTTTGACAGAGTTTTAGGCGTATGTTGCGAAAGGGCAGAACAAGGTCTCAGTTGGAATGATCCGAGGCGACATACTTGGACAGCATGCCACCGAGAGTACGGTTGAGCGTTCCGTCAGAGCATTGGTCTGGCACTGCTAGGTGGTGGTGCTATGTATAGTCCGGCATTGATGAAGGTGAGACTCCACTACTTCAAAAGGAAGCAGGTGCCCTCGATCACTCAAGAGTTCACGAGGAGTGCCGTGGCGTACAACGAGGTGATGGAGAATGAAGGAAGCGACGTCGTGCGCTGTGACCGCTGGAAGGACAGCGGTTTGGCATGTCGCGTCAGGTGACCGACCGTGACTATGACCCGGCGGTTTCCAGCAGCCGTACATAGAAGAGCGCCATATAAGTTAATCCCGACGCGGTCAAAGGCATGAAAGTCACTGGCACAGGGCATGGAAGTGGCGGCAACGGAGCGCCCGGATGAAGAGGCAATTTGCGACGTTGGCACTCGGGAATACGAGAGGGGTACGAGAGGAGCCGGAAAGCGAAACCAACCTCTTGGAGCCGTGGCAGTGCCAGACCACGGAGGCTACAACCGTCATTTGTTTTTTTTTTATTCACGTCAGGTGGCAGACGTTCCAGGACTGCTTCTCATTACAACATGCTCCTAAATTCAAGCGTGCAGCTGGTTTTGCTGTAGTGCTGGTAAATCCTGATTCTATGACGGTGATTCTCGCTTATGTTGTGCGTTATTTCGCGCTCAAGTACATCAAAGACAGTGAACGAATTCATCGTCGAATGTTACCATCCACTAATAAACAATTGCTGTTATTGCATTTCTGAAATTCTCCTTTACCACTGCCCTGTAATTTGTAAGGTGCAGAATAGCTTTTCCACCTACTCCATCTCAGAAGTCGTTTGCAGCGCTGCCAAAGGCACGAGGCGTAAACAGGCAATATCCGCCGCGAAATATAGGTACCGGCGTAATGAGTGGTGTAGCGGGCGGCTCTCACCACTACTCCCCCCCCCCTCAAAGAATGATTTCTTTGTTAGTACACAGCATTCCCAGCCATCCTACGCCACTGCCCCTGCACCTAATCCAGCGAGTACAGCATTGATTTAGCCAGAGCCACTGCACGGACCACCCTCAGGTTGACAGCTCGCAACATGTGGCAGCACCTCTAAAACAACATTTAAGAAAGGCACGTTAACTGGAACGCAAAAGTAACTAGTGGCAACATCACGAATTATGGAGCGCCTGATCGTTAAGAGCATGATTTAGCACCCCTGACAAAACGAGACGAGACAGGAAGCGGCTTTCCTCAGTCAACGAGCGACTTCATGAAATAATTCCATTAAGTATGTCATAAACACAGAACCGCACTTGGGCTCGGCCACAAGAACTACGCATATAAGGGAGGAAGGGCGTTCGGAGCACCAAACTTTATTCTTGATTCCAATCGGCTGCCTTCCTAAAACAATTGTAATAATTATTTAGCTATTTGTTTCGATTCACTTTATAGCATGATGACTGTTCCACTTTGAACGCCGAGCAGAATATATATCCCCTAGTATTCTTTTTTTTTCTAAATTTTTTCATCCATTATCTCCGAACCTTTCAATTATTGGCCGAACCCCCGCTGCGGGTATGTGCCATTTATACAGAGGATCATCACCATCATCAAATATTTAAATTAATTAACTAGAACACATATCAAATCTGCCCGACTATTGTCCAATCCCTGTGAGCGGGTAAGTGCCAGACTTTACGCTCATCATCAGCAGCAGCAGTGTCGGCCTCTTGTCTGCTTCTCTCCATTACAATGAGCCTAAACGAACTAATCTACATTGACGCGTTCGAGCCTTCGAAATGCACCCTCGTGTTTCTTTGGCGTGGCAGATCTTTCCTGCGAAAGGACGCCGCACAGGCTTCATCGGTTGTGGAGTCCGCTGCCATATGCCATCGTCAGAACTACCCGTCACACCGTTCGAGTACGGCGTCGAAGCACTCTCGGCGACTCCAGCGCAGGACTGTACCAGTCATCTTTTAGAAGCAATCGCGAATATCACACAACAGACGGTTATGAAGAGCGCCTTCGCAACCGTCAGCGGTTGCGCCGTACTTCAACCTGACACAGAGACAGAGCGTCGGCCCCACTGTATTAGACCCGTTCTGCCTGGAAACGCCGTCCACGCATTCCCTTTGGCGAAAGAAGCTTGATTCCTTTGGCAGCTGCATCGGCAGCCTGGTTGAGATGAGGCTCTGCGCCTTATAGCAGCCGGATTTCCTGGAACAACCGCCGCTTTACGGATTTCAAGACAACGCCATCCTTTGCGTTCGCGATACCAGCGCATTGGATGAGCGTCATGCTTGGCCAGGCCATTAAGGATGGCTGGTTGCAGCAAAACGACATTGCTTCGCCGCCAAAGAATGAGACAGCTCCGAAGAGGTCAAGCAGCAGTCCTGGCCCTAAAGTAATGCAGATGATAGCTGCTTTCGGCCGGAGTTTTTGTGCCTGCTGCGAGTCCGACCAGGCGTCGCGGCCTTTTACATTCGAAATTCCCGCCGTGACGTACACCACGACGCACAATTAAAGAACTCACAATAAAAGAAACTGCACCTGCCCTAAGACCACCGCTTCATCTTGGCACTTTAATTGGAAACGAGCGCGCCTATGGATCAGCCTTATCTCGAAGACGGCCAGCGACTTGCTTGCTTGACAATGACTCGCCTATTTTGCCAGACATCTGGCCAGACAACTCGTCGGCGTTGCGGATGAGATGTCTGGCCGAGATAACCCCTCCCGCGAAGCTTTCGTCGAAAAATTTTGTTCTTCTTGAATGCTTTTCTTGTTTATTCTTTCACCACTGTGGCCGCGCGCTTGCGTATACCTCGGCGTTCTGTTTTATCGGTTTCCCGTAGAAGCTGCGTGATGCTTGGTTTAAAATCAAGCTTTAACCTGGCGTCTATCGCCCATGCCAGTGACTCAAATACATGTAAAGAGTAAGAATACTTTTATGAGAAATCCGCTGACGCGATTTCAATAAAATTTCTTGCATTTAAGAGACGTAGTTCAATCCCAATCACCGTAGCAAACAGAATGTTCATTTAGGACATGCAAGTTTTAACAATTGTCAGAAATGGTATGATCTTGAAAAAGAAAATAAAGTACGAAGTTTAAAAATACGCGACTCAACATAAGAAAAGCAGATATCGAAGTTCGATAAACTTCATTCGTTGCAACATCTAATGCAGACAAATTTAATGTATGAATTTACAACTTACGAGAATTCGTTACAATGTTTCGAAGTGTATTCCAAGTGTCATATTAGCAATTTAGTGGTATATTTGAGGGTAGCGTATGATATATCATTTTTTTGCATTTTATAGATATTACGTGGAGTTAACAGAATTTAAATGTCATTATTAGTTACGGAAACACAGAGTTGTATACTACAACATTTTTTTCTTGAAATTTCGTAATAGTTATGGATAATTTAAAAATGTGTTCACAGCCTAAAAAAATCAATTAGCTTGGTGAACTCACTGCGTTTTAACTTCTTAATTTAATTTCAACATAACACAACCAATTCCGCGCATTGGTTGCTCAAAATACGTCTGCCGATTGCCATGTATTTCGATAACAGCCAGCCCCCGGGCTAAGGTTCCTTTTAAGTTCGAGTTGGAATAGCACATTTATTGGCAGAATATGTTTGCGAAGAACCTTGGAAACGAACAAGAGGAATAAGAAAGGGAGAAGGCAGGGATCGTGATCACAAGAGCGTCTGATTGGCAAAAAATCACTAAATGCTTACTTCTGGAATTATATAACGGTTTGATTAAATAATTTATTGCATGGTGCTGCTGTGTGCAGCGATAAATTTCAGAAGCGCTGCGGAAGAAGGTGCATTACACCCGTCCTGTTCTTCTCTAATATACGGCGGATAATATACGGCGGATAATATACGGCAGATATACGGATCCTAATATACGGCGCAATTATTATCAATGTCTAACCTGACAATTTGAAAAAAAAACGCAAAGCTTTTCTGCGGCCTTACAGACAGCAGCAATATTTCCAGCGAAGCTGTTTTGGTCGCGCAGTTGTATTAGAAATTTTAATTGTCGGTAATATTATTACACAGCTTAAAGCTTTCCCCGAATATCATTTCGGAAGGTTTGCATGCTTCAACCCCATTTCCTCCACTTTGAAACATTGTCATGTCTCACTCTCTCAAGACGCCTAAAAAAACTGAAGAGCTACGCCCGTCGTGCGAAAGCGGATGTCCAGCGAAGCTGTTGAAAACCACAACAACTGCTGATGCAATGTTTTATATCCTTAGAGTAATAATGGTGGTAATGGCAATTATGATACCACACCGCCGCCCATACCGGTGCTGCGGCAACATTCAAATAACTTGCTAGGCTGGTTCTTTCGTAAACGAAAGTCTAGGGACGTCACTCCTCACGTCGCAAACTCCCGTCGCTGTGTCAGCTTCCGCAACAGTAATCTTTACCAGAAAACGTACGCGGGGACCGCTACGCGCTTCGCATCATTATCAGGAGCGCCTTACCATCCGTTATGTGGTTGAGGTGATAGTTTAGTGCTTGTCTTTATTGAAGCGTTATGTAGTGCTTTATGTTGTATGCGTGATTCCAAAGCATGTTTGCACTGGTCGCTTCACTTTCCAGACTGCCTGAAGCCTCTGCCTTGCGGAGGTATACGCGCCACTGCTCCTGGCCCTGCACTGCAGCCGGGATCGGCCCACATTTTTTGCTGAAGGACGCGGACACCACGAATTCCGAACAACTAGAAGCTAACCGCTTCGCTGCAAAGTAAGAATATAACGCTAGTGTAAAGTCGTAATTAACCGACACGAATTAAACTTTCCACGCACATCTGACGCATTCTGCGCCATCTCTAAAAATATGACGTCGTTGCCTAGTTCAGCTGATCGAGGAAAACGCGAATGCTTACTACGTGCTCCGTATTGCGCATGAAAATAGGAAATAAATCAGTATTGACTAATTATCCGCAGGGGTCGTAATTAACCCACAAAATGCTGAGTTGATGCGGGGAGGAAGCAACCGCTAATTCATTTCGCTATGATGGTTTTCATCAGCGTCCGCCAATTGTACCGCTATCGATTGAGTGCGTTATTTAAACTTAAAGTTAATCAATATTACAAATATCTGCGAACAGTTTCTGATTTGAAAAACAATGGAACACGGCTATAAGGCGAGGAAAGTTGAAGCTTTGCAAGTGCTTACCGCATCTTTAATTTCAGAAGTCTTTTGAACTTTTACGAATCCGTCTATTTTGATTCGTTTACCGACGACTCAAGCAAGGAAAGTTAGTCTTGAGTTTCGAGACATATTCTGATTACGTAAATATTCTTGAACGTTCATCTATTCATTGATGATTTATTCAACTACAGAAAAATAAAAATATACAGAAGATATCAGTGGAGACCTCTCTGACTTTGACGCCGTAACCAATTGGTGTCAAAATGACTCCTAGGAATAAATGCTAATGAATGAAAATTTATGCGAGTGTCACGGATTACTTGAACGTTATTCTTTGTTTTTTATTCATGGATGAACAGCAGTGCCGTTAAGGAATTATTGGAGGGGCCAAACATCAACAGATCGCCCTTCAGATGCCCCTTGAGCCGTTGTCAGTACGGGCATCCATTTTTAACAAACTGGTGACTGTGTGTTCTATATACATACCCCCTAACTATCATTTGAAAAAAAACTGATTTCTATAACATAATCAATCTGTTTCTTGACCCCTACATACTCGTGGATGATTTTAATGCTCACAACACGATGTGGGGAGATGCGCGTTGCGACGCAAGCGGTAGCTTGATTGAAAATTTTCTTCTGACCTCTAGTGCCTGCCTGTTTATTATGAAGGAGCCGACCCGTATTACAGTGTCCAACACAATACGTATTCAGCGGTAGATCTAGAAATTGGCTCTTGTTTTCTTGTGCCTCACCTAGAATGGACCGTCATCAATGAATTGTATGGAAGTGACCACTTTGCTGTTACCTTAAACCTGATAACTCTGCATATTCCTCGATGGAAATCAGCATCGGCGAATTGGGAGCATATTGAAGAATCATCTTATTTATCACGACATCTCATAAATGATTTTACTATTTATGATGATGCTGCATATTTTACCGGTTTTATTATTGATGCAGCCGAAAAGTTTATCCCGCAGACGAATGGTGGTTCAGTTACAAGACGTGTTCCCTGGTGGGACGAAGATTGTAGAGAGGCGTGAAAGAGACAGATCAAGGCATGGGGCGTATTGTGCAGATCGCCTAATGTCGAAAATCTAATTCAGTTTAAACGAATTAAATCACAGGGAAGTAGGACACGACGTCCGGCAAAGAGAGAAAGCTGGGTGAGGTTCCTCTCCGGCATTAATTCATACACGCAGGAGGCCAAAGTGTGGAAAGGCATAAGAAAGCTAAAAGGGCAACAAATCCATCCGTTGCCTCTGATGAACGACCAAGGTAATACCTTGCAATACCAGGCAGACTCTTTCGGGGAGCACCTTGAGCGTGTGTCGAGCTCAATCCATTATTCTCAATCTTTCCTTAAATACAAAGAAATAGAACTTATGCCATTCGTATAGGTAAGTGGAGACACGACGAAGCGAATAACCGGCAATACAGTATTGCGGAGTTGAGAGCTGCATTGATCCCAAGCAAGAGCACTGCACCGGGACCTGACAGAGTCATGAATGACATGATCAGAAACTTACGTACTTACACACAAGTTACACTACTCGCACTTTTCAACACTATTTGGGCTGCCGGATACCTTCTACACACATTGAAAGAAGCGATTGTGGTCCCTGTTTTGAAGCAGGGGAAAGACCCTTTCATGGCGGAAGTTATCCCCCGATAGCTTTCACAAGTTGCCTTTGTAAGGTATTTGAAAAAAAAGTATTAAACGTAGACTCACACATTTCCTCGAACTCGACAATATACTTGATCCCTATCAGTGTGGCTTCAGAGAGGGCTGTGGACAAGTGATCATCTTGTGCGCATTGAAAGACATATCGGCGATGCATTTGTACGTAAACAGTTTTTCTTATCGATATTCCTCGATATGAAGAAGGCGTATGACACAACGTGGAGTTACGAAATCTTGCGAGACTTGTCGGAATGGGCATCTGTGGAAATATGCTGAACATAATTGAAAGCTATTTGTTGAATCGTATCTTCCGCGTGAAAATCGCCAACGTATTGTCGCGACCTTTTACTAAAGAATCTAGTGATACCCCAGGGAGGCGTGCTTAGTTGCATGCTCTTTATCGTGAAGATGAACACGCTTCGTTCTTCATTACCACCTGCCGTTTTTTTTATTCCGTCTACGTGGACGACATTCAAATCGGCTTCGAATCCTGTAAGCTCGCAGTATGCGAGAAACAGGTACAGCAGAGCTTGAACAAGGTGTCCAAGTGGGCAGATAAAAACGGATTTAAAATCAACCCCCAGAAAAGTTCTTGTGTTCTTTTTACAAGAAAGAGAGGCCTGGTTCCAGATCCTTGTGTTCAACTGTGCGGTAAACAAATACATCTAAACAAAGAACATATATTTCTAGGTGTTATACTTGACACCAGGTTTACTTTCATTCCACACATTAAATATCTTTAAGAAAGATGTCGAAGGACAATGAACTTACTTAAAATTCAATCCCACACACCATGGGGTAGCGACAGGAAGTGTCTGATGAATGTTCATAAGATCCTAATTCGATCACGATTGGACTATGGTGCCGTCGGATATAACTCTGCCGCTGCGAGCGCGCTACAGATGCTAGGTCCTGTCCACAACCTGGGTATCCGCGTAGCCACTGGCGCTTTCAGGACAAGCCCTATTGAAAGCTTATATACAAAACCAAATGAATGGTCACTCCATCTGCAGAGAACTTACATCAGCTTCACAAATTTTCTAAAGACACACTGTAATCATGAACATCAATGTTTTAATACCATTAACGATGTGACCTGCGCTAGACTTTTCCGTAATCGTCCCTCTGTAAGGCAGCCTTTCTCGGTGCGTGTGAAGGAGCTTAGTGATGAAATGCATGTGCACACTCCTCGAGCTTCGCTTCATGCATCCAACCATGTTGCTACCTCATTCGCAATGGCAGGTGGTAGACTGTGACATATCCTTTCTAGAAGTTACAAAGCACGCACAAGAGGTCGAAATCCGAATGCATTTCCTGGAACTCCAGCACAAGCACTCCTGCGCAGAGTTCTACACAGACGCTTCGAAGT
This sequence comes from Dermacentor variabilis, assembly GCF_050947875.1. Lineage (NCBI taxonomy): Eukaryota > Metazoa > Arthropoda > Arachnida > Ixodida > Ixodidae > Dermacentor > Dermacentor variabilis. Next base: position 45,199,174 of record NC_134577.1, read on the forward strand.
CATATGCCGGGGTGTCCTATGCAGCCGTCGGCCCCTCCTTCTGGGCATCCGATGTACTACATCCGGAAACAAGTATCCTTACCGCCGAGGCCTACGCACTATTGTCGGCTGCGAAGAATATAGGAAAATCAAAACTTCAAAAAGCAGCTATACATACAGACTTCCTAAGCGTCGTGAAGCCCTTGATGTCACTCTATACGCACAAAAATTCAGTATTTAATGAACTCTATTCCGTCTTGTGTAAAGCGTAAATATCTAACCAGAATACCATAATATGCTGGGTGCCTGGCCATAGGGGCATCGAGGGTAAGGTTCTGGCGGACGAGATGGCTACGTCAATCGCATCACAAGCTGTTGACCCTACCGCTGATGTCCCTGTCACAGATCTGAGGCCTTTCTTGCGAAAGAAACTGCGAAACCACTGGCAACGCATGTGGGGCTCGGAAACATATAATAAGCTCCACGTGATAAAGCCATAGTTAGGATTCTGGCCCTCTGCAAGAAAATCACGCCGAACAGATGTCCTATATTATCGCCTCAGAATAGGACACACATTTGGCACCCATAATAGTCTACTCACCGGAAGTGACCCTCCAACCTGTGGTAGATGCGGGGAGTGGCTGAACGTCCTCCACGTCCTCCTGGAGTGTCGGGAAGCCGAATCTGGGAGAAAGATACAGTTTTTCTTAGCATACCGGCAGCACCTTACTCTTCATCCTCTAACGTCTCTCGGTCCAGAACCGCTTTTTAATACAAACACAGTCCTAGGTTTCCTCAGAGATGTGGCTTTACATGTTATTAGCCCTATACGTTCGTAGCGCTTCCTCTCTTCAGAGGATGCCGCTGTGATAGTCGTACTGTATAGCACATGCCTCCAGGCCCTTGTGTTTCAAGAGCTCTGGTGAGGCATTTGTGCTGTAGACAATTTTTGCATCTGACGTGTTCTGTATATCATATCAATTTTTCGCATTGCAGTGTAAGGCTCATAGTACTCGTCATTAGTCATCGCCATAATCGTATTGCACGTAGATTTTACGCACTTTACAGCGACATTTTTTTAGGCCTCTTTACAGCCACTTCACATCAAGTTTGCAAAACTCATTATTCTACCGCGAAATCCCTAACACTGTCATGGCGCTCTTTGGCCATAACTGGCCCTTGCACCACTAAACAACGAACATTCATTCATTCAACATCAACATTGTCTCGGTACACCACATCCGCAGGATGTAAATTCTAAGCAACAATAGCTCAAGGAAAAAGAGAGCATTCAAAGAGATCAGTCCTGGAAAGGTAATGCCTTACTGTGCTTGGCCTTTACACGAGGAAATTTAATGCGGTTCCTTCTGGTGAGAATATTACCATATAATTATGGAACTATAAATGAAACTGCTTAGGGCGTAAATTGCTTCGTCGATCATACAAAGGGACCCAGCCAAGTTCCTTTCTCAATCGCCTTACACTTAGAAAGTGGTCGTATCTCCCAAAAGTAATTAATCTTACACAATATTTATAATATATTATATATAATATATTTTATTATATTTACGCAAAAGTAATTATTCTTACACAATATTTACAATAACGATTTAACACTAGGTATATATATCTACGTTTCAAAACCGTTGATTCCCTTAGTCACAGAGTTCTCCTTAGTAAATTATATTCTTATGGTGTGCACAGAATCACTTTCAGTCTCATAGACTGCTACTTAAAGTACAGAAAGCAATACATCTCCGTAGGTACATTCACTTCTCAATTACAAAGCTGTAAGAAAGGTGTACCTAAGGGAAGCGTTCTATGATCGCTCCTGTTTGGTGTAAATATTAGTCATCTGTACAGCATTATTTCAAGATCTAAAGCGCCTATTATTTCTTATGCTTATGACACAACACTGTTTGATATCAGGCAAAGAAATGCCAAAGATTGAGGATGCTTGTGAACGTGTTCTGCCTTACTTTCGTTCTTGGGTAAAACAATTTTTTTTAATTTACCAACCCTCAAAACACAACAGCCGTCCTCTTTCGACCTAAAAAAAAAAAGCTTGCTTTGCCTCAAGTTAAACTTGTATCAGATACAATCGAAGTAGTGGTTTGTGTGAAGGTTCTAGGCGTGCACTTTTCTAGTACCCTAACTTAGGATGAACACGTGACTGAAGTACATAAGAAACTGTGCAAAATTACTCGGTTAATAAATAGAAATAAATATCTCTTACCTGAACGCAAGAAGCTTTCGCTGTATAAATCCCTAATCTTGGCTAAATGTAGTTATGCTCACTTGGCTTAGGGTACGACTACAAAGAAAAACTTAAATCGTTTATTAATTTTACAGAAGAAATGATTGATTATAAAAAAAGTTTCGTTTGAATTCTCAGACGCAAGAGATGTCTGATCGGATTCGAATAAGGAAAATTAATCACCTATGTAACTACCATATAGCGCAGTGAAACTCCATAGCTAAAAGATACAATACCACATTCTTTCTCGATTTCTCAGTGCTAAAGAAAAGGCAGCACTACACCGGCAGGATCCGTTGTCCGGAAACATGGATTACTCCTAAACCAGCGAACAATTTCTACTTGCAATCACTAACTTACACGCTCCGCATCCTTCTAAACAAATTTTCGGAGAAAAGAGGTGACGATACCCAGCTACACGAAAAACGTTATATGATGTCTTTCCGTCATCGAAAAACATTACAGATTCTTTGCCATCATAATTACTTGTTGAGGTGCCTTGCACGTTGTATTTGCTTTGGTTAAAATGTCTCCTCTTGTCTGATATTGTGCAAACAAAAATACACTGCATGACTTAAGTGTTTGGATTATGTTGACTGCCTTTTGCTGTGCTTAGCAAACACGCTTTGCGTCTGTTCGTTCCTCATGAACAGTTGTCGTAAATATACATTACTTCTTTGATATGCCGTATGTTGTTGTCAAGAGCTTGCCTGTTGCCTCGTCAAGCTCCCTGTAAAAGTAGCTATTAGGGGTTGCCCCATCCTTTCTGTAACGAAAGGAACAATATATTATTTTTCTATTTTTCACGTTGTGGCGCCATGACAATGGCAGATCTCAGAGACTATTTGCGCAAGCTGCGGTAGAGAGCCAATCGAAATCGAAAAATTATGTGGCTTTAGAAATATATCAGTTTGTTCCCGGGAGAGCCAAGTCAAGATTCATTCATATCTGGCGGGAGCAGAGAAGTGAAGTTAACGCCGGAACACTTTTTTAAACTTACGTCAGATGGCAGCACCTCCTAGGCAACATCTGCTAGCAAAAAATAAATATGGCAGTTTACCGCGAATTAAAGCTTCTAAAGTGGCAGTATCAGGCGCCAAGTCGTAAACTGCTTAATTAGACACCTGTTACACAATGAATCTTGGCAGCATTTCGACCTTTTGATCATAATGACGCTCTACTAGAAGCTTTTTGGCAATGAAGATGGCCAAACGAACCATCGGTTCTTGCCAGGGGAGCCGGAAAGCGAATCCAACGTTGTGGCGCCATGGCAATGTCCGATCGCAGAGGCCATAACAGAGTTAAGACATTGTCCTTTCCGAGTCCACGTCAGGTGGCAGCACGTCCTCAACCGCTTGCTTTTACAAAAGGCACGTTGACTCAAACGTACAGCTGGTTGGGTTAGTGCTGTTTCTTAATATTCAGGCGTCTATTCTCACATCTGTGTTATTCGGTGACTCACGTTAACTGAAACGTGAAAAGAACTACTAGACACATCTCGGATTGTGGAGCGCCTGTTCGCAATCGGCATAACTAAAGACTTCTGACAAAACGAGGCCTTCCGAATCCGAACCCTCCAAGTACAGCAGCTTTAGAATTTAGAAACGAGACACGAATCAGCTTTCGTTAGTCTACAGAGGTAAATCATAAAATAATTCTGTAATAGATCTTATGAAGACAAATGCGCGCATTTGTGGGCTAACTTGGGCTAGGCCCCGCCGACTACGGTCACGTGAAGATCAGCTGTAAACATCGCGTTCGAAGCTTCTTACACTTACATTTTATTATGTACGATTTATGTATTATTTTTCTGTAAGATTTATTTATTTTTTCATTTACTTATAAAATATCTGCCTCACGGTTCGCTAACCCTCGTGAAAGGATATGTGCAAAGACTAAGGTCATGACCATCAGCAGCAGCGGCGTCGTCCTGTTGTCCTGTTGCCTGCTGCTCTCGATTACAATGCCGCCTTCTATAACGAATTAACCTGCCTTAAAGCGATCGAGTCTTCTACCCGTCCTCGCGGTGCTTCGGCTTGCTGTGTCCCTATAATTCAAGCGAACGCAATACGCGCTTCATCGGTTCTGGAGTCCGCTAGCCTACCACAGTCGCGATTACCCAACACACTGCCCCTAGACGAAATCCAAGCATCCTCGTCAGTTCTAGGTTACGTTCTAGGTTCTAGGTGATCACTTCCTAGCGACCGCCAAGTGCTGTGTCAGCGCACTTGGCGGTGGCTAGCAAGAGCTGCTGTGTCACAGCAGCTCCAGGTTGTGACTAGCGCCTTCGCATGCGTCAGCGGTTGCGCCGTACTTTGACCTTACACAGATGCAGAGCTTCGGCCCCACTGTCTCGGCCCCACACTGCCTTGGAACGCCATCCCCGCTTCCCTTGGCGAGGATAACCTCCCAAGTGTTACTTCAACCTCCAAGGTACCAAGGGACGCTGTGCATACTTCCTCCGTCTTAGAACCGGCTGCAATTACTACCGCAACGATCGCATTCTCAGTGCACACCGCCTCTGATTCCTTTTGCAGCTGTATCGATAGCCTCGCGAAGATGAGGTTCTCAAACTTACAGATGTCGGCTTTCTTGGAAATACGCGCGTTACGTGCCTTTCAATACGACGCCATCCTTCCGATTCGTGATATCAACGCCTGAGTTATCCTCATGCTTGACATTTCTATAAAATGTGACTGGTGGCAGCAAAACGACTTTGCTTTGCTGAAAAGGCGCGCCACAACTACGTAGACGTCATGCAGCGGTCCTGGTATGAATGCATCCGCTACATCTGATAGCTGCTTGCGGCCGTCTTCCTTATGCCAGCGGCGAGCCCGACCAACGCAATTCAATGCACGGTCCTCCTCATACAGCTCCTATGCTACGGCAGGTGTGCCCTGCAGGCCTCCGAAAGAGAGGTTCGAGTCAGCAGCAGTAGTATAACTCGCTGGAGCCCAGAAGCAAAACCAGCGGCGGAAACATTTTTGCAAGTTGCGTCAGATGGCAGCACATTTGAGGCAAATGCTGCTTTAAAAAAAAAATAAAAAACCAAGTTCACGCCGACCAAACAACCTAAAGTGGCCCTATCAAGCACCATGTCGTAAACTGCCCAATTGCGCAACTTTGACACAAAGTAACTTAATTGTCAGCATGCCAACCTTTTCAACTTAATAACGCAGTACTGGAAACTTTTCGGAGCAAGCAAGTCCAAGCGAGCGATCACTAGATGAGAGCGAAGATGAGTAGATGAGTAGTAGATGAGTAGAGTAGATGAGAGCGAAGTCAACGTCTTGGAGTCGTGGCAATATCAGATCACGGAAGGGATTACAGCGTCAATACATTTTTTTTATTATTATTATTCAAGTGAGGTGGCAACGGCTCCAGGATCCCTTCATTCTCTATACAAAAGACGTGTGTATTCAAACGTGCAACTGGTTCTTCTAGGGAGGCTACAGTGCCACATTCCTATGCCAGCTATTCTCGCTTATTTTGTGCTCAAATACATCAAAGACAGTCAACAAATGGAACTCATTGCTAACATCATCAACACCTCTTCGCTTAAATATGTTATCGAATGTTACCATTCACAAGTAAACAGTTCTCAATCTTGCATTTCTTAATTTCACCTTCACCATTCCCTTCTGCAAACTGTAAGGTGCAAAACAGCTGTTGCACTTACTCGATATCATAAGTTGTTTGCAGCAGTGCTGAAGGCACCAAGCGTATGCAGCTGACATTCTTCCACAGCGGAATATAGGTACGGACGTAATAAGTGTTGTAGCCAAGGCGTGGTACACTAGGGACGTCCCTCCCCTCAAAGTTTTTTTTTTATTACTATGCAGCCTTCCCAGACATCCTACCCGCTTATTTCCAGCAACCCCACCCCGCCCCCTTAAGAAATTACTGACTACGCCACTGCCCCTACACCTAATGCAGGGAGTTTAGCGAGAGCAGGCCACAAAACACCTAGAGAGCGGATGCGAAACCAGCGACGGAGCATTTCAACTCGACTTATGTGGAAGCACCTCCCAAACAAGCTTTTCTTTCCAAAAAGAAAAGTTAACTGAAACGTGCAACGAGCTGGCACCAACATTACGAATTTGACAGCGCCAGGTCGTAAACAGCATAATTTAACGCCTGCTACAAAACAGGACCTTCCAAACCGCCCAACGCAACATCTCTTGAAATTAGAAACGAGACGTGAATCGGTCTTCGTGTGTTAGCGGGTACAAGTCATAAATTAATAATAATATCCTAGTCAAACGGGGGCCTTTCGATCCCGATTTCCTCATCTGGGCAAGCTACGGTAGGGAGCCAATCGAAATCGAAAAATTAGATGGCGTTCGCAATTGCTGTGTATTCCCGGGAGAACCAAGTCAACATTCCTATCTGGTGGTAACCGATAAGCAAAATTACCGCCGAAACACTTTTTGCAACTTACGTCAGATGGCAGCACCTCCTGAGCTACATCTACTTAGAAAAAGTAAAATGGGAAGTTTCGAAAATGGCAGTTTCAGGCGACAGATCGTAAACTGCACCATTGCACACCTGTTCCAGAATGGGTCTTGCCAGTATTTCAGCCTTTTGATCATAATGACGCTCTACTAGAATGTTTGGGCAGTAAACACGGCCAAGCAATTGAGAACCATCAGTTCTTGCCAGTGGAGCCTGAAAGAGACTGGAAAGAGAGACCAACGTTGTGGCGCCATGACAACGTCCAATCTTAGAGGCCATAAGAGAGTGAAGATATCGTCTTTCCAAGTTCACCGCAGGTGGCAGCACGTCCTGGACTGCCTCTTTCTTCAGAAGGCGCGTAAACTCAAAGGTGCAGGTGATTGGGTTAGGTCCCCTTCTTATTTTTATGGCGGCTATTCTCGAGTATCTTGCGTGTTATTTCGTGGTTCGCGTTAACTGAAACGTGAAAAGCACTTCTGGGTACATCGCGGATTGGAGAGCGCCTGTTCGCAATCGGCATAATTTAACACTTCTGGCAAAACGAAGCCTTCCAAATGGAAAGTACTGTCAAAACTTTCACAAGATGAAGCGCCAACAGAGACACCACACCAATGAAGAAACAACAACGACTGTACAAGGCGCGTCCTGTCCTGTCTCTGTGTCGCTTCATCTTTTGAAAGCTATGAACCAACTGGCCCGACAACGCGCTTTACAGCAATGCCGAGTGCAACACCTTTAGAAATTAGACGCGAGACAGAAATCGGCTTCCGCGCGTCAACAGAGATAAATCATAAAATAATGATGTAATGCATCTTACGAAGACACGATACGCGCACTTGTGCTAGGGTGCTCGGATACGGTCACGTGTAGATAAGAAGTAAAAAGCGCGTTCGCAGTGTCGGAATTTTATATTTATTCGCTTAGCATTTATGTAAAATCTGCCCGACTCTTGGCTAATACCCGTGAATAGGTATGTGCAAAGACTATATGAGGTCATCATCATCAGCAGCAGCAGCAGCGTCGTCCAGTTGTGTGCTTCCATGTCTGTCTCTCTCCTTTATAATGCCGCTGCCTAGAGCCAATTAACCTGCCTTAAGGGCCTTCAGCGCGTCGTCGTGGTGCGTCGGCTTGCATGCTGTGTCCCTAATGCCAAGGAACGCCCTACACGCTTCATCGGTTCTGGAGTGACATCTGGAGTGCGTTCTGGAGTGCTTGACATCACTCTAAAAGATGACTGGTTGTAGGAAAACTACTTTGCTTTGCGGCAAAGGCATGGCACAACTACGAAGACGTCAAGCAGCGGTCCTGGTATGTATGAATGCATCCACTGCAGCTGATAGCTGCTTTCGGCCGGCTTCCTTATGCCAGCGGTGAGTCTGACCAACGCAATTCCGTGCACGGTGCTCCTCAGAGATACAGCTTCTATGCTACGGCAGGTGTGCCCTGCAGGCGTCCGGCAGAAAGGTTCGAGTCAACAGTAATACTTTGCTAAAGCTCAGAAGCAAAACCAGCGCCTGAAAATTTTTTGCAAGTTGCGTCAGATGTCAGCACATTCGGGGCAAATTCTGCTTAAAAGAGAGAAAAAGCAAGTTGTTGCAAACTACGCAACCTAAAGTGGCACTATAATCACGCACGACTTCGTAAACTGCACACTTGGAAAACTTTGACACAAAGTAACTTGTCAGCATGTCAACCATTTCAACATAATCACGCAGTACTAGAAACTTTTGGGAGCGAACAAGCCCAAGCGAATGATCACTTAATACGAGGCTTGCGGGAAAGCGAAATGAACGTTATGGCGCAGAGTCAACATCAGATCACGCAGGGTATAACATCGCAAAAACATTTTTCTTTTTTTCGAAATTCAAGTCCGACGGCAACGCCGCAAGGACTGCTTTTCTTTTGAAAGGCGTGAGTATTCAGCCGTGCACCTTGCTCTGCTAAGGCGTCTATAGTGCCACATTCCTGAAAATTAGAAACGAAATGATCCGGCTAGTACCACGGATCATTTCAATTACAGTTATTGGAAGCACCTCCCAAACATGTCTTTTTTTCCAAAAATGGAAGTTAACTGAAACGTGCAATGAGCTAGCAGCAAATTACGAATTTGACTGCGCCAGGCCGTAAACAGCGTAATTTTACACCTGTTAGAAAATCGGACCTTGCAAACCGCCCAGCGCTATATCTCTGGAAATTAGAAACGAGACGGGAATCGGCTTTCGTGAGTTAGCAGTGCCAAGTCTTAAATTAAAAATAATATCCCAGTCACGCGGGGGACTTTCGATCCCGATTGCGTCATTTGCGCAAGCTGCGGTAGGGAGCCAATTGAAATGCAAAAATTAGATGGCTTTAGAAATTGCTCTGTATTCCCGGGGGAACCAAGTCAACCTTTATATCTGTTGGGTACGTGCCTATAAGCGAAATTAGCGCCGCAACACTTATTGCAAAAGACGCCAGGTGCCACGAACTAAAGTTCCTAAACTCGCAGTTTCAGGCGCCAGATCGTAAACTGCACCATAGCACACCTCTTACACAATGAATCCTGCCAGCATTTCAACCTCTTGATCATAATGACGCTTCACTAGAAGCTTTGGGCAGTAAACAGGGCCAAGCGATTGCGAACCATCAGTTCTTGCCAATGGAGCCGGTAAGCGAGACCAACATTGTGGTTCGTATCCCGGCCACGGCGGCCGCATTTCGATGGGGGCGAAATGCGAAAAACACCCGTGTACTTAGATTTAGGTGCACTTTAAAGAACCCCAGGTGGTCGAAATTTCCGGAGTCCCCCACTACGGCGTGCCTCATAATCAGAAAGTGGTTTTGGCACGTAAAACCCCGTAATTTAATTTTGAGACCAACATTGTCGCACCATTACAGCTTTAGATCTCCAAGGCCATAACAGAGTCAAGACAGCGTCTTTTCGAGTCTACGTCAGGGCGCAGCACGTCCTCGGCAGCTTCTTTCTAGAAGAGGCGCGTAAACTCAAATGCGCTGGTGCTTGGGTTAGTGCTCCTTATTTTTATGGCGGCTATTCTCGCGTATCTTGTGTGTTATTTCGTGGTTCAGGTTAACTGAAACGTGAAAAGGATTACTGGACACATTTTTGCAAGTTGCGCCAGATGCACATTCGGGGCAAATTCTTCTTAAACCAAACCGCCCAGCGCAACATTTCTCGAAATTACAAACGACACGAGAATCGGCCTTCGCGGGTTAGCAGGGCCAAGTCATAAATTAATAATAATATTGCAGCCACACGGGAGCCTTACGATCCCGATTGCCTCATTTGCGCGAGATTCGATAGGAAGCCAATCGAAATCCAAAACTTAGATGGCGTTAGAAATTGCTGTGTATTCCAGGGGAAACCAAGTCAACATTCATATCTGGCGGGAACCTTTACGCGAAATTACCGCCGGAATATTTCTATAAACTTACGTGAGATGGCAGCACCTCCTGGGCAGCATCTAGTTAAAGAAAAAGAAGAGGCAGCTTGCCGCGAACTAAATTTTCTTCAATCCAGTATCAGGTGCCAAATCGTAAACTGTACAATAGCACAACTGTTTCACAATGAATATTGCCAGCATTTCAACCTTTTGATCATAATCACGCTCTGCTAGAAGCTTTGGGCAGTAAACACGGCAAGCGGTTGCGAACCATCAGTTCTTCCCAGTGGAGCCGGTAAGCGAAACCAATATTGTGGCGCCCTTAGCAACGTCAGATCTCAGAGGCCGTGAGAGTGTCAAGACGTCGTCTTTTGGACTCAACGTCAGGTGGCAGCACGTCCTCGGCAGCTCCTTTCTAGAAGGCGGCGCGTAAACTCAAATGCGCTGGTGCTTGGGTTAGTGCTCCTTATTTTTATGGCGGCTCTTCTCGCGTATCTTGTATGTTATTTCGTGGTTCACGTTAACTGAAACGTGGAAAGAACTACTGGAAACATTTTTGCAAGTTGCGCCAGATGCACATTCGGGGCAAATTCTTCTTAAAAAAACAAAGTTGCCAGAAATTAAACCACCTGAAGTGGCACGTCATACGTGTTATGTCCTGAACTGAACAATTGCGCAACTGTGACACAACGAAACTTGCAAGCATGTGGACCATGTCAACGTAATGACGCTGTTGTGGAAGCTGCCTCGATGCTCCGGATGGTGTTCCCGGCAGCCCTCCGACAGGGAAGTACCATGGAAGTGCAAGTGAACATTAAAATCTGGTGGAGCCGAGAAGCGAAACAAGAATCGTATCGCATTTTGGAACTTCGTTCAGACGGCAGCACACTCTAGGCAAATTCTGACTTAAAAATAAGAAAGCAAGGTTGACACAAACTAAGCAACCTAAAAGTGGCAGCATCAGGCGCCAGGTCGCACAGTGCATAATTGCACACCTGTGACCCAACGAAGCTTCCCTGCATTTCAACGATTCCATCGTAATTATGCTCTAATGGAAGCTTTTGGGAGCAAACAAGACCAAGCGAACGATCAGTTCTTGCTAGAGGAGCCGGAAAGCGAAACTAAGGTCGCTGTGTCGATTCAATGGCAGATCACGCAGGCTATAAGAGCGTTTAAATTTTATTATTATTATCATTCGAGTAAGAGGGCAGCACCTCCACTACCGCTTCTATCTACAAAAGCCGCGTAAACTAAACGTGCATGTGGTTCTGCTAGTGCTGCTGGTTTCTCGATCTCATGGCGGCGAATATGGCTTATTTTGTGCGTTATTTTGTGCTCAAATACATAAAGACAGCGATCAAATACAACTAATTGCTACCGTGAACAACGCTCCTTCGTTTAAATCTGTCATTAAATGTTACCATCCACTAGTAAACAATCTTTAATATTGCATTTCTTATTTCTCCTTTACCAATCACTTCTGTAATTTCGAAAGCGCAGAATAGACATTGCGCTTGCTCCCTCTCATAAGTCGTTTGCAGCGCTGCCTAAGGCATGAGGTGTGCAGAGGTAATATGCTTCTGCAGAGGAAGTTGGGTCCGGGCGCAAACAGTTTTGTAGCCAGGGGCTGGCCCACCGGGCACGTCCCTCCCCTAAATATATTTCGGTTAGTACGCGGCCTTCCTTTCCATCCTCCCTTCTCCCTCCCCCTCCCGCTCAAGGGGGATCCAACCCTACGCCGCCCCCGAGAACGGCCAAGTCATAAAGTCATACTAATAGTCACACGGGAGCCTTTCAATCGTGATTGCGACGCTTGTGCAAGCTGCAGTACGGAGACAATCGAAATAAAAAATTAGATGGCGTTTGAAATTACCATTTGTGGTCGGGGAAAACAAGCGAACATTTATATCTAGCGGGAGCTGAGAAACGAAACCAGCGGCGGAACACTTTTTAGAACTAGAACTAAGAAGGCAGCACATCCTGGGCAACTTCTGCTTACAAAAAAGGGTATGATGACGGAAACTAGACCCACTAGAGTGGCAGCATCAAGCGCCAAGGCGTAAACATCATGAGTGCACACTTATGACACCGTGTAACTTACCAGCTTTTCAACCATTTCAACGCAATCGCGCTCTACAAGAGGCTCTTGGGAGTAAACAGGCCAAGCGAACGGTTCTTGCAAGACGAGCCGGAAACCGAAACAAACCTCGCGACGCAATGGCAATACCGAATCACGGAGACCATATCAGCGTCAAAACATTATTTTGCTAAATTTACGTCAGGTGACAGCACCATCCTGGACGGCTGCTCTTCACAAAATGCGCGCAAATTCAAACATGTAACTGGATGCACTAGTGCTGCTGGCTTCTTATTCTTCCGCTTATTTTGTGTGTTATTTCGTGCTCCACGTTAACTGAAAAGTGAGAAGAACTAGTGCCAGCATCACGGATTTGAAAGCGCCTACTCGTAAGCAGCGTAATTAAGCAATTGAGAAAACGCGATTTTCCAGACCGCTAAGCGCGACATCTTCAGAAATTGTAAACGAGGCAGGAATCGGCTTCCGTGAGGCAACAAAGCCAAATCATAATAGAAGGCTGTAATCATAGAGTTAGTAGAACAACTCTAGAGGAAAAGCTGGGCCGGAAAAGTAGGAACCTCTAGGGCGCCGCCCTGTTGCAACTGGTCAATGTGACCAGCGCAATTACTATTGAAAGGGCTGAAAAGGAGTACAGGTCACCTTATGCTTTGTCATCTAAAAACTCATACCTGATGGCTTTATGAAGGTGGTACATTAATATTAAGTTTACAGAAAGTGATCGTTAACTCCGTGACTTATGTAAATCACAATGTACGCATTCATGCAATAAAGGATGACGCGAATTTCGGTTTCGAATCTGTTTTTTGGATGCGCAGTAGTTTCGTGCAGTTTAGGTTTGACATGCGATCGCGCATCGACATTGGAAGCTATGGCAAACTCGTGCCTTATGTGCCACCGAAGCCCCGAAGTGCTCTGGCATACACCTTCACATGTAAGTAAACGAATGTATCTCCTTGTTGAGAATATCACGCGAGTAGGCAGCTCTTGTGGTGCATCACAATCGTTTGAGAAGCGTCACAGTAGAGCATTTTTCTGCATGCGGAGCGGTGTTCTTATTTGCATGCAGGTTTCCCTTCAGTAGGAAATTGCTGGACAGGCGGACCAGCTCACCGAAATTGTACTGGCGAAGCCACAAGCAACTCAAAGAATCTGTTTAATTGTTGCACTTTGAACAATCATGCTTGAACAAAGGCCACAGCAGAAAAACAGCCTGATGCCGAGTATTTCTGTGCCACGAAGTAATCAAGAGGCAAGTGCCTAATGCGGACGAAATCTAGTGCATCGAGACTTAGAACGACAGAAAGCTGAGCTAGTTGGTAACGATTCCTTATGCAAAACAGAGGTGAGGCGTGCAGACAGGACACAAGAGTAGAGAAGTGGCCGGCGCTCGTGTTGTTTGCTTGTAAATACTCTACTCTTGTGTCCTGTCTGCACGCCTCACCTCCGTTTAGCATAACGAGTGCATCAACCCACATATTAATAGCGTAGGCGTTTTATTAACTGTGCAATATTTTCTACACTTCCTTGCATGCCATTTCATGTGGAATGTCTTTTCTGGTCACAAATTTGTGCAGCGAATCTATTTGCATGATCGAGCCGGGCTTGTGGGACCGTTCACTTGCACTTGATGCTGAGTATTTTACACGTATCCATAAACTGCAGATATGCACATCAGATCCCTGCGAGCATTTTCAAAATTCAATTATTTTAGACAACAGGCACATATGCAATACTGGCATAATCCCGAATACCACTAAGCGGCTGGGACACATTTTTGTTGACCATACTCGCAAGTAAAATAAGTACATCATGTGGACAGCTCCAGCTCATTTTCCTTAAATCAGTGTGTACAAGGGGTATGCTAAAAAAATTTTTTTCTCGCGCACCGATTATTTTGCTGTATAAGCAAGAGAACCCACCACGTTAGTGTAACGTATCTTGTACGTCACACTAATATGTGCTTTAATTTACCAAGTGAGATGAGTTACTTTTATGACTCATTGAGTCAAATCACACTGCAAGCTGCATTCATCAATCTTCAATTGGATTTTGCAAATGTTTAATGAAACATGTTTCCCTTTTACGCAGATATGCAATGGCAAGCCCTTCCGTGTGTTCCAAAGATAAAATTTAAGCTCTAAATTAAAGAAGACATTTCTAGTCAGAAACAAGCAAAAATGGTGAATGCAGAGTATCAGAAGCCCAAGGTACAGAAATTATGAGAAGTGTCGAATGATTTTAAGGAAAGAGTCGTATTTGAACATGTAAGACTCTTTAGTAGAGGTCAAGCAAGTCAATATAGGTAGAATACTCTGCAATATTATGTGAGTGAGGGGATGTCAAACAATGGGTCAGGAAATGCGTTGTTTATCTGCAAAACAAAAGCTGATTGCCATTACATAAGTCACTTTAGCATCGTGAGACTGCTGCTTGATAAATTCAGAAATAAAGCAAAAAACAAGACACGCAAAAATAAAAAACAATTTAATGATGCTCTCTCCACACTGGGATAAATAAAAACAAACACATCAGATCTAATGTGGACATATCAGATGCCTCGTGAAACACTAAAGGAAAAATTCAGTTTCGAGCTATGGCACTTGCCGCATAGATGTGGGGGGCCTTGCACTAATAGTGATAGTTACCACTGCATTTAGTAATTGAAATCATTCGTGCAGACAAGGATGATTCTTTATATTTTTGGCTACCACTTCAAATGCCTCCACCAAGTGTTACAATGCTGCACGCAGCCATACTAAGGATCTCGCAGCAACACCTGCAGGTAAAAAGCAGAAGCAGTCAAAGTGCTGGTGCATACTGGACACTATGTTTGAAAACATTTAGGCAAGAAGAGTGCAAGAAGCAGACATAACTGCATTTATTTCCATAATTCCCCATTTGAATGGCCTTTTCTTTTTGCTTAGACAATGCCTACGCCTAGCAACAGCATCTCCCTCATACAGAATCCGCAAGCCAAGAGGCCGTGGAGGCAAATGCAGGTAAGAGGCAAGAAGCAATAGCACTGGTATCAACATTCATCTAATTTCTTGCTTTTTCTTTCGTTTAGGCAGCCAGCACACCTCGAACAGCCACCTTGACTGCGGGTGTGTCACCCTAGTCGCCAAGGAAACATTTGAGGGAAAGCGACAGGCAACGTGAACAGCCACTTCTCCATGTAAACGATACTCTTTCTCTCGGATGACTCCTACGCCTCGCCAAGCCAGCACGCTTGTGCACAAAGATGCCACGGAGGCACGTGCAGGTCAGAGGCAAGAAGCAGTGGCACTGGTGTCGACATTCACCCAATTTTCTTACACTGAGGCAGCCAGCACACCTCGAACAGCCACCTTGACTGCAGGTGTGTCAGTAGATTCCTGTTGTACATATGTTCATAATAAACTTCAGTAAACTTGAACTTGATAATAAACTTGAAGGCAAATGGGACATTGATGCATTGTATTTTTTAACATTTATTGTACACATACAATATATGTTATACTTTGCAGTGCTACAGAGCGTATTTTGAAGCTTCCCCCTATATTTTGCACCTTTAATTACGTATGTGTTGTGTGGCCCTCAATGCAGTTCATGTTGTAGCAGCTGCTTTGTCTGTATATCGCACATTGGCTTAAGCTCGTGATATCCACATACTTCTCTCACATATACAAAATAAAGTTCTATGTAGTTCTCAGTGTTACAACAAAAAAATGAAAGTAAACAATTCGATCGTGGAATTGTGTTTATTACAGTGATTCCTATGACGGTTACTGACAAGTTGACAACTTGAACTGGTCAATCGGTCCATAGACTCCTCTATTTTTCAAAAATAAAAGAGGCTATGATCCGTCATGTGAAGTAATTGTATGCATACATAAAAAAAGGGGATATGTGTGTGTGTTTGTAGTGGGGGGTATAGGATTAGGGCGGATACGAAAACATGTACCAACACCGTCCTCTAGACCCATTCCATTAAGGTACCGTAACAAAGCGTATTATGCATAAAGTTCATACAACCAGCTCTGATATTACTACACACGCCAGGCGACGCGAGCTACATTTGTCATGACGCATTCGCGACTGCACCGGATGCCCTCCATATTATTCTCGTCAATCGTGCTCACTGCACCGAGGCAAAAGAAAGATCATGGGCGCAGGTACCTTTAAAGTATCTCGACCTTGCGAGGCACTGCTGCGCGTGCCAGGGGAGCTGTCCGTGCAAACACTCCCTGCCACACACCTGCCTCGGCGGCCCCAACCTACGTACCGTTCTGCCTCGAGCTTTGATCCCCCCACTGTCCCTTGGGTGCCCAGTGGAGTTCCTGCGCCGCCTGCTTTAATATAATCTCAGGTGCTCTCCTGAGACTTCCGTTTGTCGGTTACATGTGCCCTACAGCTAGCTGGATCAGTACTTATAATAATAAAAAAACCTGATCTAGCGTCACGACGATATATCGCGAAAGCGGCTTTTGCAACATACCGCGCCCGTGCGAAGAGAATAACGGAACGCCAGCGAGGAATCTGACCACAGCTTCCGAGCTCGTAACCTCGTCGAGGGACACTCCTGCAACAGGCGTGACCGCTGAAAACCGTATACCGCCGGAAACTTGAACAGGATCATCCCTCGGTTGCATAACTGCCACCTGTACGGCCAACATGGACCACACCCACACCGTCCCGCAACATAGAATAAAAAAACCAACTTATAAAGCCCAAACACACGGCTGCACGCACACATCACGACACTACAAGCGAGACGCCGAGCTGCTACGCTGCTACTGTTGCCGGATTAAAACTGACTACTGTCACCAAGTCTAGCACGCGTCTCAGGAGCTGGCAACCTCGGCGCGTAGCAACATGACGGCGCTCTTGCGGTTCCCGATTTCAATGCATGGGCCCTATGGGTAGCTTGTCCTCTAGAGTCAGTATAGTAACTCTATGGTAATGCATCTCATGAAGACAAAGACGCGCACTTCGGCTCGGGCGCGTGGAGTGCGGTCGCGTGAGCAGAACAAGTAAAAAACGCGTTCGGAGTGTCGCAACTTTATATTTATTCGCTTAGCACATATGTAATATCTCCCTGATTCTTGGCTAGTCCCCATGAGTGGATGTGTGCCAAAGACTAAAGTGATCAGCAGCAGCGTCGGCCTGTTGTCTGTGCGCGTTATATTGGCGCAGTCTACAACGAATTATCCTCGCTTAACGCGTTCCAACCTTCAATGCGTCATCGTGGTTATTCGCTTTTTCTATGTCCCGCATGCCAAGGAACACCGTACATGCTTCATCGGAATTATGCAGTCCACTACCCTGCCATCGTCCCGAGACGACGTCCAAGCATAAGCATGCAGCGGTTTTATGGCAGGTCTGTACAGGTGATCTCTTCCAAGCCATCGCCAAGCTGACGCAAGAGCTCCAACAGGTTACGACTAGACACGTAGATACTTGACTAATTGATTATTTTTTTAAATTTCATGGCCACTTAAAAAATACTTACATTCGATTCTTTCTTTTTCATTTTCTTAAATAATGGTAACGTGTACACATTTATTTAGCTTCGAATGCCTGCTATTAGTGACACATCATTCCTCTGTACGTTTTAGGTCGTCGACTAACGGATAAGTCTGCCTCATCAGATACCCTTGCATACAATACACAATCATTCTCAAACAAACGTATCTGGGTTTCGATACCATCAGAAATATTATTAATATAATGAAATGCAAGAGAAGGCGGCACCAACACGGAGCAGTGCGGCAGACCAGGCGTAATTTGCCTGTGCACGAAAGTCTCTAGTGTTCATTGCTCAAATGACAACCTCATTAACCAGCTTCTGAAAATTATATCCCAACTGCTCATTATCTATGAAGATAAATTGCTTATTTACTTTTCGACTCATGCGTTCATTTTTTTTAATGCTCCATTGTTTGATAAATGCAGTGCATTAAGTGTGCTGGGAACAGACTTATCTGGGCAATACATCTGAGATTTTCATTTCGCGCGTATAGCCAGGAAGTTCGTGCGAACAAACGCTTCCGTAATTGTATGTTCTCGAGTCCTTATGAAATTTCCCCTACAGGTGGAGAAGAAACATTAAATTTTAAATCCTTCACAATTCGACTGAGTTTTACTTCGCAATATATATGATGGGAAAAAATATGCGTCCCCAGAACACATACTGGAGGACAAATTGCTTATGAATATTCGCTATATTAAACTGCGTATTTAAACAACTAAAATAAAATTCTCGTGTTTTACGTGCCAAAACCAGGATATGATTGTGAGGCATGCCGTTCTGCGGGACTCTGGATTAATTTTGACCACATCAAATGTGCTCTGAATGCATGCTACATGCGTTGTTTTTTTTTTTTTTTTTTTTTTTTTTGCACCCATCATTTCGCCGCCGCCGCGACCGTGATTCGATCCCGCGCCGGCGGGCTTAGCAGCGCAACGGCGCAGTCAGTAGGCCACCACGACAGTTGAAGTTCTGTGTACTCATCTATACAGCATATATGTACCCTTGAGCTCGTGCGAAATTGAAATCAATCGCATGCATTGAAGCTTGCATCGCGAGTTTTATTAAGTGCGGTTTCACGTTTCTTAATTGCAGTTTATGACAGTTGACGTGACTCTGACTTCAATTTCCTCAATTTCCGCATAGGCTACTGACACTGCGCTAACTATCGCTTTTGTCGTAATCCTGAACACAAGTCGCGGAGTGCGGCTCATCAACACATCGGGATAGTAAGAGTCCATTTGTGGATGATTTTCCCGCCACGTTTAATATGGTAGCTCGTTTCTCGTAAATATGTTTCTTGTTTGGGAGCGCGTGTGTTGAAAGTGGACTGACAGTCTGCGCCTTTTGTGCAGCCACCGAAGGGATCGTGAATAAAAATTTTCGCTGTCTAAGGGTTTAAGTATTATGATACCATGCGGTAGAAATATGCACACGCTCGGTCCGCCACCGAAACGCGGCAAGAATCGCGTCAAGGTCAGGATTACCCGTCTACGGTTTAGCCGCATTGAGGAAAGAAAAAGAAAAACAGGGGAGTGACGTGTTTCTTTGAAGCGACGGCCTGCTGCTCTTATCTTTATCGCAGATGACGACTCATACCAACGTACGGGGCATAGCACTGAAGCTGTGATGGTTCTTATTTTAGAAACGGGATTTTTTTTTCTGCGATATATCATACGACATGGGAGCAGATTTAAAGACCGAAAGGTCCAGACTCAGGCGGTGGTACACAGGTGAAAGTAACCAGGTCCAAGATGGAGTTATGCAGTCACTTTCTTTCTTAAGCGACACACAGCATAACTTCACACACATTGTTTCTCCCAATAGCGTTACAGAAGGCTAATATAAATAATAATAGAAGGTCAATCATTATTATATGTTGATAGTTGTTTGTATAAGGAGTGCTCTTTTTTTGAGTATGTATGCTCCTGTCCACACCTGAAAATAATAGGTCCTAATATTATCAAACTTCGAACTTCTTTTTCGAGACCCTCTCAGAACACTTTATTACATACTATAATGAGCTCTGTAATTTCCACCGTGACTCAATGTAAAAATTCCGGCCAGCCTATTCACCATATACAGCATTACTAAGCTCTTCAACCACGGCCTTGACGACATCCCAAGAAACGCCGCCTACCTCTTCTGATTGCTGAGAAACCGGCTGGCGCAAGACAGGCCAAAATAAGAATAAGAAATACGGAGTGCGACGTATCGAATTAATAGGGAATTTTCAGCGATATAGAACGTATACAGTGCACTGTAATCCGTCCAGAATTGCACGGCAAAGTTCATTTGCTCTGTCTGATAATTCATGATCAGAGTTACTAAACAAAAAGCATGTTTAGTTTCTATCGCTGGTTTTCTTCGTGAAGACGCCTGCATTCCATATGTTCTACCATTCTACCCTCGAATATTCTGTCATCGTCAGCTCGGCGCTTGTCGACACGTATAAGCCACAAAGCAGTCTTTCGCCTTCCGAACACCGTCGTAAGCTTACGGACTAAAGTATGTGAATAAACGTTGATATTTCCACACATTAGGCACGCAGCGTGGCATGCGGATTTACAGCATGCGCTGGTCTAGAATAAACACCCGTTTCGCATATATTTAATGTCTACGGGCCAAGCAGTCTTGAGATTAAACACTTTTGCAGAACCTTTGCCACGCAAACTTTTAACGCCGACTGTGCCATTGAGCACCTGCCTTTCTTTTTTTACTCAACACACACACACACACACTCACACACACACACACACACACACACATATATATATATATATATATATATATATATATATATATATATGTATAATGAATGGCCTTCCAGCCAACGCCATGCAGTACCTCATACCGACTAATTTTCATAACAGCCATCGCAGACATAATGTATGAAGTATAACTACTCAGCTCTCATGTAATAGATCATTAATGGCGCAACTGAGGTATATTAAATATGTGAACAAATAAAGCATGCAGAAATTGCCCATGAAATTCTACTTAAATGCCAGGACTACTTCAAACTTTGGCCTGCTCGCCTCGTGTACCTCAGTAAGCTTATGCATATATCACGTGGTTTTACGTGCAATAACCACGATTATTATTATGAGGGGCGCCGTTGTGGGGGACCTCGGAAATTTGGACTACCTGGGGTTCTCTAAAGGGCATCTCAATCGAAGTACGCGGGTGGTTTCGCATTTCGTCCCCTTCGAAATGCGGCCGCCGTATCCGGGATTCGATCCCGCGACTTCGTGCTTAGCAGCCCAGCAGCCTAGCCACTAAGCAACCACGGCGGATCACCTAAACATTCCGCGAAATTTAAAGCCCAGTTTTCGAGGGTGAAATAGCCATGTCTGACGGCTCTATGGCAGAAGAGGGAATTTGTAGCTTAGCGGGATCATATTAGAGGCTCAGCTGCCGTTCTGCTACAAACGCACAATAAATGGCATCACTGAGTTTTATTTAGAGACAGTGGCGAAATCGATAAATGGTCTTCAGCGGGCGCTGGTACGACCATGACAAAACCATCATACCGGTATAGGCCGTGAGTTATTCTAATAAAGGAATATTTCAAATAAAATGTCACATTTCTTTCCCATCTTTCTTCACTTGCTCAAACCCTTTAACAGAAGGGCCGAAGAAAAAGTCACCGACGATTGCGATACTCCCTAATGCGAAATTCGAGCGTAGCTCTATACGTGTTATCATTTTGAGATATATTGCGATAGGCATTTGCGATAGACATTTTGCGATAGGCAAATAATTTAGAGAGAGATGTAGCAGTCTTCAGGTCCTCGAAAGTCTGATCTGCAGGTCAAGCTCCTCGGCTTTTATACACGATTTGTCAAAGGTACCAGTGTAATCGCTGGTAGTGTAACTTCGCTTCCAGAAAGTGCTACAGAATTCGCGTCGCGCATACAATCAGACCACAAAACAATCGCAAACGTCGTCAATCGAAACAAGCGCGAATGAGACCAAACCGAGCAAACCTAACAAGTGCGAAAGCGAGCTGACGCGGTCCGGCTGAGACCATATAAGAGTACGCATCGAGAGGCCAGGCAGGTCTACGTAATGTAGCGACACTCTGCTCCTCCGCCTTCACTCCTCCTCGTGTCTCCTCTCTTTCACGCTCCCTCCTCGACCGTGGCGCCTCCTACACTGCCCGAGCGTAGCAACGGCGCCAACATGTGCTCCTCGCCACTCCGGTGACGCTTCTCGAGTCCCCCTTTCCTCAAGCAATTAATATCTAGTGAGGAGCAGTGGGAGGCTGCCTTGCGCAGCTCCGGGCCCGATCTTCAGGAGGCCATCCTGGAGTGGGCTGAGAGGATAAAGGAGGCCTACTCCAAGTAGTTCCTCCCCCACCCTCTATTCTATTGCCCCCTTCCCTTTAAAGAAGGATAAAGTTTTTCATCATCATCATCGAGCAAAAATGGTGCTGATGCACGGCGAGAGGTCCCACCTGATGCTGTTAGGCCAATAGCGACGTGACGTCAGCCTCGGCCAGAGCGTGCGAGGAGGAGGCGGCATTCTTCAAAGCGTGCCGCTACTTTATGAAGTTTAAGGGGCTTTACATGAAACCAGTTTCCTGCGCGCACGTCACCGAAGGGGCCGCTCTCATTGGTGTCTGCCTTTCGCGGCTCGCGTAGCTTTTCAACAGCCGCTCCACGCTCGCTCTTTCATCTTTTGCTGTTGTGCTCGTTCGTTTGGTTACGCCGACACCGACTGCGACACTCGCCGCAGGAACTGGCGCCTGAGAGCTGCGCTTTAATATTCTTACACAATTACAGAAGAATTGCCGAAGTGGTTACATCAGGGTTTTGCGGTCTGTCTCTACAACAGAGTAAGTCATGAGCTGAACCGCAGAATTATATGGCAACTGGGCTGTTTGCTGCCATGGAGAATGTCTCGCAAAACTTTGACGGTGTCACTCAAGAAAGTATCTGCGGGTGGAATCCTTCCCTCTTTTTACACGACAGGCTGCATTAACACGCCTAGCTGTCTTTCCCCAAAATTTTCAATACGCCTCGGCGTTTGTCGTGCTATAACGTTATGAAGACCTACAGTATGTTCGAAATTGTGAGATTCCATATGAGAATGGTTGAAATGATAACAAACGTGCGCTGAATATACTGACCGTGAAATATTTGGGTTTCCAGGTGCCGTTACGTTAAGCGAACAAAATTGTGCAACATTTAGGGCATCCTTCAGCTGCCCAAACACCATGTGTGCCAAAATCCCACTTTAATAAAACGCAAAGGGACTCCATCAAGTAGCCTCAACTATATTCTTTCGTATGAACACTATGCCTGCTGGCGCTTTTTCTACCATTGTGTATTTGAATTGCGAACGCAGGTACGCTAAACTTTTTTCATGGTACGTCTCAAGCAGCATAAGATTCGTCCTCCGAAACACGCCTTTCCAATGCCACAGCTCTAGAGGCAAAAAAATATTTCTTAGTAATATCTTCATCAATCTTCGCCCTAGGAAACGAACAAGCATTCATAAAAACATTATCTTCATTTGTTGTCTAGAATACGTTATATCTAAATAGCCAAGAAAATTTCGGAAGCGCGTTCGCAGTTCACGAAACCATCCAGCGATTTTATTTATTTATTTTTTAAACTTCGTGCAGATACCCGCACTTCGTGAAATGCCATCTGGCGCAAAACTGTCAAACCATTTTCAAGATATTAAAAATACAAAAAGCCCCCAGCGGGCCTCCAAAATGCCAAACAGCGCTCTTGGTATCAGCGATATTGATCTGCGGCTGTTGCAGAGCGCTCGGCTATAGGTTTTTCCTTTTTCTCCATTGTATTTATTACGGTAGCATGGAGCCCGATAAAGCAGCGGAAAACGCGAAGGAGACCGCAACGTTGAACCGTTTGTACCTACAAACGCACATTTCATCTAGATGAGCTGTGCATCTAAGACATGTTTGTGATTGACTTTATATTCAACCGGACTGGTACCACATTTTGCTGAGGTGCCTATCCTTACCAACCTTCTAAATTGGGACTAATGTTTCCATCCAAGGTATGAGTGCCGCCTCTTCTTTGTGTGCCTGTCATTCTGCCCGCCATTCTATGCCTACGCTCGGCTATCGCTTCGATGAGCTGCAATGGCGCGAAGCCAGTTTTATGTCTACCACGGTGAAGTCCTGCAGCTGGTTACCAAAGCTACGATTTTGGAACGATTTTGTTTCTCATATCAAGCACTGCTGCTGCAACCGGATTCATTGAAGTAGCTAAACCCCACAGAATTTACCAACCGATGCAGTAGTCTATCGCGAACCGTTACTCTTCTTCTTTTCTCTTTTTGTCTTTTTTCCCCTGGTCACAAAAGGGCCACCAGATATTGAACGTTTCCACAGACTCCCATCCTTGGAACTTCGCACACAATTTGGAAGGGGATTTTGGCAGTAAATAACGGTACCGCTTGCATGAGATGTCGAGCTAGGCGCGTAGAACCTATTTGCCCGGGACATATTTTCTTTCTTTTTTTTTTTCCTTTTTTTTTTTTGAAAGCTGGCTTTTATGGTAATCTATTCGTGAGAAACGACGCTGTCCCATAGAGAACGCGCATCTTTGCAGGAGCGACCACTGGAGTCAGTGCTTGTCGATGTCCCCATTTCTGGTATTCAGCTTCGATGGCACGGCAGGTATGCCCTGCAGCCCTTCGACAGAGAAGTCCAAGGGAACATTCATATCTCGCGAGAAGTGCGGAACGAAACCGGCGTCGGAACACTTTTTGCAACAGACGTGAGACGGCAGCACATTCGGGGCAGCTTCTGCTTTAAAAATGAAAAAGGCAGTTTGATGCAAAGTAAAGACCCTCAAGTAGCAGTATACGGCGCCAGGTCGTAACTTGATTAATTGGAAACCTGCGACGTAACGAAGTTTTGCAGCATTTCAACGTTTTCAACATAATATGGCGCTTCACTGGAAGCTTTTGTGAGCAAACAGTTCTTGCGAGAGACAAGTGAAACCAACATCGTGGAGCCGTGGAATTGCCAGATAACAGAGGCTATTATAGCGTCATAGCATTTTTTAATATTCTTTTTTTACTTCACCATCACGTGGCAGAAGGTGATGATGACGCTTCCCCTTTAAACATGCAGCTCGGTCTTCGTCTTCTGCGTCTTCTGCTTCTTGCTCATTCATATGCCGGCTATTATCGCTTATTTCGTGCGTTATATAGTGTTCAAATATATCAAGGACCATGAACAAACTGAATTAATGCCTTCCATCGTCAAATATTGCCTCTTCAGTTGAATGAGTCATTGAATGTTACCATCCGCGAGTAAACAACATTTAGTGTTGCATTTCTTATTCCTCCTTCAGCACTTTCTTCTGCACTTTGTAAGGTGCCAAACAGTTCTTTCCCGTACTCCATCTCACAAGTCGTTTGCCGCACTGCCGAAGCCACGAGGCCTAGGCAGGTAATATCCTTGCGCAGTATATGTAGGCGTTATTACTGGTGTAGCTGGGGAGTAGCAAAAACGCACCCCCCCCCCCCCGCAAACACACACAGACACACACGGCTAATCCAGGCTGGTACGTAGAGTGAGCAAGCGAAACCACCTGAACCACCGACGGAGGATTTAAGCTTGCGTTAAGTGGGAGCACCACAGAACACCTATGGGAGCACCTGCTCAACAATTTTTCTTTCCAGAAATGCACGTTAACTGAAACATGCAAAGAACTTGTACCTATATTACGAATTTATATCGTACTATGTGAATTTATATCATATAGTACACCGCATAATTTGTCACTTGTGAGAAAACGAGGCCTTCCAAACGACCCAGCGCAACATCTTTAGAAAATGCGAACGAAACAGAAATCGGCTTTCGTGAGTGAGCAGGGCCCAGTCATACAATCATACTAATAATCAATTCCTACTCGCGATTGCCTCATTAGCGGAAGCTGTGATCGGGAGCCAATTGAAATAAAAAAATTTGATGGCGTTTCAATTGCCCTGTGCGGTGCCGGGGAAAAGAAAGCAACATTCATATTTGGTGGGAGCCGAGAAGCGAAATTAACGCCGGAACACTTTTTGGAACTTACGTCAGATGGCAGCACCTCCTGAGCAACATATGCGTGCAAAAAAATAAAAGCACCTAGACGCGAATTAAAGCTTATAAAATAGCAGTATCAGGCGCTAGGCCATAAAATGCATAATTGCGCACCGGTCCCACAACGAAACTTGCCAGCATTTCATCCATTTGAACGTAATGACACTCTACTGGAAGCTTTTAGAATTACTTCCGAGACGAGCTTACAAGCGAAACCAACGTTGTGGCGTCATGGCAATGCTAAATCACGGAGGCTATGACAAACGTGAAAACATTATTTTCCTAAATAGACATCAGGCGGCAGCACCACCTGGACCGCTCCTCTTTGCAAGAGGCGCGTAAAATCGAACGGACAGCTGATCGGGCTAGAGCTGCTAGCGTGTGCGGCTTTCATTAAAATGCGTCGCGATTCTGCATCTGCTGAAGCTTTCTTGCGGGATGACTAATCAGGCCGGCGTTTACCGGTCCCCCGGTTATATGTCCCACGCATTACACGGCTTCCACAGCTCCAATATTTAATCTTAATTTCAAATAGAATATCGGGTTTCCCCGTTCTGCAATCCACGCGTTCCTCTTCTCTTACCGTTGCACGCAAAATCATTCTTTCAGTCGCTATTTAAGTGGTCAGTGTGTAGATGCAACTTACTCCTTTCCTACAGCAGTTGAGCTTCTTGTACATGCTTATATTTGCACTGCGAGCATTAAAGCTCTAAAATTTAGCTGCGCCCATGTGCTGCGTTAACAATATATTTTTTTTTTCTGCAGAGAAAAATGGAAAGGCGGCTAACTGCTTGCATAAGGCATTTTGTTTATTACATAGGCAGTTGTACATCTAGTGGCTTGACAATCAAATTTGATTTAGGGCTTCATTACACACTGCTCGTTTATGCATGTGCTCATTGAAATGTGTGCTTCAGTATATTTGAGAACGCAAACTTACTTGTGGTAGGAAAGGTTGCTGTTGCCTGGCTGTAGTCTGCTGTTGCAGAACTGGTCAGCCGCAAGCCATGCCATAACAATTGCTGGCTCGAGCTTTAGAAGAAGCGATGCGTCAACGTAAAATATAATAATCGAAGCATATACTCGTAAGAGGCTACGGGGATTTCTGCTAGCACTGCTGGAGATGTGCTTGAAGACGTAAAGCAATCGTGAGAGCCGACGAAGCCTTTCGAAAGAGCGAGAGACTTCGCAATTGACTACAGTCTCCGAGAAAAGTATCGAGTTCGCAGCGAGCAGGCGTCGTAGCAGACGACACTTTTAGCATTTCTCTCAAAGGCGCAACACTTTTCTCAGAAAAGAAAATGTTCACTTCCATAAGTATTTGATGAGTATTTTTGTATAAGTTCATGAAAGGCTGTTATTGCTTTTGTAAAAATAAATAATTAATTATTGACTGACATTTAATCGGGAACAGAATAGCAGTACAATGCGTACCTCGGTGTGCCCTGGTGGTAAACCGTGCTTCGATCTGAAAGTTATACAAATTTTATGGAATGTCTTGTGCGTTATATAAAACTCTTCAAAGTAAAATTAGATTTTACGCGAAAATGCTTTAATCTAGCTTTGTTGACGGTGCTGAAAGCACGCGCCACTAGTCTAAAGATCGAAGGCAATCCAAAGCCTGTATATTTGCCATCATCTCCATAAAGGTTGAGGAAACGCTCAAGACAACCCCCGTAAACACTAGCGCCCCATTTCCCTCTAGGGTATTTATTACTCTATGAGCAGCGCCTCCAGGACCGCTTCTAAATACAAAAGGCGCGTGTAAACTCAAACATGCAGCTTCCTTTGTTGTGCTTGTGCTTCTAGTTTCTAATTCTTATGTCGGCTATTCTCGGTTATTTATTTTTTTTTCGCTATTTTGTGCTCGAGTACATCAAAGACAGAGAACGAATGCATAGGCGGAAAGTTTTCATGGGGCGGTGGAGCATTTGCAGGAGGGGGGGGGGGGGATGCATCAGTTTCTTCATCAAAACTTTCGGTCCAAGGAAAAATCAGGTCTGGCAGGAGGAACTGCAAAGCGAAACCTGCGTCGTGGCGCATATGGCAGTGCCAGATCCCACAGGCTATAATAGCGTCAACACATTCTTTTTTTGTATTTCATGTCATGCACAGTACCTCCTAGTTCACCTCTCATTACCAAATGCGTGTAGATTCAAACGTGCAGTTAGTGCTGCTAGTTTTTGACTCTTTTGGCGGCTATCCTCGCTCATTCTACACGTTACTGCAAGCTCAAATACATCAAAGACGCTGAACGAATGTAATTAATTGCTTCAGCCGTCAACACTTCTTCTTTTAAATGTGTGCATTGGATGTTTCCACGCACAAGTAAACAATTTCTAATATTGCATTTATTTCTCATTCGCTATACTCTCTTCTGTAACTTGTAACGTGCAAAATAGCTCTTGCATTTACTGCATCTCACAATAAGTCGTTTGCAGCTCAGCCGTAGGCGCGAGCCCTGCACAGGTAAACAGGTACACTACACAGTACCCGAATATAGATCCGGGCGTAATCAGTGGCGTAGCAGGAGGATGGGAAACCAGCCACGTCTCCACCCCACTCCCTACACCCGAAATTTCTTCGTCAGTATGCGGAGTTCCCAGCCATCCTCGCCTTCTCCGCACCAAGTCACGTGGGTGCCGCCCCCGAGAGAAATTCGTGGCCCCTACACATAATCCTGGGAGTTTAGGCAGAGTCAAGGTAGAGAACACGTAGAGTCACGAAGCGAAACCAGCGACAGAGGATTCCAACTCGCCTTTTGTGGCAGCACATAGCTGTCAACTTTTCTTTCAAGAAAGGCACGTTAACTGAAATGTGCAAGGAACTACATAGTGCCAACGTCAGGAATTTGGCAGCGCCAGCCCGTAAAAAGCATAGTTTAACAGCTGTAAAAAAACGAGGCCCTCCAAACCACCGAGCCCAACATATTTAGAAAAGAGACGGGAATCGGCTTTCATGTAGCATGGCGATGTCATGAAAGATTACCAATGATCCACTTATACGGGGCCTTTTCGAACGCGATTGTCTAATGTGCGCAAGCTGCGGTGGGGAGCCATAGGAAAGCGGGCAATTAGATGGCGTTAGAAATTGCCGTTTGTGGCCGAGGAACGAAGTGAGCATTCATATCTGGCGGGAGCTGAGAAGCAAAATGAGCGCCCGAACACTTTTTATAACTTACGTCAGATGGCAGCACCTCCTGGGCAGCTTTTGATTGGAAAAAATAAATAAATAAAAAAGTAAGTTGACGCGATATTGATGTATCAGGCGCCAGGTCGGAAACTGCATAATTGCACACCTGTGACACAACGAAGTTTGCCAGCATTTCAATGTAATGACGCAGCACTGGAAGCTTTCGGGAGCAACGAAGCCCAAGCGAACGATCAGTTCTAACGAAAGCAGCCTGAAAGGGAAAGAAATATCGTTGGCCCGTGACAATGCCAAATCACGGAGGCTATAACAAACATGAAAACATTGTTTTCCTAAACTTACGTCAGGCGGCAGCACCACCTGGAACGCTTCTCTTTGCAAAAGGCGCGTAAAGTCAAACGGGCAGCTTATGGGGCTAGAGCTGCTAGCTTGTGGGGCTTTCATTAAAATGCGTCGCGATATATTCTGCATCGACTGACGCTATCTTGCGGGATGACTAATCGGGCCGGCGTTTACAGGTCCACCAGTTACATGCCTTATACATTACATGGCCTGCACAGCTCCATTATTTTATCTTAACGTCAAATAGAATATTGGGTTTCCCCGTTTGCTCTCTTCTCCTACCGTACGCACGTAAAATATTTCGTTCTGTCGCTCTCCTGCGTGGTCAGTATGTAGATGCAACTTACTGCTTTGCTACAGCAGTTTATCTTCTTATACATGCTTATATTTGCACTGCGAGCATTAAATTAAAGCTCTAAAGTTTAGCTGCACCCATGTGCTGCGTTAACAATAACTTTTTTCTTACTAGCAATGCAGAGCAAAATGCAAAGGCACTGCTTGCATAAGGCATTTCTTTTATTACATAGGCAGTTGTACTTCTAGTGGCTTGATAATCAAATTTGATTTAGGGCTTAATTACACACTGCTCGTTTATGTGCTCATTGAAATGCATGTTTCAGGACATTTGCGAAGGCAAACTTACTTGTGGTAGGAAAGGTTGCTGCTTCCTGGCTGTAGTCTGCGGTCGCAAAACGGGTAAGCCACGCCATAAGAGTTGCCGGCTCGAGCTTCAGAAGAAGCGATACGTTAACGTAAGATGTAATTAAGCATACTCGTAAGAGGCCACAAGCGTCCCATCAAGCACTGCAGCAGATGTGCTTGAAGTACTTGCAGACATTAAGCAATCGTGAGAGCCTAGGAAGACTTTCGAAAGAACGAGAGAGTTCGCAAGTGCCTACCTTCTGCGAGAAAAATCTGGCGTTCGCAACTAGCTGGCGTTGTAGCAGACGACACTTTAGCATTTCTCTCAAAGGCGCAACAATTTTCTCAGAATACAAAATTCTCACTTCCATAAATATTTGGTGAGTATTTTGGTATAACTATACATGCACGTTTGTTATTGCTTTTGAAAAAATAAATAAATAATTATGCTTTGCTGCTAAATTCGGAGCAGAGCTGAAGAACAATGCATACCCTGGTGTGCACCGGTGATAAACCATTTCAAGCTTAAAGTCATGCAATCTATTGTACATTTTATAAAATACTGCTTGAGAAAATGCGCTTTTACATGGAAATATTTTAATTTATCTTTGTTTACTGCGCCGAAAACAAGCGCCACTAGCATGCCACTAGTCAGAAGATTGAAGGCAATCCGAAGTCAGTACTTGCCAACATTCCCACCGTTTCCACTATTCTAGTTCACTATAGTTTCCACCTCGTAATGTGAACTCCTTGGATGTGTTTGGTTGATCGTGTTTTTGGGTTTCCTGTAATGAAATGTGACGTTATTCGCGTGCAGGAAAGTGCCAAAAGGTAGCTTGCGTCTCGCTGCAAACTCACTATGTGCGTGGCGCACCAGCCAAATGCGGACCAACGATTTTGCGGACGAACGTGGAGGGCGTTCCCCTTGTCTCTGGTTGTCGTGGAAAGTTTGGTGAACGTCGCAAAGAAATAATGCGTATTATTATCGTGCCTTAGCTCGTCCACTACTCGACGCCGTTTATGCTGGGTGTAACATCGTCGACGCAGCACTGGCAACTTTGAGACCGCCTTTCGACCTCATCGTGCTGTTAAAAATGTAAGCAATCGTGCTTGCTGAATGCACGCACGTGCGCGCGTGTTGTGCGTGCTTCTCGTGTGTGTGCGTTGAAAACGCAGGAAGTAGAACACCCACGGCAACAGTGAAACCTGTGCCGATGCTTGGTCCGCGCTGGTTGTCAGAATTTAGTTACCGAATTTATCACCACAGTGCATAATTGATAATCCTGATAAGCGTTTTCTTCCGCTGAGAGAGATTACTTTCGGAAATAATCGTGTTCACCTTGTGCGCCTGTGCGTGAGCTGCCGCCTTTCTGCCGAAGTTACGTAGTAACGACGCATCTGCCTTGTCACCGATTCTTTCTTAATGAAGTGTCCTTGCTTATAAATGCTTCGAGGTTGTGCACAATCTCTGCTTACGAGGTTCTCGGTTTACGAACAGTTGTAGGGGAAAAAATGTAAGCCAATCACAGCTTGCTACAAGTACAGCTTTCTTTTCAAGACATTATGGCAGAATGTTCATTACACCTTCTGAAAGTTAATTTCACTCGTATTTTGCAGGCTCCTCTGTCGCCGAGTACCAGGCGGAACCAATGAGGCTAAAAAGTAGCCTTTCCTCGCTGCTTTCCCAGGAAATGAAATAGCGGTCAATCATGTCAGAATGAACTTGCAACGTGAGCAGTAATCAAACTTCCATAGAGGTCATGCTGGTGGTGGAAGCTGGAATGCTAAGGCAAACCACAATATTTATTGGTTTACTCATTCATGTATTTATATCTCATGAATACTTTACAGGCTCTCAGGAAGAAGTTGCGTAAAATGGAGAAGTATTGTTACGTCAAAGTAAACATGTTATTCAAAAAATCATCATTTGCATAGCACAGTAGCATGATGAAAGATTTTTTTATGTAGTTAACTGACTGATCTCCACTATAGTTCTGCTTGATGCCGCATCGCTGCTACCTACAGCGGATGCAAATGAAGTCACTGGAAGTTAGGAGACGCCAGCCGGTTTGTCCAAGGAGGAGGTGTCTGCTGCTTTGCACTTTGAGGGCGTTAAAGCTAACCATGCTTGTGACTGGCATAGCCAGTTTACAGTAAACAGTGTTATAACTCCTCACTGATGTCCTTTCTCTAACACATAGCAAAGATGCAGTGGTGAATAACGAAAAGTTTGGCTAAGTAAACTCGTGGATTTATTTCAGTTCATGTGGTAACTCTATCAGTTGCGCGAGGAAGTGGTATAAAGGATGTAGGCTAACGCAGGAAACATCTTCTTTATTACACAGGAAAAAAAATGCTGGCAGCTTTCTTTGTGCACAAACTTAATGCCGACTACTGCTTCTTGGTAAAAAGAAAGAGCTTGGTCAGCCGTTCTTGAATGTTGGGTCTGGACAGTTTCTCAGTCGTATTCTCTGCCATGTAGTGCATCTGTATCTTTACATAGCATGCAGTAACACACTTCACAAGGCGCACAAAGTGGTTTGAGTCTGCTGCTGACTCGAGCATGTGTTCGCAGAGTTCTGAGCAGAGTTTCTCAAGCTGTTCTGAAAGATGCCTCATTACATTCACAGTAACGACTGCAGAAATGTCCGTTTTTAGGAAGCTTTTTCCCAACCAGCTTTTCTTTGCTCTGGCCGTGTGGTCGGACCCACGCAAACAAGGATCAAGACTCCGCCAGGCTACAAGACGCATTACGCAGCACAGACCTGGCGGAGCAGCTCTGGGCCGTCCAGCGAGCCCACGATGCGGCCAGGGAGTTACAACTCCCGGTCCCAACGTGGGAGTAGCCCGCTCTATGGGACCTTGCGCCCCGTAGCTCGCAGGACCTTTCTATAAAGTTACTCCATCCATCCATCCATCTTTGTCAAATTCCCTTCTCCGTGAGCTGACAGCTGTAAGAAGTGGATTACAACTGCTTCATGAGACCACCATCGTTTTTTCTGTTCAAAAGTGCTATTGAGCATGTTTCTGAAACTGTAGCGAGCTGGCATAGCAAGTAATTTATTCTTCACTGTACCATTCGACATACCAAGCCAGCAATATAGCCAGTAGTATTAGTCACATATATAGATAAAGATGGAAGACATTCCCTTCACTTTCCTCTGAAAAGTCTGCAATTTCTAGGGAATCATTGGTGCCATTTGTTTTCTCTGTTGTGACATAAAGTTCATCTGGAGCACTGATCTGACTACTTATATATGAAATTCGCGAGTCATCAAGGCATGTGCCACTGTCGTCGCCACTGTTGTAGAGGATGGCAGAGTGACTGAGACGATCTGAGAGCATGTACCGCACTGTTTTATTTCAGTTTTATTTCACTGTTTCTTTTTTATAGGCTGCTTGCCTATGACATAACATAAAAAGAATGAATCATGTTTGACACGTGTGGCACAGCACTTCATATAATCGACCACCCTTTACATGATTATGTACAACAAAGCACTTGTAGGCTGCTACAAAATGTGATACTGTGGGGTTGTTGAAGCCCCCTTTGGAATGCATAGCATTAAAAAAAGAGTTTAATGTGATCTTGAGAGAGCTTGTATATATGTACATAGTGCAAGGGCGGAGCTTCTCCAAGGAGGAGTGAACGTGCAAGACGCATGGTCACTAGGAATCCAAGGAAAGCGATTTTCCAATTTGTCTCACAAATAAGTTTTCCTAATGCGCCAGTAAGGCCACTGATGTAGTCTTTTGCCTTCTCAAACCAGTTTGTATGCCTTTACTGCCAGGGCGGAGTAGTGCTTTGAACTTAGAAATATGCTTGCGAGAGTTAAGACATTCGAACAGCCGATCAAATAATCTGATCAAAATCACTGTCTCTGAAAAAAAAAACTGAAACAGCCAAAGGTCTTCACGGCAGAAATCAATAGCATCAGCAACGCTGGAGCTTAGCATTTCGGCAGCAAGGTTCACCTCCATTTTTTGCTTCTGCCAGTCGATATAAACAGCAGGCAGCTTTGTTAGAAACATGAAGGGCTTCCATCCCATGCAGCTTATGCAACAGGCTAATCTAATTCCATGCTATTAGTGACCCCGATGTGTCTTTCAGGCATTTAAGTGCAACCAGATGTTCCGTACCAATTTCATCATGTGGCAGGCATCGAGCAAGTGGTACACATTTCCTGAGTAGCTGGATGAGGAAATGACGGGTTTCTCGCACAACCATTTTAAATCTATGCACCCAATTTTGCAAACATGGTGAAATTACTTCGCAGTTCACATGTTCATGATGCTACAGGTACCCCTGCATTATGCAGCTTGTTTAAACAAAGCTTCACAAGGTTTGCACATTCTTTCCCATAAAGGCTATTGATCAAAAAATAGCCGCAAGGAATTTTTTAATGGGAGTCAAGAGATACGACCATAAAGACAATGGCTTTTGTTGCTACATTGTTGCTGTCATCATCCGTGTTGGTCCCTATGTTGACATATCCCCTGAAAGTTTTGCCGTCCCATTCAACATGCTTCCTTATGGCCATCTCATCAACAAAGAGGCTGCAAGGAAGTTCTGTGCCTTGTAGCCTAGTTTCTTTAGATTTTGCTTCAATGGCATCCATTGCTTCTCCTGTAAAAACCAGGATCCCTATTTAGGGCACTGTACCACTTTGTTAATGTTCATTTATGAGGCAACAATCAACCAAAAGTTGCTTGTTGCATGAAGGCTTTGCATGAATAGAATTGTAGTCTTGGGGCAAACATATGCAATACCGGGGAAACTTCTCT
Organism: Dermacentor variabilis; assembly: GCF_050947875.1. NCBI lineage: Eukaryota > Metazoa > Arthropoda > Arachnida > Ixodida > Ixodidae > Dermacentor > Dermacentor variabilis. The sequence goes on from NC_134577.1 coordinate 45,233,845, forward strand.
CCGCTCAACTTCTCAGACTTGCTGGGTCCAGTTGGCGTTTTCTTCAGTAAACACTTCATGACTTCTAGAGGAACAGCTGCGAAGTACTTTTCAAGCATAACAGAAGCGTTTTCAGAAACAAGTTCGAAAGAAAGAAGAAACAACAGGTTGTTGATAATCTTGCTGAATGTTTGCACTTTAACTTTGAGATGACGCTCTCGTTGCCAGCTGAGCTTCAGCCTTTTTCTCTCAGTGGTAGCTTATGCTGAACAACAATCTAGCTTCCTCTGCAGTGTGCGTGGTGTCTCCATGAGAGCATACCTATGTTTAGGAACCTGAAAGCAAATACATGGTACATTGACCACTTAACAAATGTTTCAACCAGCAATGCAAATGTTTCTGCATTTAAAAGCAGTAAACACAACTCTGCCAAGAAATGAATGCTAGCACTAGTCAGATGCTTGAATAGTAATAGTATATTAATATATTGAAGAACTAACTTATGGCTCAGTCGGTGTTTCACGTGCAGTTCTTAAAAGAATAGTGCAAATGTATAGGTGGATAACTGTACCTGTTTTTGATGGTGCCAGATAAAAAGAAAGGATGCACCATCCCTTTCAATGACAATTTCAGACACCAGATGAGGAGGTGAACATATACTGGCATAAAAATAGTATTTTTTGAGGTGATATGCACCAAATGATTACCGTTTTGCAAATATCTTACCACAGATGTAGTTGGCTCCTCTTGCAGGGTTACAGTGATTCCATCAAATGCATCCACTCCAGAAGAAACCTGTGTGTAAAAACAATTTTATAAAACCTCAAATGTTGTTTCTCATCCACCTTCGTAGTTTTGTTAGCTACAACAAGCATAACCATTCGTGCACCCTTACTTGGTTTCATATGACCGTTGGTACTGTGAAGATCCCATGATATACAGACACTGTTCTTTTCATCATCTCCCCTTTCTTGTGTTTTAATTTCTTTGATAGGACCACAGCAACTATTCTTCAATAAAGGCATTCAAATATATCTTAGCTTCAAGTTTGACTGAAGTATACTGCTCATTGTGGTTGGCTTTCAAAATACGACATACATTACCGGAAGCTTCCTGTGGCAAGTTTGCACTGCTTGTCACATCTTCAATTGGAGCTCCATCCTGGTCCGGATCGCTCCATTTTGGCGGCATCCTCTGTGCAGGTTTCTCTAATATGTGCATTTAATATTGAAATTTAACACAGTGCTTACCTGTTGTGCAAAGTGACGCGGTGAGTGGGGGGGTTAAGTGAAAAGTTACCAAGTGCCAAATATCTACAACAGATCAAAGCGCTAAAAGGAGTTTGAGTCATTTTTTATGTGCATTTGTTTATCTAGAGTACTTCACAGGCAGATTCAAGGTGCACTCAAACCACGTGATACGTAACACTGCTCTATACACAAAACCAACAACTTTTTGCAACTCTCATTTACACTTTGTGCAGTTGTAGAATTTGTTGCAAGCTTGGCAATGTCATGTGAATGAAAACTATGGGCAGTGCTGAATGTGAACTTGAAATAAAACCACTCAACATAAATCAGCCACAATTGATTACTCTATTAGCATAAATAGGAGCATATCAGAACATCACGTCCTTACCTTTTGCATGTGGGGTGTGAAACTGAGTATCGTAACGTTGTTGACAGCATAGTCTCACAGATCGCAATGGTGCTTGATTGAATGCAAATGGCTTTATTAAATAAAAAGAAAGAGAAAGAATGCTCACAGGAAGCAACGCAGTGGCTCAGTTTGTCGCACGGATAATCACACATGGCATCTATTGAACACACCCACGGTCTTGTGCTCACATTCGTACAGCCTCGTCATCGCACAATTGCACACACACTCTCAACAACGACAAAAAAATCCCACCACTAGGCCACAGATTGTGGTGTACAAGGTAGGGGGCACTTGCTAGCAGCTTGTGAAATAGCTAACACTTGGCCGTCCTAAAATCTTAACGTCCTCGTTAAGGTAATTGCAGATAAGAAAACACTAGCTGTTTTATGGCATGCACTCGCGCAATCTGGCAGGTACTACTTGTTGCCTGCGTGGGCGTCTAACTGCCAAAGGCTTGTCACACTGATCCTGGACCAGGGGGTGGTCAAGGGGGTGGTCAGATTCATCTGACCCTTCATTGTTGTCTAGATGAGGCATTTTACTTGTTGTCAACCACACCTTAAATTGCAAAACGTGCACTGTCGTTGCGTACCTATTTCCAGTGTTTTCGTTCAGCTCTGCTACTCTGTACGTGTCAGCAGGCAACACTTCGGTTATCACCAAGGGGCCTCGGTACTTGGGTTTCATTTTAGTTGAATTTCCTGTGTGTTCGGACACTAAATTAATAAATACCACTTCGTCCACATCATACATCCATGCATGGTAAGGCCAGTTATCGTATGCTTGCTTACTTTTTGCTTGTTCCTCCAGTAAGAGCTGCCGCGCAGTTTTTCTGAGTTCGCTTTGGTTCTTCCAAGTGTCTTCACCGTCTGTTTTCTCCTTGCAGGGCTTACCCATAAAAGACGGGTTTGTAACCATAAAGCATTTCATGAGGGGTCTTCCTTGAGGTCTTACTCACAGCGTTGCTTAAGGGGAAACAAGGCAGTTCAGAACCTTTTTATTTTTTAAACAATTTGAATGAAAGGTGCACAGTTAATAAATTTTTACCAGCTGATTCCAAAAATGCAATTTTGTCATTTCTTAATGAATATTTTATTACATCTAAAACAGGATGTTATTAGTTTGGATCCTAATTAACTAATTAACCACAACTTGCATGGTATGGTACAGCACACGGAATCGATTGCGAATGTTCATTGTGTGTTGTAAGCTGTGAATCGTCGTTCTAGGCCATTTTAAAGCAAAGTTATAGGTTGTCAAACTTAGTCACGAAAAATGCCCACCTTGATACTAATCTAAAAATATCAGTGTGGGCATTTCATATGACGAAGTTTAACAATCTCTAACTTTGCATCAAAATGGCCTAAAACAATGATTTATAGCTTATGACACACTATAAACACGCACAATCGATTCTGTGTGCTGTACGTTACCGTTCAAATTGATTTTATTTAGCTAATTAAGCTCCAAACAAAGAACAACCTGTTTTGGATATCACAAACAATATTTATCATAGAAAAAAAAATAATTGCATTTTTGAAATCGGCCTATAAAAATAAGTTAACTGCGAAAATTTAATTCATATCCTTAAAAAAGCTTTTTTTAGTGCCTCTTCCCGCTTAAGCTGCACTCGACATACTTCTGTTAGCAACTCAATCGTGGTGTTCTTGGTATGTCATTGCTGTTGTGATGACGAGCAACACAGTACGTGGTTTGTCGAAGTATCGCGAGTAGGAAAGAGATGCACAAACTTAGTCAAATTGTCTACGATTACTAGAAGGTGTTGGCTCCATTTCTTGCTTGAGATGAATGGATCCATGTGGTCCAGGTGCACTGTCTCGAAGGGGCGTTTACTAGGCGGAATGGAGTTGAGAAGCCCTTCCTTCTTTCCCACGGGGGACTTTGTTGAAGACGCATTCAAAGCACTCTGAGATATGCTTTCGCACATAGTTGTGCATTCGAGGGAACCAGAGAGTATCTCGGATCTTTGCCAAAGTTCAGTCCACCAAAAAATGACCTACAGATCATGACATCACACCACGATTGCCTTCCTCATGCAATTTGGTAGCACAAACTTCATTACCGTTGTCACAATCGATGATTCTGGCCAACCATTCTTGTGCACATAGTCTTGTTTTGTTCTAGTCGTCTCTCGAGTGGTGTTCCGGCTGTTCAAGTATCCGTATAAGTTGTCATAGCTCTGCATCTCCTCTTTGAATGGCGAATATCTGTTCTTCCAGACTACAGGTCAGGCACACCTTGGAGTGTCTCTCCAAAAGATCATCCATAGTATCATTCGGACACTCCACTGATTCTCGACTGAATGAGTCAACATGCTCCATCTGTGTACCCAGTCAATGGCTTACTGTAAAGTCAAATTCCTGGATGAAATCACGCCAGCAAGCAATCCGTGGTTTCTGTGTACGCTGTGCATTCAGATAGATGAGGGCTTGGCAGTCTGTAACCACCGTGAAATGTATACCCAAGAGTAGGAAACGCAGTTGATCCACACAACACACAGTGGCCATCAGTTCCAGTCTCATGGAATGGTATCTGCTTTCTGTTTCAGTTGTCTTCTTGCTTACGCAGTACACAAGGTGCCAATTGCTACCCTTTTCCTGCAGCAACATTCCTGTTATCCCTTTCAAACTGGTGTCAGTCTGCAGTTCATTTTCTGCTTTAGGATCAAAAAGCTGCAACAATGGTTTTGACATAAGTTTCCTCTTCAGATCTTGGAAACTGCTCTCCTGGTCTGACTTCCATTAAAATATTGCCTCCTTCTTGGTTAGTCCTGTGACCAGTTCAGCAACCAAGGCGTACTTGTGAATAAATTTCCTGAAGAAACCACTCAATCCAAGGAAGCGCCTTACCTAATGCACATTCCTTGGGGTTGAGAACTCCGATATTGCCTTTCTTTTGACCCCGCCTGGCTGTATCTGTCCCCCCATCAGACAGAACCTCAGGAAGTTCACACTGTCATTTGCAGATGAGCACTTGCTGAGCCTCAGTGTCAAACCTCCGTCCCTGAATGCCCGTAGGACTTGACACAATTGCACAACCATTTAGCTGCAATCTTTTGCTGGTATGAGGATTTAATCTAGACAGCACCTCACGATTTCACCTCTTAGCGGTCCAATCACTCGGTTCATAAGCCATTGGAACACTGCAGGCACATTTGTAAGACCAAAAATTATTCGTTCGAATCGACCAGTTTCGGCTGGAGTGATGAACACTGTTTTCTTCTTGGCTTCTTTTGTCAAGGACACCTGCAAGTAGCCTTCAATTTAATCCAGAACTGTGTAGTAGGTAGCTACTGTGAGGCCTTCGAACTGATAATCTATGTTTGAAAGGGGATACTTGTTTTAGGTTTGCACGTTAAGCCTGTGGCAGTCAATAATAAGGCACTTTCAACCGTTCTTCTTATCTACTACGAGCACAGGACTGGCATAATCAGAACTCATCTCAGTCACTATGCCAAGGTCCTTCCATTCCTTGACAATTCTTCTAATTGTTTCTCGCCCTTCTGTGTTTGTCCGATGTGGACGCAATTCAATAGGGGCGCTACCAAAAGCCTCTACAATCTCCATCTCGAGCACTGTCGTGCAAGCCAATTCTGCTGGAGTCATTGTAAAACACTTCTGGAATTCTTTCAAAACATTCACCAGTTCTGAATGCTGCTACTCTGTCACAGAGAGTCCAACATACACTTCACAGCGCCGTATCGGTGGTCATTCAGTTGGCACAGGTGCCTCTTTCATTGTTTTCCTTCCGTACTCAGTGTCATCAAAAATAAAGCTTCGAGCAGAAACATGGAGTACCTCTACTGGTGTTGCTCGTCCAAGCGGTTGACTCTTCTGTATGAAAGCCTGTCCATCACCCACTAGGTGCATGGAAACAGTGAATTCTCCAAGCGTCATGTCAAGCAGGACACCTGGACCACAGTGTCTGTACACGACGGGAGTTGTGATTCTTTGCTCCATAGACAATGTAATCCAGCTTACGGTATCCCTCTAGAGTATGCATTCCTCCTTGGCTCTCAGCTGCAGTCTTTGGTGACTTTCGTAGGGCTCCAGTTGAGCATATGGAGAGTCACTACAATGCCAAAACCACAGAGAACCTCCCATTCTTGCATACGCAATGTAAGGAAACTCTGTGAATGTCATTCCTACCAATAAACCGACAGATTGAGCTTCATCTGAGACTACGAGGATGGGTATGCCTTTTGGCAAAACACCGTCTATGCATAAATCAGCCCTGCACCTTCGACTGCTTTTGCTGCAGGCATGGTGCTACAGTAAAATCTCGTTAATTCAAAGTCATTAGGACTACAAAAAATCTTCAAATTAAGCGGGTTTTTGAATTAACCGAACACACAAAGAAATGCAACCCAGGCAAAAAATTTCGCTGCAGGAATGCGCTACCTTTATTCGGCGATCTTCGAATTACTTAAAGTAATCAGAGATGCTGGTTTGCTGCGTCCTGTAGTTCGAGGCTCCAAGGGTCATGTTTTCTAGTTTGGTCTAGTATTCTAGTGCAACATTTGAGAATTTCCACCGTGACACTCAACAGAACTGCGGATAACGTTCAGCGATCCAATGGCTTCCCCGAGAGTGGGTGCTCGGGAGGGCTCGTAGTGTCGTCGCTGTCATAGCTGCTACAGACGGCTACGAAGGTGAAATTATTGTGCTCTTTAAAACAGCTGAACCATCCATTGCTACACTTGAACTCTTCGTGCCCAAGTTGTAGAGCCAAGTCGTTGGCCTTCTCCCGCAGTATCGTTCCACTGACGGGAAGGTGGGCTCCGTTTGCTTTCTGCAGCCAGTGAAGTAAAGCTGATTCCACATCTTGGTACATGGGAGCCTGTACTTGCGACAGCTTCATCTTGCTGTAGGCCTGCAGTACCTTCGACTTGTTCTTCAATATTGTGGACAATGTCGAGATGAGCACGCTGAGCCTTTCAGCCAACTCGGTCATGGAACGCGTGTTCTTGCCCACTTCTTGGATCAAGCAGAAGTTCTGCTGCAGCATTAGTCTTATACTTTGGCATCTTCGCTCACTGGCACTTCTCAGAAAAAAAAAAGAACACCACACTAGCTGCAACACTCCTAACCACCACACACAAAAACTGCGCAGACCGGCGTTGCGCGCACACACGTCGCCGCAGGCGTGGAGAGAGAATGGGCGAACGACCAGTGCCCGTGGCACAGAACACGTGCTAACGCAGCAACCGTGAGGAGCGTGCGCAGTGGGGCATAAGAGCATATAACAAAAACCAGTATACCTGCTGCATTGCAGTGAAGCATGTCATCTCCTCTGCAGGTGCGCCTTTCGGCGGTGCGCAAGGCGTACCGTGGTCTGATTTTTGTGCTAGCAGTAATAATCGCGAATGCTATGTGTTGTCGCCTCGCGGCTCCGAATGGCCGTCGTTTTGTCAATGTTTGCGGTGGAATGGGGATCGGTAATTGCCGCATAGCACCCCAAATCTTCGAATACCGGGTTGGCCTAGGCCGCCAGTTTGAATTATCCGGTCACATATACATTGGAAAATACAGGACCGCAGAAAACCTTCGAATTACCTGGGATTTAGAATTAACAGAGTTCGAACTAATGAGGTTTTACTGTATTTCTAAAACCATACAGCACTGTTATCTCAGGAACAATTTCTATGCCACATCATGCTGCTCCGGTTGCACACAGCAAAACGCTTGCGCTCTTGATTTCACATACTGGCTTAATTACTGTGCTTACTTTGTTACGCTGTAGTGCTCCCTTGCAGTGATGCTTCGTGTGGTCTATCCCGTTGCAGAGAAGACATTTCATTGGTCATTTTGGTTGTGGACAGTCTCTCGCCATATGTCTGTACTAGCTGCAGTTGTAGCACTTTTGCTTACCCCTTTCATTAGGCAGAGGGGGTTGCCTGTCTTTCGTACTTCCCTCGTCAAGTGGTTTTCTTGCATACAGCGCTTTCGCGTTCTGAGTACGTACTTCATCGCTCACCACTCTATGGTCACATGCTCAACTGAAAAACTCTTGCCTTTTATGCTCGATCCTCTCTAATTCTTGAATGTCATGCAGGATGTCGTCGCCGTCTTCATGGCTTTTTCAGAGCAACATTGTGCTGAGTTGTTTCGGACATAGTCCTGTGATTACCTGCTCATGAGTGTCTGAGAAATCCAAGTTTACCTCCCTTCACAACCACACCTTAGCATGAAAATAGGCCACTGAACTCTCGTTGTGCTGTTGCACATGCTCGTGCATTTTGTGCCAGCGTTCCGCCACATGCGTCTGGCTCACAAAGGTTTGCCGAAAATGCTATTCAAAACTGCTCCAAGTTTTGATTTCAGATGTGCTGGAATGCAGCCAGTCTCACGCCAGTCCAGTCAAACAGGACTTTGCGGTCTTAAGCATGAAAAACTCAGGCCAGCTGTGCAGCATAACAGTTGTATGGAGATTTTCAATCCAATCCTTTGCAGGAGGTGCGTCCTTGCAAACGGCCAAAGCTTCCTATGTTGTTGCTTGCGTTGGCCATTACTTGGAATGCAGCGATTCCACCGGGTACACCCGCGGACATGGGCTGTGGCATCGCTGACGGAGTTGAGCATTCCAGCAAGGTCGTTAGCATGCGGTACTTTTCCATAAGAAGGTTCAACAGTTTGCGCACGGTAACACCATCACTTTAGTCGGCATCTATGGGAGAAACCGCCTCACACACATTCTCACCAGTAACACCACTCGTCACTGTTGGCTGAGGCGCTTCCACTCCGAACTTCCTTTCTTTTCATGGTGCCGCTCGGTTCGTTAGGCCTAGTAATCCCACTTCTGAGGTATTGTTGACAGCACAGTCTCACAGATCACAATAGTGCTTCACTGAACGCAAATGGTTTTATTAAGTGGAAAAATAGAAAGAAACACTACTCACTGGAAGCAATGCAGGGGCTCAAGTCTGTTGCACAGGGACTCACACATGGCTTCCGTCGAACACGCACATGGTCTCTCGCACTCACTTTCGCACACCCTCGCCATCGCATGATCGTGTGCACACTCTGAACAACAAAAATTCCCATCACCACCCCATTACCAGGCTCACCTTGGGCCACAGATCATGGTGTACAAGGTAGGGGGCGCTAGCTAGCAGCTTGTAAATTACCTAACAGTAGGGAGACCGCAAGCTGTCATGCTCCCATCCGGTCAAAGCACGACTCCGTGAAGTGGATGCTACAAAGCCTGCTTCTCGGTGATGGTCTCCACTTGCCTCGTCTTAAGTTAGCAACCCATCAGCTGCACAAATCACTCCAAGATCGCGGAAATCTGTGTATAAATTGAGCCAATTTGTAGCACATGTGTTCTGCATTGCTGAATGCACACCAAATCACCAGCGGTACAGTCCTCTGTTTTTTGCTGCACACATTGCAAATTACACTGATTTGAATAAATAATTACGCGTTAAGTGGCTTTCCAGAAGACTTCTCCAACCTACTTGTAGAATTCACGGCACAACAAGCAGGCATCTTGGGGCAGAAAAAGAAAACATGCAGAGCGCTTCGAAGCTGCTAATGGCCGACTTCCAGGACAAGGCTTCTCACTTCTGGTGGCTTCAGTTGCGCACGCTTGAAGCCCCATCCAGCCTCCTATTGTAGAGATCAGTGAGATAACTAGTTGGCTTTCGATACAAATCCATGAAAATTGCAAAATTTCAGGAAACGAAGCTATAAAGTTAATAGCTCTTACTCATCAATAAAAAAGGATGTCACGGTTCTGTTAGTTGCACCTAATACCATAATTGAAGTTGGCAAAATTGATGTATTATGTGCTGCTCTAAAATACAATCACTAGTTTGTGAGTAGGATGTGCAAAATGCTCATAAACATTGTAACATTTTCACATTAGCCGCAAATTCACGTATCAAATTTCTTGTCGATAGACATACGAGATGCAGTCTGCAGAACTGTGATATATGTTTTTGGTGCAGAGTTCTAGATAATTAAACTTCATGGTTTTATTTTACTTTCTTTCTAACCTGCCAATTTTCAGTAATTTTTACCTCCAGGCTCTACACCAGTTTTGCTTCCTACAACCACTAGAATTTAGCTCTCTCAAATGCTACAAATTTAATTCAAATTAGTCCTGTGGTTGTCTTAAAGGCATTTCTGCATTTTACGTGTATAGGAGTAGGGAAATTCGAGTTGGCCCTGAGCTAAAGCTCGAGGCCAATTCCGATTGCAGAATTAACTGAATTGTGCTAGTTTTTGTTTTTATTTTTGAGTTACAGTTGCGTAATGAATACAATCTTTCTTCAAATTTCACATTTTTTAGCAGTTCTGAATAAGAATTGATGTCCTAAATGTAAAAGCTATGATTTTTGCATTTTTTATTGTAACAAACCTTATCAAATACGGTCCTGTGGTTGCACAGAACGACGATTTCAGTCTTCACATGCATTCGATAGGAGCTCCCGAGCTAAATCTTTTCCTTAGGCATTGTGGGCATCAGTCTGTCTTGTATATTCCACCATAATATTGGAATATTGGGTCTGATCTCAAGATTTTTCCTCTCACAGCAAAATTCAAGTTTTTTAAACTTCTTACAATATGCAGTGCACTTCTCTGCAAGGACCACTATTTTCTGCATTTCTACAAGGACTGGCAGGGTTCTTTTTTCACTTAAACTTTGGCTAAAATGCTGTGTGGTTTCATCAGGCTGACGCATAACATTGAAGTATGCATATATGTTGTGCACATTCATATGAATTTATTTCCGGGCTTTGTTATCCAACCATTTAATGTGCATTGCAGGAACAGCAAGTCCTCCTCCAGCTTTAATGCGAAGCCTTCTTGTCCTAGTCAAGCCTGTTATTGTAAGGTGCGAACTCCGGTCAAGTCTGCCACTGATTTTTTTCACTCGTGTTTTGGACATTGCCACCACCAGCTTGACCTGAGAATCACGTTGGCAGCTAGTTTGTGTGTTGCAATTTTTAGTCTGCAGTGTGTATGTAACATATGAAGCATGTATCTAGTCTGAAATGCAATAAATATTTAAAATGGTGTACTTTGTGGTTGTATCGCCAATTTTTTGCCCCTACATTTACTGCAGTCCTTAATGCCTACAGTACACTACTCTAGAACCACGGTAAATTACAAGCATGTTACCCATCAACATACTCTCATAGTGATTTGCCTGTAGAGTCTCCAGAGCAACTGCATAGAAATCTTCAACAGAAATTTGTCGTTAGGGTCTGTAAAGCAACTCCATAGTAAGGTTCTAAAGACATTTGTATTTAAGGTCTCAAAAGCAACTGTATAAGATGCTCTATAGAAATTTGTTATTAGCATCCTTAAAGCAACTCTATAGAAATGTTCTACAGAGATTTGTCTTTATGATTTTAAAAGCAACTACATAGAAATGTTTTATTGAAATTTGCCTTGTCGATCATAAAAGCAAGTTCGTTCAGCAATTTTATACGAATGTGTCCTTGGAGTTCCTGTAAGAACGGAGTGGTCAAAGAACTTTTGGATGCTAGGCCGCCTAAGCTTTTGACAGAGACTGTGCCATTGAGCATCTGCATTTTTTTTTGCATGTTTATTTTTTAAAATTCATGGCCTTTCAGTCGATGCAGTGCACTAGCTCAGCCTGGCTAACTTGGAGAACAGCCATTGCAGACATGATGTATGAAGTATAGCTGCTTAACTCCCATGTAATGCATGATTATTAGTGCAATTGAGGTATAATAAATACTTTAAGAAATAAAAGATACTCAAAAATTGCCTGTGAAATTTCACTTACATGTCAGGACTGCAAAATTCAGCCTACTCACCTGTTGTACCTGCCTAAGTTTCCTGCTTAATTCAAAGGCCAGTATTCAAGGGCAAAATAGTCATGTCTTATAGCACCATGGCAGAAGAGGGAACTTGTAGCTTAGTGGAACCATATTAAAGGTTAAGTTGCCATTGTGCTACTCGCACCCAACAAATTTCATTCAGTTTTGTTTACAGACAGTAGCGACCACTATTAATGGTCTTCACTGGGTGCTGGCACGTTCATGACAAAACCAGCGTACAAATATGGGACATAAGTGACTCTAATAAAGGAATATTTCTAGCAAACCTTCACATTCCTTTCCCATGTTTCTTCAAGTGTTCAAACCCTTTAAAAGAAGGGTTGAAGAACATTCTCACACAATTACGGAAGAATTGCCCAAGTAGTTATATCAAGGCGTTGTGACCTGGCTCTGCAACAGAGAGGGAGTCAGGAATTGAACTGCTGAAGTCTCTAGCAATTGTGTATTTGCTGCCGAGCAAAATGTCTTGGAAAACATAATGGGCCTAACTCGGCATATGAAGTTGTAATGTTTTCCTCTTTTTACACGACAAGCAGAATTCACACTGCGGTGGTGAATGCTCATCCTGGTCGAGCTTTAAGTATAGCGCAGATTTATGGCAGAACACGCAATTTCCGTGCAGCAGAGTGCACATCCAACTATTGCAAAACCAAGGCCTTGATCTCACCATTTCGCCATAGGAATAGAATGGCAAATAATACGACCACCCGCTGTACTAATCCATACGACTTGAAGAGTTGCATCATGGCGATTTTTATAGCTGTAAAGTGCTATTGATGCTTACCTTTGCCGCCCCTAACATTAGTAGCCAATACATTGCGTCTAGAATATACTATGCAGCAACTTCCTAGATAAGCAAAATAAACCCAACATGGTGGAAATAGAAGCGCAAGGCTTCATCCTTCCAAAAGAAAGCAAAAATCATGCGAACAAAATGCAGTTTATTGAAACACCACAAACAAGGTACAAGATTTTATATACAATGGCAAGAGGTATTCATTATAAAGGACTCGCATGATTTTATCACAGAAAATGCTGTTTACTCAAACACCACAAGAAAAGGAACTGATGACTAGGTCTTCACAGGTTATTTACATATTAAGTAGCTAAGTGCAGTTCATGACTCAGTCTACTTCCTCCACAGTGGGCCCGGCATGGTGAGGTGCTGACCCATGCTTTGGTCCTTGCGGTTGGTGCAGCTTGCTCATGATGGGCATGCAAGCCTGTTGAAGCTCCTTGAGGCGATGCTCGTACTCTTCCTTTTCAGCCAGGCTGTTGCTGTCGATCCACGAGATGGTTTCGCGACACTTGGACAGAACCGAGTCCTTTTCCGAGGATGAAAGCTTGTCTCCGGCTTCTTCAGCAGCCTGCTTGACGCCATAGACGTACGACTCTAAGGAGTTCCTGGCCGCCACCCTCTCGCGCTGTGCATCGTCTTCCTGCTTGAACTTTTCAGCCTCGGCAAGCATGCGTTCGATATCCTCCTTCGTGAGTCGACCCTTGTCGTTGGTGATGCGGATACTCTCCTGCTTGCCAGTACTCTTGTCTCGGGCCGAGACCTGCAGGATGCCGTTGGCGTCCATGTCGAAAGTGACTTCTATCTGCGGAACTCCTCTAGGTGCTGGTGGAATGCCGTTCAGGTTGAAAGTGCCCAACAGATGGTTGTCTTTCGTAAGGGCACGTTCACCTTCGTAAACCTGGATGGTGACCGCAGGTTGGTTGTCTGAATACGTGGTGAACGTCTGGGACGTCTTGCAGGGAATGCGAGAGTTGCGCTCCACGATGCGGGTCATGACCCCGCCTGCCGTCTCGATTCCCAACGACAGCGGCGCCACGTCAACCAGCAGCACGTCGCGGATGGTGTCGCTCGAGTCGCCGCTCAGCACGGCTGCCTGCACCGCGGCACCGTATGCCACTGCTTCGTCCGGGTTGATGCCCATGGAGAGTTCCTTGCCGTTGAAAAAGTCCTTGAGCAGCTTCTGCACCTTGGGGATTCGAGTAGAACCGCCCACGAGCACGACGTCGTGGATCTGCGACTTGTCCATCTTGGCGTCGCGAAGCGCTCGCTCCACGGGTTCGAGTGTGCTGCGGAACAGGTCCATGCAGAGCTCCTCGAACCTGGCGCGGGTGATCTTGCTGTAGAAGTCGATGCCTTCAAAGAGCGCGTCGATCTCGATGCTCGCTTCGGCAGAGCTTGACAGCGTCCTCTTCGCGCGCTCGCAGGCGGTGCGCAGTCTTCGAAGAGCTCGAGGGTTCACCCTGAGATCCTTGCGGTGCTTCCGCTTGAATTCCTGCACGAAGTGCTCCACCATCCGGTTGTCGAAATCTTCGCCTCCCAGGTGCGTGTCACCTGCCGTGGAGCGCACTTCGAACATGGAGCCCTCGTCGATGGTCAGCACGGAAACGTCGAAGGTGCCGCCACCCAGATCGAAGATGAGGACGTTCTTCTCGCCACGCAAGTTCTTATCGAGGCCATAGGCCAACGCCGCTGCCGTGGGTTCGTTGATGATACGCAGCACGTTGAGACCAGCGATGGCACCAGCATCTTTCGTGGCCTGCCTCTGGGAATCATTGAAGTAAGCTGGCACCGTGATGACGGCGTCGCTCACCTTTTTTCCCAGATACGCCTCGGCAGTCTCCTTCATCTTGGTCAAAACCATAGCGCTGATCTCCTCCGGGTTGAAACGCTTGCGCTCGCCTTTGAACTCGACGCTGATCTTCGGCTTGCCTCCGTCGTTCTCCACCTTGAAGGGCCAGTGCCGGATATCGTCTTGGATCTTGGGGTCGTCGTAGCGGCGCCCGATCAGCCTCTTGGCATCGAACACCGTGTTCTCTGGGTTCATGGCCGCCTGCGCCTTGGCTGCATCGCCGATCAGCCGCTCCGTGTCCGTGAAGGCTACGTAGCTCGGCGTCGTGCGGTTGCCCTGATCGTTGGCGATGATCTCGACGCGACCGTGTTGGAAGACGCCCACGCAGGAGTACGTGGTGCCCAGGTCGATGCCGATGGCTGGGACGTCTGATTGCATGCGGCTAGGCATGATGAGTTGTTTGTGTTAGTTGCGTTCTGCTTCAGAACTATTGCTCTCGTGATTCAAGTCACACAAGTCTGGCGGGTGCACCGTCGGCGCGCGATTTATACCGTTCGCGCGCTTTTCTAGAAACGCCCAGAAGCTTCGCGAACCACTTCAACCAATGGGAGCAAAGCGCTGTAGTGACGTCATACTAGCCGTTCTGCGATTGGTCGACCGCACATAGAAGCCTCGAGAAAGCTCTCGCGTCGTCTGCTGCTGCCTACAAAAAGGAAAAAGCACTTATTTGCCATTTTGTAGAAAAGAACGGGTTCAACGGCTTAGTAGAACCTCACAGAACATTTTTAGCTGTTTCATGTACAAAATCGGTGTCAGGCAATATTTATTGAGACGAATGATCCGCGATACAAGAACGTGTAGCAGACGACAGGAGCCTAGGCACCCAGGCGAATAACAAACAAACCTGAATACGGCTAGTTGCCTTGAGGTTCGGCCATTAATGCTGCCGAGAATGTGCGTGGATGACAAGTTTTATTCTTCAGCGTGTTTTGTGGAAAGCAGTTCAAGGCTACGCATGTACGCTTGAATTCCCAGCTTGCCGAAATGATCGGGACGATGCGAGAACATTCGAGAACCTACGCGATCGTTTAGAGGTGGGAGAGAGGCAGTAAGTGAGGGGGTGATACATGCGACGTTGCTATCCTCCTCGCTGCCATTCTCGAAGTTTCGCGTTCTTTCCGTTGCGACGCCACCGCGCGTATAAATTGCGGTGTCGTCTGCTCACCTTCAGATTGATTTGTACGATCACAATCAAGTTGACGTACGATTGAGGTGTGAACTTGCGTTCGCTTTGCTTGTGCCTGTTCTTGCTTGGAATCTACTGAATTTCTACGGCGGTGCCGCTGCAAAGTTCTACATCATGGTGCGCCTGATGATGTACCCGCTCTTCAGCGATGTGGACGACCTGTTCTCTCCCCTCGAGGCTCTGGACCAGCTAACTGACGCGATGCGGTCCGCTGTGCGTCAGGCGGACAAGAAAACGAAGCAGACAACATCGGATCGCAGTTCCAGCAGCCTGTGTCTCCGTGGCGCCGCGCACCCCGGCAGTCCTCGGAAGCGTGCGCAGAGCCTCGCTGAAGAAGACACGAGAAGCGATTCACCGGACGACTACAAGTTCATTTTGAACTGCAAAGTTCACGGCTACAAGCCTGAGGAAATCTCCGTCAAGGCGGTCGACGACTGCATCGAGGTGAGCGCGAAGCACGAGGAAGAGAGCGAGGACGGATCTAGCTACGTGAAGCGCGAGCTCACCCGGCGGTTCACCCTTCCCGAAGGAGTGAAAGCCGAGACGGTCACCTGCGTCCTCTTGCCGTCCGGCGTGCTGACCATCGAAGCGCCCAAACCGGAGCCTCCCAGGAAGAAGCCGAGGACGATTCCCATAGTAGTTGAGTCGTCGAAGCCGATCGCGGCGATGGCGTACCAGACTAATAAGGAGACGGAAAAACCCGAAGGCACCACCGAAGCTTCGCAGGCGTCGTGAAGAGAACATTCCTGCATTTTGTATTGTTGTCATCTTTAGGATCATGTCTTTCCGTTCACCTCCATATTTTCGCAACTTCACCATCAGGCATATATTGCAAAGTAAAATAAACATATATTGTAACCAAAAGCGAGCCTGGTACTGGCATTGTTATTTCTGCCCCAAACCGTAATGTTGCTTCTGAGCCGTACTCGGGAAGCCATATCTGGCGACCCTCGAGCAGGCCTGGCACGCCGCAATAGCCAGGCCCCTGAAAGATGAAACCAATTGCACAATCTTTATTTCAATAAAGTTTTTTCTCTCTCTGGCAGACAGACTCAGAAGCCTTACTAGCAAGGCCCTCAACTGCAAAAATATGCGACTGCAGAATCTGAATATATATATAAACATTTATACACAGGGTCCATTATGATAGTAATGTGCACAATTTTATGATCACGTGACTATCCATGGCAGCGCAGTAAAACCGGTTGGGAAATGTGGCGAAAGTTCTGCCCTACACATGTCCACATTTGCGGTACATGGAATAGTGATCGAGAATCTGCAAATTCACAAGGTCTGCACGAAGCTTGTGCCAAAAGTGTTGAACGTCTCGTTGAATGCCTGGGCAAATGCGCAAGAGAATTCGCGTTCTGGCGAGATGCAGCTGGAGACAGGAGGAAGCAGCGACAGTTCATGCTGTTCACTGTTACGTGTCTGTCTCGTAGACTTGGATCCGTAACTTGTAGTAAGTGCTTATCAGCTAGGTTCTTTGTTTACATAATTGGTTATTGCCAGAACAGGTAATTTGATGTCCTTAGCTTCACCGTCGCTACAAAGTGATCCGTCTGTACTTTGTTCTTGGAGGAGCATTCTAGCAGCTGCAGGCAGTTTGTTCCATGCCCTATTTTGCTCTAAATATGCTTGACAAACCGACAAGGTTATGACAAATTTCCTACAACACGTTTCTTTAAGAAAGAAGGAAGGAAAAAGTGGAGAAGGAAAGGCAGGAACCAGTGACGTCGTGCTATTCTAGTCTAGATGCAAGCGGTATATATGTAACGGTAAATTCCTCGTTGGCGTTACATAATTACCCTAGCACGAACGTGGTACATCGAACAGCCTTTCTCGTGCCTGCGGTGCTCGTGCTGAGTCAAGTCATGCCGGATTATACCTTTCTCACGCATTACGGCGCTCTACCATCCAAATAACATCATTGGGCCTGCTCTCCTGGAGCAGTATCTTAGCATCAGCACCGAGAGGGATGGAATCGAAAGTGTGCAATATAAACTGTACTAAACAAACTATCAAAACCTGAGCACGACAGGTCAGATAAGGCCCAGAGTGTACATAGACAGGCTCTCACAACTTGGCTTTGCAACCTAACGCTGATGAATTGCCCCTAATAGTAAGTGTTATATTCATATGTTTCAAGTGTGGCCCAATGGTGATCCTTTTGAACTTCGCTTTGACGTTAAATATCGCTCTTAACCCAGCCTCTTTCTCGCATTAGCGGGTAGACAGAAAAACCAACTTAATTGCTCTGATCAATTTGCAGATATGTGTTATATACAGACATTACGTTTACACATTTACATTAGCAGCTGTGCACATTTGTACCTATAACTGCGACGCTGCTTCCTTTCTTTCTGAGAATTAGAACAAACCAAGTAGAATGAAATTTGCATGCATGACTTCTCACACTCATGAACAGCTTGACCCCATGTTCTTTGTTTTTTCTTACAAGAGTTAAATAACAAGCCGCTTGTAGCTGTTATGAGCTGACATGTCACGTGCAGTTTTGAGGCACGTGCAGCTGGTCTGCCACCCTCTTGGACAATGGCTAGCTTTCACTCTTGCTAAAATTAAGCCAGAAATGTTAAGGTCAAATATTCTTGCGTAACATTAAGCTCAATCCGGGTGACGCCATATGTCAAGTGTATAATGATATTGTTGCCACTGCTTTTTGATAACTTTCTGTGACCTTTACCACTCAGTCATCACTGTTGAAGAATATAGTGCCTTTTAAATACACGCCAGTGACGCGGTAATTCAGAATGAACAGAGAAGTCACGGAAGTGCCATGTCATGTTAATACTGTCTTTATGTATTTAGGCAAGTGAAGGAGGCTTTTATCTAGACAAATTAGAAAAATGGGCTCTTAGTACACGTACATGGGGATCAAGCAACTAATTTTCCTTACTGTAAGAGACTGGTTCATAATAGCATCCGACTTTAACAGTTGTGTTGCTATGAAGACATGTGTATGTATATATATGTGTCGACAAATAAACAATTAGTTCACGATCGGTGTGGTGTGCGTTCTTACCCATGTCAAAGTCATTCTTGTATGAAACTCTGAGTTTTTTTTTTTTTCAATACTAGCATTTTCAAGGTTTGAGGACATGTACAGCACTAAGAGGCTACGGAGTTTAGTGAAATAAATTGTACTAAGAGACACACTTGTCAAGCACAGACCTCTTACAACTACTGCAGCTTATTCTGAGAACCCACCCAATGTCATATTTTTCACAGAGAGCTTTCACAACATTCCGACTAGGTACAAATTGAAGATGGCACTGAGGGTACTGCCACTGTACTAGGATGGTAGTGAGCCACTTTCAGTGGGCATATAAAGGAAGCACTGCTGCATTGCAATGTTCATGACGCACAGATAATTTTGTTGTCACTGTTGGAATGCAAAATAGTTTAGCAAATGCATCCATCACAGCAATCATATAAAAACAAAAGCACTTTGTACTTGTTCCTTGTCAATTGATATCCATGAGTGGAACGGGTGAATCTAACTTGCAGACCACTGCATGCCTGTTCACTGACACTACCTGCAAGTGGGACTGATGGGTTGGCTTAACTTACTAAAAACAAACCATGCTCATTAACTCATTTGAAGTTATACAGTCGAGTGTGGGCTTGCAGATGTGCATTAACTTGTGTGCTTCATCACTGTCTACAGGATTGCTTGTTCCCCTATAGTGCACCTATTGATCATGTTTTGCCTCAATTACATTGGTGTGAGTAGGTCGTCTTCGGAAACTTGCTCACAAATAACAATAAATAAAGGATTTTTCCCATAAGATGAGCAGCGTATGGCCACATCTCACAAAGGACCTAGTAACCTCTGTCCTAATGAGTCATTGGAGCAGCCGACAAGAAGACAGGGAATTAAAGACGTTGGTCTTAGTCGCAACCATGTGAAGGGAACAAAGTTCACATCATCTGTTGACTTTTCATGGTTGTGACTAATAAAAATTGAGTGCCTCGGCTCATCCACTTCTCGTTCACTGCATTATCGACTCTGGCAGCCTTGTTGCACTCGGGTAACAGGCGAGGGTTATTGGCCAGTTGCCTGCACCTAAATTTACACATGTAATTCCCATAGTTGTTGTTGTTGTTGTTGTTTTATTTCTATTCTTGCCATACAAATTATCAGACACTGACTGAACCCATAGCCAGAGGCTAGTGTGGGGTTCAGATACAAAAATGCACGATGGCAATGACACAACACTTGTGTAAAATAGAAAGCCCAAAGTCACGGCGAAAGACCAGAGTACACTATACAATGAGGAGAAAATAATACAATATGCATTTTACAGGAGAATGAATAAAGATCTGTAATGAACAACACTGTACAACAAACACAAACCGCGAACGACTGTCACATAGATCAAATAAGGCTCAAAAAGTATGTTCTTAATGCTTTATTAGTTTCGTGGGACTGTTTTATTTCTGGGGGTAAAGCATTCCAAACCTTGGCTCCTGAAAACTGCACCAATCTTTCACTGTAGATGTTATTATTCGGTGGCAGATTAAAGTTACTATGTGTGAGGTTTCTCGTGAGTCGAGAAGGAGAGCGAAACAGGGAGGCATTGAAAGGTTGGTTATATTTTACTATGTTGTTTACACACAGCGCTATCTTTAAAGACCGCAAAAGATCGAAAGGAAGGATATTTAATAACTGGAAAATTGGTTTACTTGGTTCAGTATACTTGCTTTGTGTTATAATTCGGACAGCCCGTTTTTGTAATCGCCGGATAGGATCAAGGTAAGTATTGTATGTTAAACCCCATGATTCTACACAGTATGTTAGATGACTGTTAATAAGGGTAAAATAAAGGGTACGCAGTGTATGTGTGTTAAAATAATCACGGGCCTGTAATAAGGCATAACAGCCAGAAGCCAACTTTGAACAGACTGCGCTAATCTGATTTTTCCAGTGAAGATGTTCATCTAGAATGACACCAAGATACTTAAATGAGTGTGTTCGCTCTAGTGAGTGGCCGTTAATGAAAATGTCAATTTGGAAGCTGTCAATGACTTTTGCTCGTGAACTAAATACCATATATTTGGTTTTGCTTGAATTAATCGTTAGCTTGTTGGTAAAAAACCAGCGTGTAATTTTTTTCAATTCAGCGTTTGTCTTTGCTTCTAGATCCTCATGGTTGTCTGCTGTCACTATGATCGCAGTGTCATCAGCATACATTAAAATATCACAGCAACTTAGGACCTTCGGCAAATCATTCAAATATAACGAAAATAACATGGGCCCTAAAACGGATCCTTGAGGAACCCCGGTCTGTAAATATTTAAGTGATGATATGATGTTATTGATAACTACAGCTTGTTGACGGTTTTCGATGTAACTGGAAAGTAAGCTGTAGGCTTCACCGCGAAATCCATAGTGGTTTAATTTGTTGAGCATAATAGCGTGATCCACAGTATCAAACGCTTTCTTTAAATCAACAAATACAACAGCGGCCAGTTTGTTTTCATGTAATGCTGTGTTAATTAATTGAGTCAGGCTTAGGACTGCAGATGCCGTTGAATGATGTTTTCGAAATCCATGTTGCTGTTGACAGAGTAGGTTATATTTTTCTAAGAATTTGCAAATATTACTGGATAAAATCTTTTCGTAAATATTATTAATAACACTTAGGACAGAAATGGGTCTGTAGCTTGACGGGTTGGATCGGTCTCCATCTTTGTATACTGGGACAACTTTGGCAATCTTTAGTACAGAGGGGTACTTTGCACATTTTAATGAATGATTAAAAAGTTTGCATAAGATGGGGACCAAGATATCAGTGTTTTCCTTAAGTATGCGTGGGTAAATACCGTCCAGTCCGGCAGATTTATTGCCTGGTAAGCTGAGAATAATGGATGTAATTTCCTGGGGTTCGATTTCAAACATTACAAAAGTATTGAGAACTGTATTGGATGCAGCATTTTGTTGCGATTCGGGAAGTTGAGCAGCTAATGATGGGCCGATATTGGTGAAAAAGGAATTAAATCTTTCTGTAGTATTGTGATCTATTTCTTCTGGGAGAACACGGCGGAAACTGGCTTTGCCAGCAACTTCGTTTATTATTTTCCAGACCTTTTGTGAATTGCCAGAAGCCTGTTCAACGAGACGCATGTAATATGCTTTTTTTCGTGCCCTCATCATCGACACGGATCTATTGCGCAGATTCTTAAATTGTTTGGAATAGTAAACATTATCCTTGTGTTGCTTCCACTTACGGTACCATGAATCCTTCTCTTTTAGAACGGCGAGGATTGGCTCAGTCATCCAAGGGCATAGTGGTGCTTCGTAAGAGCGAACACTAATATTTCTGCTGCAGGTAGTAACCATTTGCGAAAGCGTGTCTATTAGGTTACTAAACTCTGTATCGACGTCATCATGGTATATTACACTGGGGTCAATGGCCAATAGATTTTCTCACAGTAGGGCATAATCTATTTTAGATACATACTTCTTAATCTCACGCTCTGGTTTTATGTCAATGTCAGCAGCAACAAAAAGTGGGAGGTGATCGGAGATGGGTTCGCTGTAAACCCCAGCGCGTATCCCAGTCGGTATATTTGTTAATGCATGATCAATAATAGATGAAGAAGAGGTAGTTACACGCGTCGGTGTATTAATCATATTTCGGAAATTGTACGATGTTAACAGGTTCATGTAATCTTTGTGGCATTCAGCACTTGTATCAATGTTAAAATCGCCAACAATAATTATGCCTTCCGAGTGTGTAGAAAGAGTTTCAAGAATTCCTTCGAGTTTATCAAGAAAGGAGGAAAGGCACGAGTTTGGTGGACGGTAAATAACTCCAACAGTGAATGAATGGGGCAGTTTTATGAACAGTGTTTCTATGTCTGCATGACTGAGGGTGACTGGCGCCAAAGACGAGAAAGGTAGACCATTTTTGAGAAAAAAGGCAACACCACCACCGCGGTTTTTTGATTCTCTCGGATGAGATATCATAACATAGCCAGGAAGCATAACTTTCTCATCTTTTTGCAGCCAGGTTTCTGTAAGTGCTACAATATCTAAGTTCTAAGGATGGTTCCCTTCTACTGCCATGGCCGTGAATGCCACTGATCACACCTGCAGGTATATTTTGTTTATGCACAAATACCCAAGAAAGTTGACTTAATGATAGCGAGCGTGGTAGCCAAATGGCAAAGCATCCCACTCGTAATGCAGACGATGAGAGGGAGGCCCCTATTTGCGGCAAGTCGTCTCTTAGCCGACTTTTATTTCCCTTTTGCGTATTAATTCTATATATAATTAAAAATCGCATTCAATTTATCTTATGCTTCCCTTAGCTTTATCGTCTCCAGGCTTCATATCTTGTTGTAGCAGTTAGTCGCAGTTGCTCAATCAGCACATTTGCAATCAAAGGAATGGAATGCAATGGAAAAATTTTATTGCTCTTTATCTCGGAGAGATTGGCGGTGGGCCGGTGTCTTCATGTCTTCAGTCCTGGCAGCTTCACAAGTCAATGCCCCTATTCCAGGGCACCGCTGGGTCTTCATAAATAATGCATACAATGATCTGTGAACATGCATCGGTCATTGTGCAGCATCACAGCAAATCTGTGCGAGTGGGATGGCACATATAAAACAATTATTACCGAAATGGCTTACTCTTTGCATCTTGGAGTGGTCTGGAGTTTAAATGGTCTTTGAAATATAATGCACACTCACATTTCTAACAGCATAGTTACCTAGATCTGTCGGCTGTTCACCACTGTTTGATGGAGCAGCTTTGCTATGTCGATTGAGTGACTGCTTACCAATGTGGTCACCAATGCATTCCGTAATTGCGAGATATGGTGTTCATGTGCGAATGATTGCTTCTGGAAAGTGAACATAGCTGATTCTGGTTGTTGCTTCATGCATCATAGGAGTGATATCTGAAGTGTACATGTATGTATATTTGTCCTGTCTTACTGACCAAACTTCTGTTGAGTATGGTGTCCCGGCTTCTTTTCATTCACTTGTGCACCTGGCCTTCAGCACTGCTGCTTTTAATACAGCTTGCAAAGAATTCATTGTACAGATGTTTCACATGTGTTTCATTGCATGTTTGATCCTTCCATTTTATGAAGCACAGAAATTATTCAAAACCAGATATTGGACTAAGCAAGTTAAAACATCAATACCTAATGATACACCTGGAGTTACCCTTTATCTATAAATCCTGAACTGTACTTCTATACTAGGTCTGTGTCAGTATCGGTGAAAGCAAGTCGTACAACATGCTGAACCTTCTCTTTGCTTACCATGAAAACAAGCCACTAAGCCGCTCTCTTGAATTTGTGCAGTTGAATTCAGGTGCTTATGTGCTTTATTGGGATCCATACGTTCCTTTCATTACGATATACACACTGACAGTGAAGCTAGCATGTGTAGTGAATGAAGGCCTCTTCTTTTTTTTTTTTTTTTTTTTGCAGAATAAGCTGCAGTTGTTGCAAATTTTTTTTTGTTGCAGGTGAATGCACCCAATGGAAACTATGTACACATTGTTTCTTTGAAATCAGTGTAAAAATGTGATATACAAAAATTTGTTAACGGGTTTCTTTATGGAAAAACATTCAGAATTGAAGGGTTATTCACGGAAAATTATTCGCTATGAGTGTAGGTGTTCACTGCAACACTTCACATAATTTCTCAGGCCCTACAGCGTCAACTTGCTGCAGAGCCAGTTCTACGCCTTGAGCTATGTACAGGTTGTGTGTTTTACCTCTGTACAGACTGAACCGATATTCTTGATCACATTTATTTGTGTTGAGTTTGTGTGACATAATGCCCAAGCTGATTTCTCACTGCAGTTACAATCTGGTCAGCGCACTCGAGCAATAAGTGACATAAAAGTAACAGCGGTGTGGGGCAGGATGGGGCGTACCACTCCTTTCCACAGATACACTTCCATGGGCTTTAACCGATCAATGTGCAGCAAGCATGTTCAAACAAGGCATCTGGTACGTTAGCTTGAGTGAAATCAAGCATTCTTCCCCAAGCAGACATTCTAACAAAAGTGTCAAAAGCACGTTACGCATGTCAGGGAGGTAAACTTGCCACAAATCTCGCTAGGATGTTAAGCCACTGAGAGATTACCTGCCCAAAACTGGCTGTAGAACAAGACTTGCAAAGTTGTATGCAAGAGTGTGTAGAGTTGACCACATCTTGCTCATTGTCCTACGAACTGAAGCATCACTCACGAGAGCATAAGATCTTTTTGTGTATAGAGTACATGCATTTCATGCTGTATGTACATCACAGTGGCTCAGTTCTGCTGCTGAATTAGAGGTCGCAGGTTAACGTCCCAGCTGCTGGAGCTGTGTTCCGATGGGGGCAGAGTGCAAGAACCTTTGTGTACGTAGATGTAGATGCGCGGTACGGAACCATATGTAGTCGAAGTTCATACCGAGCTCCCGAGGTACGGCGTCTCTCGTAGTGTACGTGTTGCTCCGGTTCTGTAAAGGAACACTAAGGAGAAAGATCACTTCAGCTGCATTAGTAAACTGTACCTTTCTACAGTATAAAAAAGCCACTGTTAAGTAACATGGGGTTTCATAAGCCAGGAAAGATTAAAATACAAGTGATGGGTGATGACACTTCCTTGAAGTTCACGCACCAGCTTGCTGTAACGTCGTGTATATCGGGGGGTACCCGCTAGGACCCGGTTAATCTTTTTATTTGTAAAGGTCAACTACATCGTACTCTAAAACGAGCCAAAGACTGAACCTGGCAAACTTCAAGAGCTTCTACTGAGCCACATTGGCGCAAATATGAGAAAATATGTTGAAATATGTTACACCACACTGATTTACCGGCATTGAGATTTCAAAGTGAAATGAAAAAAAAAAACAGCACTTCGGCTTTCATTTTATCTTCTAATAATTGCCAACAAATATTAACGAAAATCTAGTTCCGGAAAGATACTTTATCAGTCTAAACTGATTTAGTATTTCGCCTTAGCGTCCTAATCCCATTATTTAATTCATTTTTTTTATTTTATACTGTTTGCCATACTTCCTATCTGACAAAACTTTAAAGCTAAATGAGTGATGCTCTGGACGTTGACCACATGTTTTATTGCAGCAGGAAAAGCACACTTTATGTTCATGAAAGCCATGACAGTGGGTTATATTGCAACATTGCCCGTTCATCAGAACTCAATATTTCGAAGTTGGTCGAGCAAGAACAAATGTGTGCACTCTCATTGCCTAGCCCCTGCTAAGCTTAATCACTCCTACCAATTGCTGCGTTGTCCACTTACTGAAATAGAGGTGCAGACACTTTTCTTTTACCATAATGTGAGCAAGCATTCTTTCCTTTGGTGATTCAGTGCTTTCAGGCCTGTTCAATAAGGAATGAAAAGCAGGAAGGGACAGCTTAATTAAGATGTTAGAACAGTTAAATTAATAGCTTGGTTGAGCATCACTTGAATAACATTCTGTGTCGAGCAATCAATTACAAACAACTAAGGAATGTGTGAAAGGAGTGGTGGTGTGGGCGGATATTGGGAGAAGCGTATGCTGCTTAATTTCAGGGGAGGGACCACCCAACGCCCCTTCCCCCCCCCCTCCCCCCGTGGGTACGGGCCTGCATCACTTACTCTTTAGTGCAAGTGGAAGTGGGCTCTGACATCGATAATGAAACCTCATGGACACGATTGAACCCATTTATTTGTGTAAAGGAGCTTTAAGCTTGTCTTACATGACCTTAGTGACCCTGCGAGAATGCTTTAAAATGACCAGTCGAATGAGGCCACAAGTTTCACTCCAAATTGGAAAGGTCTTTCTAGCCACTTCATAAGACTGTGGTAATCGAGAAGACCAGGTCTTTATGAATGCACATCCTGCTTATGCTGTCGTGCGGAAAATTAAGGTGATCATTGAAAAAAATGGCTTTTAAAAAGTCGTACAACTTAATCATCATCATCAACATATTTTTATGTCCACTGCAGGACGAAGGCCTCACCCTGCGATTTCCAACTACCCATCTTGTGCTAGTTCATTCCAGCTTGTACCGGAAAATTTCATAATTTTACCACCCCACCTCCCTTGGCACCCCTTCTGTAACTGTAATGGTCCACCGTTTACCCACCCTATGCATTACATGGCCTGTGCAACTCCATTTTTTTTCCTCTTAATGTCAACCAGAATATTGGCTATCCCTGTTTGCTCTCTGAGCCACACTGCTTTCTTCCTGTCTCTTAACATTATGCTTAACATTCCTTATTCCATCGCTCTTTGCACAGTCCTTAACTTCTTTTGGAGCTTCTTTATCAACCTCCAAGTTTCTGCCCAATACATTAGAAACGGTAGGGTGCAATGATTGTACACTTTTCAACGACAGTGGTAAGCTCCCAGTCAGTGTATACTCCAACTCATTTTTATTCTGTAAATTTCATTCTCATGATCAAGGTCATCTGCGGAATGAGTGACCGAGGTAAACATACTTTTTCACAGACCTTACAGGCTGACTGGCAATCCTGAATTCTTGTTCCTTTGCCAGGCTATTGAGCATTGTTTGTCTTCTGCATATTAATCTTCATCCCCTCTCACTTTCTCGGTTAAGCTCCTCAATCGGGTGTTGTAATTTGTCCCCAGTGTTGATGAACAGGAAAATTTCACCAGCAAAACAAAGGTTGCAGAGATATTCATTGTTGACCCCCACTCCTAAGCTTTCCCAGTCTAATAGCTTAAATACTTCTAAGCATCCAGTAAATAACACTGGATTTAATGCACATGTTCATGTTTTTGAAGCAGTTAAGTACATGCTATGAAGATAAATGTGAAATTCCCTTCATCATCATCCTAAGCAACGTGTAAGCTAAAGTAAAATTTTTCCACCACACAGGGCGCCCCCTCATAGATGCCACTCTGAATCCAACCCTGCCGCTTGTTTGCTGCACTCGCTTCCTCATCCACCATTTTTTGCTCATGGTCATTCACCCACTCTGCGCCACACAAACAGGCTTTTCTGCCACTACCTAAGTTTGCTTAACTTGCTGTCATCAGCAAAAGCTGAGCCCTGTTGAAGCCTCAAAAGTTTCACTCCAATCACCGGCATGCAAAGTTGACAAAAGTTATGTAAACAATTATAGACCGCTAACTAGTGCTTACCTATTAGAAGGTACGGATTACACTCAGTGCACGTAGCATCACATTATAGCTCACATATTGTGCATACTATTAAGAGTAATTCTTCAGTAGTTTAGTATGTAGGGTAACTTCTTATTGGGTTATTGCTAACAGTCAGTACTGCATACTTACCTTGCATTAACGTACACTGCAAAACATTGCCGTTTACGTATTGCAGAAATTCATTGTCTCATATAGCATTGCATAGGTGAGGAAACGACAGGCCTTCAGCGAAACTGTCGGCCCACCTGACTGTACAGGCAAGACAATTTAATAAAAAAAAAACGTCCCTTTATTATGAATGACTATTTACAGTATGTTTCATGGCAATAAATAGATGACAAGATGAGTATTTCACAGTTCCATGCCTAGATTTCGTTCAGTCTACTTCCTCCACAGTGGGCCCGGCGTGGTGAGGTGTTGACCCGTGCTTTGGTCCTTGTGGTTGGTGCAGTTTGCTCATGATTGGCATGCAAGCCTGTTGAAGCTCCTTGAGGCGGTGCTCATACTCTTCCTTTTCAGCCAGGCTGTTGCTGTCGATCCACGAGATGGTTTCACGACACTTGGACAGCACAGAGTCCTTTTCCGAGGATGAAAGCTTGTCTCCGGATTCTTCGGCAGCCTGCTTGATGCCATAGACGTACGACTCTAGGGAGTTCCTGGCAGCCACCCTCTCGCGCTGCGCGTCGTCTTCCTTCTTGTACTTTTCAGCCTCGGCAAGCATGCGTTCTATATCCTCCTTGGAGAGTCGACCCTTGTCATTGGTGATGCGTATGCTCTCCTGCTTGCCAGTGCTTTTGTCTCGGGCCGAGACCTGCAGGATGCCATTGGCGTCCATGTCGAAAGTGACTTCTATCTGCGGAACTCCTCTAGGTGCTGGTGGAATGCCATTCAGGTTGAAAGTTCCCAACAGATGGTTGTCTTTCGTAAGGGCACGTTCACCTTCGTAAACCTGGATTGTGACCGCAGGTTGGTTGTCTGAATACGTGGTGAACGTCTGCGACGTCTTGCACGGTATGCGTGAGTTCCGCTCCACGATGCGGGTCATGACCCCGCCTGCCGTCTCGATTCCCAATGACAGCGGCGCCACGTCAACCAGCAGCACGTCGCGGATGGTGTCGCTCGAGTCGCCGCTCAGCACGGCTGCCTGCACCGCGGCACCGTATGCCACTGCTTCGTCCGGGTTGATGCCCATGGAGAGTTCCTTGCCGTTGAAGAAGTCCTTGAGCAGCTTCTGCACCTTGGGGATTCGAGTAGAACCGCCCACGAGCACGACGTCGTGGATCTGCGACTTGTCCATCTTGGCGTCGCGAAGCGCTCGCTCTACGGGTTCGAGTGTGCTGCGGAACAGGTCCATGCAGAGCTCCTCGAACCTGGCGCGGGTGATCTTGCTGTAGAAGTCGATGCCTTCGAAGAGCGCGTCGATCTCGATGCTCGCTTCGGCAGAGCTCGACAGTGTCCTCTTGGCGCGCTCGCAGGCGGTGCGCAGTCTTCGAAGAGCTCGAGGGTTCACCCTGAGATCCTTGCGGTGCTTCCGCTTAAACTCCTGCACGAAGTGCTCCACCATCCGGTTGTCGAAATCTTCGCCCCCCAGGTGCGTGTCACCTGCCGTGGAGCGCACTTCGAACATGGAGCCCTCGTCGATGGTCAGCACGGAAACGTCGAAGGTGCCGCCACCCAGATCGAAGATGAGGACGTTCTTCTCGCCACGCAAGTTCTTGTCGAGACCATAGGCCAGTGCCGCTGCCGTGGGTTCGTTGATGATACGCAGCACGTTGAGACCAGCGATGGCGCCAGCATCTTTCGTGGCCTGCCTCTGGGAATCATTGAAGTAAGCTGGCACCGTGATGACGGCGTCGCTCACCTTTTTCCCCAGATACGCCTCTGCAGTCTCCTTCATCTTGGTCAAAACCATAGCGCTGATCTCCTCCGGGTTGAAACGCTTGCGCTCGCCTTTGAACTCGACGCTGATCTTCGGCTTGCCTCCGTCGTTTTCCACCTTGAAGGGCCAGTGCCGGATATCGTCTTGGATCTTCGGGTCGTCGTAGCGGCGCCCGATCAGCCTCTTGGCATCGAACACCGTGTTCTCTGGGTTCATGGCCGCCTGTGCCTTGGCTGCATCGCCGATCAGCCGCTCCGTGTCCGTGAAGGCTACGTAGCTCGGCGTCGTGCGATTGCCCTGATCGTTGGCGATGATCTCGACGCGACCGTGTTGGAAGACGCCCACGCAGGAGTACGTGGTTCCCAGGTCGATGCCGATGGCGGGGACGTCTGATTGCATGCGGCTAGGCATGATGAGTGTTTTGTGACAGTTGCGTTCTGCTTCGGAACTAGTGCTCTCGTGATTCACAAGTCTGGCGGGTGCACCGTCGGCGCGCGATTTATACCGTTCGCGCGCTTTTCTACAAACGCCCAGAAGCTTCGCGAACCACTTCAACCAATGGGAGCAAAGTGCAGTGGTGACGTCATACCAGCCGTTTTGCGATTGGTCGACCGCACGTAGAAGCCTCGAGAAAGCTCTCGCGTCGTCTGCTGCTGCTTACGAAAAAAAAGAATAACCAGTTATTTGCCATTTTGAAAAAAGAGAACGGGTTTAACGGCTCAGTAGAACCTGACAGAACTTTTTAACTGTTTCATGTACAAAATTGGAATCGGGGAATACTTACTGAGACGAATGATCCGCGGTACAAGAATGTGTAGCAGACGACAGGGGCCTAGGCACCGAGGTGAATAACAAGCACAACTGAATACGGCTAGTTGCCTTGAGGTTCGGTCATTAATGCTGCCGAGAATGTGCGTGAATGACAAGTTTTATTTTCAGCGTGTTTTGTGGCAAGCAATTCAAAGCTACCTACTGTACACTACAATTCCCAGCTCGCCGAAATGATCGGGATGGTGCGAGAATATTCGAGAGTCTACGCGATCGTTTAGAGGTGGGAGAGAGGCCGTAGGTGCGGTGGTGACGACATGTGACGTCCTTATCCTCCTCTCTGCTATTCTCGAAGTTTCGCGTTCTTTCCGTTGCGTCGCCACCTCGCGTATAAATCGCGGCGTCGTCTGCTCGCCGTCAGATTGAGTTGTACTATCACAATCGAGTTGACGTACGACCGAGCTGTGAACTTGCGTTTGCTTTGCTTGTTCCAGTTCTTGCTTGAAATCCACTGAATTTCTACGGCGGTGCCGCTGCTAACTACTATATCATGGTGCGCCTGATGCTGTACCCGCTCTTCAGCGATTTGGAAGATCGGCTCTCCCCCCTCGAGGCTCTGGACCAGCTAACTGGCCCAATGCGGTTCGCGGTGCGTCAGGCGGACAAGAAAACGAAGCACACGACTACGGATCGCAGTTCCAGCTGCCTGTGTCTCCGTGGCGCCGCGCAACCCGGCAGTCCTCGGAAGCGTGCGCAGAGCCTCGCTGAAGAAGACACGAGAAGCGATTCACCAGACGACTCCAAGTTCGTTTTGAACTGCAACGTTCGCGGCTACAAGCCTGAGGAAATCTCCGTCAAGGCGGTCGACGACTGCATCGAGGTGAGCGCGAAGCACGAGGAAGAGAGCGAGGACGGTTCTAGCTACGTGAAGCGCGAGTTCACCCGGCGGTTCACCCTTCCCGAAGGAGTGAAAGCCGAGACGGTCACCTGCGGCCTGTTGTCGTCCGGCATGCTGGCCATCGAAGCGCCCAAGCCGGAGCCTCCCAGGAAGAAGCCGAGGACGATTCCCATCGTAGTTGAGTCGTCGAAGCCGATCGCGGCGGTGGCAGACCAGACTAATAAGGCGACAGAAAAACCCGAAGAAGGATCCACTGAAGCTGCGCAGGCGTCGTGAAAAGAACAATCCTGCATTTCGTATTGTGGTCGTCTTTAGGATCATGTCTTTCCGTTCGCCTCCACATACCGCAACTTCACCATCAGGCATATATTGCAAAGTAAAATAAACATATGTTTTATCTGAAAGCAAGGTACTGGCATTGTTATTTATTTCTGCCCCAAACCGTAAAGTTGCTGCTGAGCCATACACGGGAAGCCATTTGGCGACCCTTGACCTGGCCCGGCACGCCGCAATAGCCAGGGCCCTGGAAGATGGAACCAAGTGCAATCTTTATTTCAATAAAGTTGTTTCTCGCTCTGGCTGACAGGCTCGGAAGCCAGCTAGGCCGGCCCTCAACTGCAAAAATATGCGGCTGCAGAATCTGGACATATATATAAATATATATATAAACAGGGTCCATTATGATAGTAGTGTGCATGATTCCCGGAGCAGTGCAGCAGCATCAAAACAATCAGCTCTCATCAGTATGATTGTCAAGTACACTAGCTGCGCTAGTGCTAATGCAGAATGCAACTCAGTCGTCTGTGGAGGAAAGTGTTGGTGTTGGTACATGTTTCTTTGTTTTTAAGCAACAAATCTGTTGTAGGGGCCACCTAGATTCTTTTGTTGTACAAGTAAATTCGTTGTAGTGGTCTTCATTATAAAGGTGTTCGCAGCTGTGTATATGAAAGCTAGGAAATTCGGCCGGGACATAACGAATTCTTCATTATAGTATAGAGGCACATGCAATCATCTCACTGTACCTCTTAACATAACCATTACACCAGCCGCATTCTCATATGAGAAAAAGATACACATTCCTGAAGCCCATGACGAATGTGTCATTGGGTCGTGGCAGGCCAGGTCAAAGAAAAACCCATGGTTATAGAATACTGTGTAAACCGTGAGCTCAGTGCAGTACACAGCAAACTCACTGAACAGTGCTTAAAAGGTTAGCTTGAACCTCTCCATATCTGTTTGCTTGCATCCAAACAGGCACTGGAATTCTTAGAGAAATCCTTCCTGCCAGGGTAGGTGTTAGGTACATTATATCTGTAGGGAGGGTAGAACATGAGTTTCTATATTTATTCACTGGGGGTGGGCACAATGGCACCCTATCACATTAGATGCTGGACGGGGGCGCCAAGGACATGGGGTGCCGAGGAGGTAATACTGAGGGCTTGGCCACCCACTCTTGCACCCCTTTAAGAGGCATACCTGTTTCCCGTCTTTGAAGCTTGAGGTTTTCTTTATCTGTATGCATACCTAGTGTATATGGATAGTCTTTTGCCCTAACAAGAATGGTCACTCATTTGTCACTAAGAAAGTGAATGTATAGCATTGTTAATACAGCAACTGTGATGGCACAGTAATTATGGGTTATTCTGAACAGAGGTCACAGTTTTGATTCCCAGCAACCATGGCTGCATTCTGATGGAGGCGAGGTGTGAAAGAGCTTGTGCGTAAAACTTTTAGTGCATAATAAAGAATGTTCAGGTGGTCAAAATTAATTCAAAGCACTCCCCTATATGGTCACATAGCTCCCCTATTGCTTTGGAATGTTAAAACTTGTGAGTCAACGTCACATAATAATTAACTACTTGGTTCAATACAAAATCCGACAAAATACTATCTTAAGCAATTTTTCTTGATCCATATACAATCAAACCTGAGTATAATGAACATGGATGTAACGGAAGAAAACCTAAAGTGTTTGTCTCCAATATAAGCACGTAACGGATCTAATGCTTATACTGAAGGTACCTTTGTCTCAGATATGGCCTCATTATAATGAGGTGCTACTGCTTATCCACATAGCACGCTGGCTTACATTAATTCTGGCAATATTGTTGCAAGCTGTATGTGATTGTCATGTGCTTGTGATCTGTCACTGGAAAACATAAGTTTTGGGAAGAACGAACATGAAAACTATAATATTCCATCTATCGTTACTGCAAGCCACTCAGTCATAATGCTGAGCTATGGGACAGGCAATATTTCAAAGTATCTTTTGAAACTTATATATCAAGAGAAGGGGCTGGTGATGTCTTGAGGGGCAGGCAATGATCAGTGGGCACTTGAACTGTCCCATGGCCATGAAAAAGATAAAAGGTAAGAAAGTATATAAAGGGGAGAGGAAACTTACAATCATTGAGTTTCTCACTAGAACACCTAGAGGGAAATCTAGCGCCACAATCTATGGGAGTTCCCAAAGGGGCGCTGTGCTGTCATGGGAATGATGGTATATGTGTCTGCAAAGGTTGCGTTGGCCGTTGTTGTAAGCGGCTTCGTCTAAAATGTGGATATGGCTACACAAATAATGCATTCCTAGAGTAAAATCTTCATAAAACATTTTCATTTACGTATATTACATCTTCCAATGAAGTTTAATCACCTACAATGCATAACCAAGCGAAGAAAAGCAAGAACAGATGACAAACTGTTCCAAATTGAGTGCAAATCTTGTCCGTCCTCCAACAATAGCGGCCCACTGATACCAAGTTCTCATAATCAAACAGAATATGCTTTTGTGTAATAATAAAGCTAAACAGCTTTTTAAGTGCTCTTTTAGTACAGAATGAATCATTGTGACAGAGGGAATGGTGCTTGTCAGGCAAGTATTCAAAGTGTCTTGGTTTCTCCAAGAACGATGCTAATCCGAAGTCACAATATACCAGCATTCCCATGCATACCATAGGGCGGCAGCAGCACCAGATTTCTCTCTAGGTAATACAGTGAGAAACTCGATGGTTACAATAAAGGAGATCTAAAGGAAACATGAGGACATAAGTAAAAATAGGTGGAGGAATAACTATATACACTAAGTGTTTTATTTTAACATTGACAGAATTTTTATAAATCGCCTTTGGCATATAGCAGAAATCTACTTATTGTGCTAGATTACTCAAAGAGGCCAGCACTACATATATACACTGGAAATCAAATGCATAACTGACTATTTAACAAAATTTCACTAATCAATTTTAAACTAATTACCTTTGTGCACATTGCACAATTCACGAATTGAAGCCAGCAATTTCACAAGGCACATCTACTTGGAACAAATTGTGAAACAAGCACAAGTTTTCAAATAGGTGCAGTCGAACTTGGGGTAAAAATGCACCGTTGTTCCATTTACTGTTTTATCCAAGCACCGTTTTATGCAGTGAACCTCAAAAGTTATTCGGACGCCAATGCATTTCGTTGCAAACTTTGCGAATGCATGCATATCTCGAATCTGGTATCTTCCTCAGAATTTGTTCTAAGTGGATAAGACTTTAGAAGTCACTGGCTACAATTTGTAAATTGCAATATGTGGTGCGACGTACCTAGTATAACAGTTAATTAGCACAATCATGTTAATTATTCAAATATTTATGTCAATTTCTCATGCAAAAATTGTCAGCGTCAGAAAGTAATCTAGTTCAAGAAGTAGAACTGGGCTACCTGGCAAGGGCGATTTTTTTAAAAATTCTGTTAATGATGAGCACTTCTTATGAGTTCTGACTACGAAAGCATTAATGTCCAATTGCATGTGCCACTGAGCAATCTTTCAAGTTATGAACTCACGGACAAGAGAGCGCATTGACATGCTTGGCGCGTTTTGATTTGGCCTTACAGAGGCGGAAGTAGAATGCAGCTGAAAGCTTGCATGGATGAAGGAACATGCAGATAACACAAGTGCAGTTCTGCTAAGTAGCAATCTTCTTTGTCACTGTTCTTCTTTAGGTAGCTGTCAATGACAAGGGATACTACAGCCATCAAGGAAGCAATAGTGCCATAGCAACCTGAAACATTAATATTGAGTAGTGGACTTACAAAGCATGATATTTGTGTGTTGACAACAGCTGAATATATAAATAAGGTCTTAATTTTTCAAAAGCATGTCATTTGCGTGAATGAGGATGCTGCCGAAATGAGCCTAAACAGCGGTGACAGCAATTGTGTTGAAGACTACAAGCGTACTACAGGTGTGTGTGTTGTCCATGCGTTAAGAAATAAATCCACAATGAAACCAATAGCACTCATTATTTTGGCACAAAAGGATCATAAGAAATGCGCATGGCCAGACTGATATGGCCCACCTTCGTACAAGGGGGGCATTTTATCAATATGAAGAGAAATAAGTGTAGCCCTTACACCCACTCCTCCTCCCATTAATCCCTATATAGTATCAAATATGTTTCCACTACACCTTGTGAAGGGCATGCTATGCAGTCTGAGAGTATCTCTTGCACCAGCTCATTCTTTATAATAAGGTGAGTGTCACAGGAATTCGCCGCTGTGGTAGTCGTAGAATTTCTCACTAGCGAGAAACTCTGTGGTGATCGTTACCACACATACAGAATGCACCAACTTTGTCAATACACAGCTAGTGGATGTGTGTCAACTGCTGCAGAGAATTCCATGATTCTTGAGATACATATATACATTGATATTGCTCATAGCATGAGTAGAACAACCAAGTGTTACCATACCTATTTAAAGAAGTTTGCTAACGTCAGACTGAGTAAAAAATTATGTTGATCTAACAGTTACGGAATCTATGTGAAGGAAAGCGGTCATGAAGCATTTAGTTAAAAGCTATACAACTAAATGCAGCATGTACAATTGTCAATTTATTTTATGCAATCTGTAATTTGATTCAATGTTTGTGCACTGTGGAGTTCATGACTTTAATGCCATGCAATGTTTATGTTTATGACCTGTACACCTTTCACAATTTATGTTGAAATGCAAACGTCAGTGAACATAGATGCACACTGTGAGATGTCGATGCGGTGATGTAATGAACAATGGCATAGTCAGAAATATTTTTGGGGGGCGTGGGAGGGACGGTCTGTATATAAACAGATAAAGTTCAGTGGGGGCACATTCCTGGTGTGCTATAACAACACATATGTTGTTATACTCCTTTTCTTACAATACACACATCCACATAAATTTAACGCGTCTATACTCTTTGTATCACAGTGGCACGAACCCACTCTAGGGAATCAGCTCGAAACGGGAACAGATGCAGTGGCCCAAGGGGGAGTAGGACAAATATTAAAACAATTCAAGGAAGCTGTTCAATATTATGCATTATTTCATTATTCGGTCTGTGTGCATTAGACATACCTAGCTATGAGGTGACATTAAATATGCATGTTTTATGTCATGATTTATTGCTTAATTATGCACAAAAGAACTGTGCTCCCTGGCCCTACTTTGTAGGTCAACAGTGATCTTATAGACCGGTTTGCTGTGGCTCGTATTTGGTAAGCATATGTTTATACTAATCCACAACTACATGTGGTGAGATAGTGACCGACAAATGGAAGGATGTGAAACCTTGGTGGGCTAAGCAAAGAAAACTTCGCCACTTGTCCTGAGACTGTAACAATTTCACGTAACAGTAAGTATCACTTAGCTTATTAAAGCTATACATATGCAGCTTGCAGCAATTATTGATGTATTGATGCCAGTATACTCCATGTGTACATATAGCACTTGTAGACAACTGGAAGAGTTGCTCTAAGTGTTGTGCTAGATGCTCTACTGACAGTAGATGAGGCAGTGGCAATGAATGATTGATCCCCTGTTTTAATGTATCAAAGCTAGGCAAGATTTCACAGTGTAGCGCTCCGGATATTAGTTCTGACAACCTGGAGGCTTCATTTATCATGCACAATTGTGCATTTATTGTGCATTCATACACAAGCATTCTTGCAAACCACCTTCATCAAAATGTGGGCATGATAGCTTGGAATCAAACCTGTGGCCTTAGCAGCACAAATACACTGATGCATTGCAGTGGGTGAAATAGGAAAGTTATATGCTACAATTTCCAAGTGCTGGATGAATAAGTATACTTTACTGCAAAGGAATGTTGATACGCACTATATAGGAATGTCTACAAAACAAAAAAAAGTTCCAGGTTCTATATACATGATGTATTACTCGGATAATTCCTGACCTTGTTTGGGTGCAAATAATTAAGCTCACCTAAGTTCAACCTGTCCATAACGGACCGTTCATGACTTCGCTGCACACTGCACTGCTCCCACAGTTTACACAGTATTTCTACCTGCAAGCTTATTGTCTTTCATTTCGCTTCTTGCGTCTCGTGCGCTGTATACTGCTTGATTTGTTTAAACCGGTCTTCATGAATGCACATACTCTTTTTCTCATTGGAATGGCTCGTGTGTTCACGATGTTTATGGGCGCAGAGAGATTACTAGGATAAGCTTCACAAGAATGCAAGTGTTGCCCTTTTTGATTGCAAACAACAGTGCCATCCACCTTGTTTGACAAGCTGGACAACTGTACAGTCTTAGAAGGTAGCATTATTTAACCCTGGTCTCGACCTGTGTTGCATGAAGGGCTTTTAATGCACTGCTGTGTTATAAGTTTCGGGACTGTGCAAATGTTGCCAAACTATATGTGCACTAGGCCGCATAAAAACGTAGCAGTAAATCTTTTCACTCATTTTTCTTTCTATTTTTTTTATCATTTAGCCCTAATTTTCTCCTTTATATACCCTTTAAGTGCTATGTGCACTGTTGCGCATGCAAAGGTAGTGCATCAAAGTCAAAAGCCATGATTAAAAGTATATTTAAAATGTGTGGCAAACATCTTGAAGCACTTCTGATTGGACTTGTGCTGCAAGTCTGAATAATAAATGTGAAGTGTTCTGGTAAAATAAGTTGGAAGGTAGAGGGCTCGATGTTTACCCTTGCAGTGTCAGCTTGTCTTCATGTAGTGAGTTCCTTTCTTTTATTGTTTTCAATTTCTTTACATCAGGCATCTATTCAAGTGTCTAAATCTAAGGTGCTTTCCAAGTATACTAGACACAAAATAGTTTATATTGTCTTCAACGTTTATATAAACAGTTCTCACATAAGGTACACTTTCTGTAAACCTGAAAAAGCTCACTGAAGTATTGACAATTTATAATTCATTCTCAAGCTGCATGGTTTGTGCAATTCCGAATGTACAGTAAATATGATGGAACTAAATTTTGAGTGGACATTATTAATTGGTACTGAAGGGGATATATAATGTACAAACCTAGAAATTTTCTGTGGTTACAACTATGCTCGTAGTAATTACACTAATATAACTGTCTGTGCTACACATGCTTGACCATTACATGGGAATAAAACAAATACAAATCACCATATAAATGCAGTTTCTAAAGGCAGACAGTGAAACAAGTGCCTAAAATAGATACATTACGGTGACAAAGAACACTATTATTTTGCATGATTGCTATCTCCTTATTCATAGAAATGGGCTTTGGGAAATACTATCTTGAAAAGTCATCTTGGAAATTTATTTCAAGTGGATACGTCTTGCCAACTCGCCGGTTACAAGTCGTAAATTGCAATATTTGCCGTATATAGTATTTATTGAAGAAATTCATTACTGAACTTCAGTTAATAAGTTGAATATGTGTTTCGGTTTGTCGTGCTAGTAATTTCTGTTGCTTCAGATAAGCCAGCTCAAGGAGGATAATATGCAGCCTGCCACAGACAACATTTAAATACGTCGACAGCTCAAAATTATTAAGAGGATGCATTCGCTACAACAAACTAGATTTTTTTTCTCCAATTCCACATTCCGCAAATGTTTGCAGCTGAGTGCGTACAGTAATTAGAAGCCTGTCCGCCAGCAACAGCTTTACGGTCAAGCGCAGGAATAAACAACAATATGCCGCTACCTCAATTTGGGTTGAAATACCCGTTTATTTGACTTTGCAATATGCTTGATGGTGAAGTTGCGGTATGTGGAGGCGAACGGAAAGACATGATCCTAAAGACGACCACAATACGAAATGCAGGATTGTTCTTTTCACGACGCCTGCGCAGCTTCAGCGGATCCTTCTTCGGGTTTTTCTGTCGCCTTATTAGTCTGGTCTGCCACCGCCGCGATCGGCTTCGACGACTCAACTACGATGGGAATCGTCCTCGGCTTCTTCCTGGGAGGCTCCGGCTTGGGCGCTTCGATGGCCAGCATGCCGGACGACAACAGGGCGCAGGTGACCATCTCGGCTTTCACTCCTTCGGGAAGGGTGAACCGCCGGGTCAACTCGCGCTTCACGTAGCTAGAACCGTCCTCGCTCTCTTCCTCGTGCTTCGCGCTCACCTCGATGCAGTCGTCGACCGCCTTGACGGAGATTTCCTCAGGCTTGTAGCCGCGAACGTTGCAGTTCAAAACGAACTTGGAGTCGTCTGGTGAATCGCTTCTCGTGTCTTCTTCAGCGAGGCTCTGCGCACGCTTCCGAGGACTGCCGGGTTGCGCGGCGCCACGGAGACACAGGCAGCTGGAACTGCGATCCGTAGTCGTGTGCTTCGTTTTCTTGTCCGCCTGAAGCACCGCGAACCGCATTGGGCCAGTTAGCTGGTCCAGAGCCTCGAGGGGGCAGAACCGATCGTCCACATCGCTGAAGAGCGGGTACAGCATCAGGCGCACCATGATATAGTAGTTAGCAGCGGCACCGCCGTAGAAATTCAGTGGATTTCAAGCAAGAACTGGAACAAGCAAAGCAAACGCAAGTTCACAGCTCGGTCGTACGTCAACTCGATTGTGATAGTACAACTCAATCTGACGGCGAGCAGACGACGCCGCGATTTATACGCGAGGTGGCGACGCAACGGAAAGAACGCGAAACTTCTAGAATAGCAGAGAGGAGGATAAGGACGTCACATGTCGTCACCGCCCCTATTACGGCCTCTCTCCCACCTCTAAACGATCGCGTAGACTCTCGAATATTCTCGCACCATCCCGATCATTTCGGCGAGCTGGGAATTGTAGTGTACAGTAGGTAGCTTTGAATTGCTTGCCACAAAACACGCTGAAAATAAAACTTGTCATTCACGCACATTCTCGGCAGCATTAATGACCGAACCTCAAGGCAACTAGCCGTATTCAGTTGTGTTTGTTATTCGCCTCGGTGCCTAGGCCCCCGTCGTCTGCTACACATTCTTGTACCGCGGATCATTCATCTCAGTAAGTATTCCCCGATTCCAATTTTGTACATGAAACAGCTAAAAAGTTCCGTCAGGTTCTACGTACAGAGCTGTTAAAAACCTGGTATTTTCTTCAAAGTGGCAAATAACTGCCTTTTCCTTTTTTTTTTGTAAGCAGCAGCAGACGACGCGAGAGCTTTCTCGAGGCTTCTACGTGCGGTCGACCAATCGCACAACGGTTCGCATGACGTCACCACTTTACCTTGCTCTGATTGGTTGAAGTGATTCGCGAAGCTTCTGGGCGTTTGTAGAAAAGTGCGCGAACGGTATAAATCGCGCGCCGATGGTGCTCCCGCCAGACTTGTGACTTGAATCACGAGAGCAATAGTTCTGAAGCAGAACGCATCTGTCACAAAACACTCATCATGCCTAGCCGCATGCAATCAGACGTCCCCGCCATCGGCATCGACCTGGGCACCACGTACTCCTGCGTGGGCGTCTTCCAACACGGTCGCGTCGAGATCATCGCCAACGATCAGGGCAAACGCACGACGCCGAGCTACGTAGCCTTCACGGACACGGAGCGGCTGATCGGCGATGCAGCAAAGGCACAGGCGGCCATGAACCCCGAGAACACGGTGTTCGATGCCAAGAGGCTGATCGGGCGCCGCTACGACGACCCGAAGATCCAAGACGATATCCGGCACTGGCCCTTCAAGGTGGAAAACGACGGAGGCAAGCCGAAGATCAGCGTCGAGTTCAAAGGCGAGCGCAAGCGTTTCAACCCGGAGGAGATCAGCGCTATGGTTTTGACCAAGATGAAGGAGACTGCCGAGGCGTATCTGGGGAAAAAGGTGAGCGACGCCGTCATCACGGTGCCAGCTTACTTCAATGATTCTCAGAGGCAGGCCACGAAAGATGCTGGCGCCATCGCTGGTCTCAACGTGCTGCGTATCATCAACGAACCCACGGCAGCGGCGCTGGCCTATGGCCTCGATAAGAACTTGCGTGGCGAGAAGAACGTCCTCATCTTCGATCTGGGTGGCGGCACCTTCGACGTTTCCGTGCTGACCATCGACGAGGGCTCCATGTTCGAAGTGCGCTCCACGGCAGGTGACACGCACCTGGGAGGCGAAGATTTTGACAACCGGATGGTGGAGCACTTCGTGCAGGAGTTCAAGCGGAAGCACCGCAAGGATCTCAGAGTAAACGCTCGAGCTCTTCGAAGACTGCGTACCGCCTGCGAGCGCGCCAAGAGGACGCTGTCAAGCTCTGCCGAAGCAAGCATCGAGATTGACGCGCTCTTTGAAGGCATCGATTTCTACAGCAAGATCACCCGCGCCAGGTTCGAAGAGCTCTGCATGGACCTGTTCCGCAGCACACTCGAACCCGTGGAGCGAGCCCTTCGTGACGCTAAGATGGACAAGTCGCAGATCCACGACGTCGTGCTCGTGGGCGGTTCTACTCGAATCCCCAAGGTGCAGAAGCTGCTCAAGGACTTCTTCAATGGCAAGGAACTCTCGATGGGCATCAACCCAGACGAAGCAGTGGCATACGGTGCCGCGGTGCAGGCAGCCGTGCTGAGCGGCGACTCGAGCGACACCATTCGCGACGTGCTGCTGGTTGACGTGGCGCCGCTGTCGTTGGGAATCGAGACGGCAGGCGGGGTCATGACCCGCATCGTGGAGCGAAACTCGCGCATTCCCTGCAAGACGTCCCAGACGTTCACCACGTACTCGGACAACCAACCTGCAGTCACCATCCAGGTTTACGAAGGTGAACGTGCTCTTACTAAAGACAACCATCTATTGGGAACTTTCAACCTCAATGGCATTCCACCAGCACCTAGAGGAGTTCCGCAGATTGAAGTCACTTTCGACATGGACGCCAACGGCATCCTGCAGGTCTCAGCCCGAGACAAGAGCACTGGCAAACAGGAGAGCATCCGCATCACCAACGACAAGGGTCGACTCTCCAAGGAGGATATCGAACGTATGCTTGCCGAGGCCGAAAAGTTCAAGCAGGAAGACGACTCTCAGCGCGAGAGGGTGGCTGCCAGGAACTCCCTAGAGTCTTACGTCTATGGAATCAAGCAGGCTGCCGAAGAATCCGGTGACAAGCTGTCATCGTCAGAGAAGGACTCTGTGCTGTCCAGGTGTCGTGAAACCATTTCGTGGATCGACAGCAACAACCTGGCCGAGAAAGAAGAGTACGAGCATCGTCTTAAGGAACTTCAGCAGGCTTGCATGCCCATCATGAGCAAACTGCACCAACCGCAAGGACCGAAGCACGGGTCAACACCTCACCACACGGGGCCCACTGTGGAGGAAGTGGACTAAGTCATGGACAGCACCTATAGCTAGTTAATATGTAAATAACCTGTGAATACCTAGTCGTCAGTTCCTTTTTATGTGGTGTTTGAGTGAACAGCATTTTCTGTGATAACACCATGTGATGCTTTTATAGTGACCAAAACTTGGCATTGTACATAAAATCTTGTACCTTTATTGTGGTGTTCGAGTAAATAACATTTTCTGTGATAAAACCATGCGATACCTTTATAATGAACACCTCTTGCCATTGTATATAAAATCTTGTACCTTTCTTGTGGTGTTTCAATAAACGGCATTTTGTTCGCATGATTTTTTTTTGCTTTCATTCGGAAGGTTGAATGAAGCCTTGCCCTTCAGTTTCCACATTGTTGGGCTTACTTGGCTAATCGTGCGGTTATGGCCCCAAAAAATATTTCGCTTAGTATATTATATTATTATTAGCATATTATAGTATATTATTAGTAGTAGCGCTGCATCAGCTACTAATGTTCAAGGGTGCACGGCATAGGTAAGTATTAATACCACCTTACAGCTATTAAAAATCACCATGATACAACTCTTGAAGTATTAACACGGCAGGTGGGCATATTATTTGCCATTCTATTCATATGGTGAAACAGTGGCATAAGGACCTTGGTCTTGCAATAGCTGGATGTAGATTCTGCTGCACGGAAGCTGCATGGTCTGCCATAAATTTACGCTATACTTAGTACTCGGCGAAGATGAGCATTCATCACAGTGTGAATGCTCATCAGCTGAACACCCCCCTCTGCACATACTGCAATGATGTTGATGGCATGCAGGAGGCCATAACATGGAAGGCCCGACTCTCCGAACACGTTCTTTACTTTTTGTTTGCACGTGCCCGCAGCCCGCGTACTCGAGACCAAGTGCGCCTTATTGCCTTCCTGAGATGCACTGCAGCAATGTTTTATGACTTACCTCTGAT
Organism: Dermacentor variabilis; assembly: GCF_050947875.1. Lineage (NCBI taxonomy): Eukaryota > Metazoa > Arthropoda > Arachnida > Ixodida > Ixodidae > Dermacentor > Dermacentor variabilis. The sequence continues at coordinate 45,277,361 of NC_134577.1, forward strand.
GATTCACGGAATCCAATTCCTCTGTCGTTTCTAAACTCTCAAGATGCTGAGCTTGGCGGTTCGGAAGGCCTCGTTTTCGCACAGTTGTTAAACTATGCTGTTCACAACCAGGTGGTGTCAAATTTGTGAGGTTGCCACTAGTTCTTTTCAGGTTTCAGTTAACGCGGAGCACCATATAACGCACAAACTAAGCGAAATCACAAGAAACGAACAACGTTAACCCAAACAGCCGCACGTTCGAGTTTACGCGCCCTATAGCGGTCGAGGAGGTGCTGCCGCCTGACGTAAATTTGGGAAAACAATGTTTCCATAGTAATATGGCCTCCGTGATTTGATATTGCCATGGAGTCACGATGTTGGTTTCCCTTTCCGGCTCGTATCAGAAGTACTTACCGTTCACTTGGCCTTCTTTACTCCCAAAAACTTCCCGTAAAGCGTCGCTACGTTAAAATGATTGAAATACGAGCTAGCTTTGTTGTGTTACAGGCGTGCAATTACGCCGTTTACAACCTGGCGCCTGATGCTGTCACTTTAGGGGCTTTAATTGCGTCAGGCTGCCTTTTTATATTTTTATAAGCAGTAGTTGCCCATGAGGTGCTGCCGTCTGACGTAAGTTACAAAAAGTGTTCTGGTGCTGGTTTCGCTTCTCGTCTCCCGCCAGATATGAATGAATGTTACTTGGTTCCCCCGGCCGTAGAGAGCAATTTCAAACGCCATCAAATATTTAAATTTTGATTGGCTCCCTACCGCAGCTTGCGCAAATGAGGCAATCGCAATTCAATGCCCCCGCGTGACTGGGCTATTAGTAAAATTTTACGACTTTGTCCTGATCACTCACGAAAGCTGATTCCTCTTTCGTTCCTCATTTCTAAAGATGTCACGCTGGGCGGACCGGAAGGCCTCGGTCTTTCACGGGCGTTAAATTATGCTGTTTACGACCTGGCGTTGTCAAATTTGTAATGTTGGTGCTAGTATATCATAGCACGTTTCAGTTAACGCCCCTTTATGGGTAGAAAAGATTGAGACGTGCTTGGGATGTGGAAATAAGGAGAGTTGAGATGCACCGTCGCTAGTTTCGCTTCCCGATTCTAGGCGTTCTGCACCCTGGCTCTGGCAGAACCCCCTGGATTTGGTTGTTCACTGGGAGCTTTATGTCGGAGGGCTGCAAGGCACACCTGCCGTAGCAATTAGGGACATGCCCAAACACTGGTTGTAACGGTACGTCGCTCCTGCAAACATTCGCTTTTCGCGAATAGCCAACCATAGAAGCCAGCTGTCAAAAATGTCCCGGGCAAGTACGTTCTACGCACTTAGCTCATGTGAACGGTACTGTTACTTACGGCCAAGAATCCGTTTTAAATTTTGTGCGGAGTTCCAAGTATGGGAGTCTATGGAAATGTTCAAATCTGGCGTCCTTTTTTTGACTAGGGAAATAAAGAAGAAGAAGCAGAACGGTTTGCGACAGACTACTGCGTCGGTTGGTATATTCTGTGGGATTTAGCGACTTCAGTGACTTATCTTACACCCGGTTCCAGCAGCAGCGCTTGGTATGCGAAAAAACTCGCTCCATATAATGGGAGCTTTCATAACAAGGCGGGGGAATTCACCGCGGTAGACATATAAACCTGGCTTCGCGCCACTGCAGCTCATCAAAGCGATAGCCGAGCATATATATATATATATATATATATATATATATATATATATATATATATATATATATATATATATATATATATATATATATATGCGCATAAAACGGGGGCAGAATGACAGGCATACACAGAAGAGGCGGCATTCATGCTTTGTACGGAAAGGTTGGTTCCCCTGTAGAAGGGTGGTAAAGATAGGCACTCAGCAAAGTGTAATACCAGTCCGGTTGAATAACAAGTTCATCATAAACAAGACTTAGATGCACATTCATCTGGATAAAATAAGTACCACCGGTTGGGCGTTGCGGTTCATCATAGGCGTTTTCCACTGCTATATCGGGCTGCATGATACTGTAACAAACAAACAAACAAAACAATAGCGGAGCCGTCTGGAACTGCCGCAGATCAATATCGCTGATACCAAGAGCGTGGATTGGCAAGTTCGAGGCCTGCTGCATGGGGCCTTTCTTTTTTTGAGATCTTTGTCACCGCTTAGTTTGGCAGTTTTGCGCCGGATTGCATTTTACGAAATGGAGGTCACTTAATTGCGGTTCTTGTTTTATTTCTTTTTATCTGCCCCGACTTTTTCGCAAATAAATAAATAAATAAATAAATAATATAGCTGGCTGGTTTCATGAACTGCGAACGTGTTCGCAAAATTTTCTTCGCTATTTTGATTGATATAAACCATTTTAGGCAACAAACGCAGATACCATTTCTTATGAATGTTTGTTCCTTTCCCAGGGCGAAGATTCATGAACATATTATTATGGAATATTTTTTGCCCCTGGAGCTATATGGCACCGGAATGGCGTGTTTGTACGACTCTAATTATGCTGTTTCAAACGTGCCAGAAAAATTACGCAGTTCCCACGCATTGTGGGAATCGATGTAAGCGAAGCTTTCTGCGCGACTTGCTTTGATTGGCGATAATTAGCGGGGATGTTGACGGTGCGTGTTTCACTTCTTTAACGTTTAATCCAACACGAGAGTGGTGATCTAACGTTAAACTTTACCTTGAGTGCACTACCGTACTGTTTGTTTGCGTAGTACTTTGTCTGCGGCGGACACCAATGAGAGCGGCCCCTTCTGTGACGTGCACGCGGCAATCTGCTTTCATGCGGACATGCCCGACCGCTAGATTATGGCTAGATCATGGCTAGATGCGTACTCGTATCTGGTCTCAGCCACACCGCAAGTTTCGTACTATATATATATATATATATATATATATATATATATATATATATATATATATATATATATATATATATATATCATCGTTTACGCGTGCTATCCTCTGCTCGTGTTTCGTTTCGATTGTCATGGCTTGCGATTGTTTTCTGATTTGACTGTATGCGCAGTACTTTCTGGATGCCAAGCGGCACCAGCATTTACACTGGGGCCTTCGGCAAGTCGTGTTTAAAAGCCGACGCGCTTGACCCACAGGTCGAATTGTCGATGATTGCCGGCTCTTCTACATGTCTCTTCTCAACTTCCTTGCCTCAGTATATCGCGAAATGAAAACGCGTGTACTGCTGCGCTCAAATTTCGCACCAGGCAGCATCGTAATCGTCGGTGAATTTTACTTCGGCCCTTCTCATAAATGGTTTGAACAATTGAAAAAAAAAAAAAAATAAACATGGGAAAGGAATGTGAAGGTTTGTTAGAAATATTCCTTTATCAGAATCACTTACGTTCCATATCCGCACGGTGGTTTTGTCATGATCATACCAACGCCCACTGAATACCGTTTATCGCTTTCTCTACTGTCTCTAAATAAAACCTAATGATGTCGTTTGTTGTGCTTAAGTAGCAGAACGGAAGCCGAGGCTTTAATATGGTTCCACTGAGCTACAAATTGCCTCTTTTGCAATAGTGCTGTAAGAAATGGCTATTTCTCCCTTGTATACTGGCCTTTGAATTTCGTAGAAAGCTAAGGTGGGCACACGAGGCGAGCAGGCCAGGTTTTGAAGTCGTCCTGACATTTAAGCAGAATTTCACAGGCAATTTCAGTATCCTTTATTCGTCTACATATTTATGATACCTCAGTTGGGCTAATAATGATGTATTACACGGGAGTTGAGTAGTTATACTTCATACATCATGTCTGCGATCACTGTTTTGAAAATTAGCCAGGCTGCCGTACTGCGTGGCGTTGGCTGGAAAGCCATTCATTAAAAAAAAAGAACATAAAAACCTATGCGTGCAGAAAAGAAAAATGCAGGTGCTCAAAGGCACAGTCGCCGTCAAAAGTTTACGAGGCAGAGGTTCTGCAAACAACGTAGCCAGTAAAGCTATGCAAAGTGGGTGTTTATTTTGAACCACCACATGCTGTAAATATGAACGCCGCGCTGCGAGCCTATAGGGCGCGCAACTATCAACTTTTTTTCCCCCACGATTCTGTAGTCCGTAAGCTTTTGACGCTGTTCCGAAAGCAGAAGGCTGCTCTCTGGCTTATATGTGTCGACAAGCGCCGAGCTCTTGATGATGCAATATTCGAGGGTAGAATGGCGGAACATATGCAGGCGATTTGACGAAGAAAACAAGCGATAGAAACTCGGCATGCTTCTTCTTTAGTTTATTAATGCTGATGATCATTGATTAGGCAGATAAATGGAATCTTACTATGCGATTCTGAACAGACCCGCGTGTAGAGCGTAGGTTCTGTATCGCTGAAAATTCGCTACTAATTCGACACTGAGCACTCCTATTCCTCTTGTGGCCTGTGGTACGCCAACAGATTTTTTAAGCAATCGGAATAGGTAGGCGGGTCTTTCTTGGGATATCGCCAAGGCCATGTTTGAAGAGATTAGTAATGCTAATACATATAGAAATAAATATAAAGATGTGGCGCTCCCAACGCGTCCTTATTATTTTCACGCGCCCGCAGTCTGAGCGCCTGAGCCCAAGTCAGCGTGTGTCTTCATGAGATGCATTGCAGAATTGTTTGATCACTTTGCTCTATTGACTTGCGGAAGCCGATTCCAGTCTCGCTTCTAATTTCTGAAGACGCGGCACTTGGCAGTTTGGAAGGCCCCATTTTCTCAGAGGTCGTATATTATGTTGCTCAAGACCAAGCGCTCTCGCATCCGTGATGCCGCTATTAGTTGTTTTCTTGTGTCAGTTAACGTGGAGCACAAATAACGCACAAAATAAGCGAAATAATAAGAAACTCGCAGCACTAATCCATCCGGTTACATGTTTGAGTTTGCGCGCCTTTTGTAAAGAGAAACCGTCCAGGAAGTGCTGCCGCCTGACATAAAGTTAAGAAAACAACGTTTTGACGTCATAATGGCCTCCGTGATATTGCACGCCGTGACGCCGCGACGTTGGTTTGGCTTTCCGGCTCGTCTCACGAGTATACTCATTGCTAGCTTGGCCTCGTTTAGTCCCAAAAGCTTCCAGTAAAGCGTCACTACGTTGAAATGGTTGAAATACGCGCAGAATTCGTTGTGTCAGAGGTGTGCAATCACGCTGGTTAGGACTTGGGCGTCTGATTCTGCCGCTCTAGGGGTTTTAAATCGCGTCAAGCTCCTTTCTTTATTATTATTTTTTTTTGAGCAGTAATTGTCCATTGAGTGCTGCCATCTGACGTAATTCGTAAAAAGTGTTCCGGCGCTGGTTTCGCTTCTCGTCTCCGCAGGATATGAAGGCGCACTTGAATGTCGATTCCTGTATCTTTTCTAATTTCGCTGGAATGTTTGGCAGGCCTCGTTCCTTCACAGGTGCTAAATTATGCAGTTTACGGCTAGGTGCTCCCAAATTCGTGACGTTCTTATTAGTTCGTTGTACGTTGCAGTCAAGGTGTCTTTTTGGAGAGACAGTTGTGTGGAATGTACTGCTCCTACAAACTGCGAGTTGAAATGCGCCGTCGATGGTGTTGCTTCCTGACTCTAGGTGTTCTATACGCTGGTACTGTCTAAACTCCCTGCGTTAGGTGTGGGGTCGGTAGCGTGACATGTAATATTTTTTTCGGGGGCGTGGTGGGGTTGCACCTCCTTTGAGCGAGTGGTGAGGAAGGAGGTCACGGAAGGCTGCATACTAACCAAAAAGTTTAGAGGAGAGCGATGTGCCCGTTGTGCCTCCTCCCCTCCCCCCTGATCACACAACTGTTTACGCCCGGACCTGATTTCCGCTGCGGAAGGGTATTACCTGTGCCCTCTTCGTTCTTTCGGCAGTGCTGCAAACGCCTTATTAAGTGGAGTAAGTGCAAAAGCGATCTTGTGCCTTACAAATTACGGAAGAGAGTGGTGAAGGAGATATAGGAAATGCAATATTACCAATTGTTTACTAATGAATGGTAACAATCAACAACATATTTAAATGAAGAAGCGTTGATGACGGAAAAAAATAGCTGCATTTGATCCCTGTCCTTATGTATTTGAGCACCAAATGATGCGCAAGATATGGTAGAATTGTTGCCATAATATTCACGAATAAGCAGCACTAGCAGAACCAGGTGCACGTCTGAGTTTACGCGCATTTTGTAACGAGAAACTAAAAAAAGAAAGTGTATTGACGCCGTTATAGCATGCATGATTCCTCATTGCCATGACGCCACGACGCTGGTTTCGATTTCCGTCTCCACTTGTTTGCATTATTTGCTCCCAAAGATTTCCAGAGCTGAGTCAATACGCTAAAATGGTTGAAATGATCGCAAGCGTCGTTGTGCCATATAAGTGCAATTATGCAGCTTACGACCTGGCGCCTGATGCTGCCGCTTAAGGTATATAAGTTTGCGTCAACCTGCTTTCTGTATTTTATTTTAACGGAAGTTGCCCAGAATGTGTTGCGATACGATCTAATTTGCAGAAAGGGTTCCGACGCTGGCTTCGCTACTCGGTCCCGCCATATTTGAACTTTCAATTTGGGCTCTCTGGCACACCTGCCGTAACATCGAAGCTCTAACCGTGAGGAGCAGCGTACTGGAGAGACCTTCCACTCTTGCCGTACGCATAATTGCGCTGGTGGGACACACCGCAGGCACAAGGAAGCCATCCGAAAGCAGCTATCAGCTGCCCTTCATTCAGGCCAGGACCGCTGCTTGATGCCTTCGTAGTTCATAACGGTGGTGTTAGCGTAGCGCACGAATGTAGGAAAGGCAGGACAGAGGCGAGTAAAGAGCGCTCTTTACTGGTCCTTCCTTTCCTACTTTCATGCGCTACACAAACACGGGCGTTGTGAACCACGACCGTGACCACGACCAACTCGCTCAAGCCTCTACACTTATACGCCTTCGTAGCTGTTCCGTACCTTGGGGACAAAGTCTGTTTGCTGAAACGAGCCATCTTTTGTGCTCTGGCCAATCACGACGACCATCCAAGGCGACCAAAAGGATGGCGTTGACTTGCAAGCCGCGAAACGCCGGTGTTTCCACGAAAGTCGGCTGCTGTAAGTTCCACGTTTCAGGTAATGCGAAGCACAAGATGACGCGCAGAATAAGCGAGAACAACCGTCATAAAAATGAGAAATTAGCAGTAGTAGCCAAGCTAGTTGCACGTTTCAGTTTATGCGACATCTTTAAAAGGAAACGATCCAGGACGTGCTGCTACCTGATGGCAAACTAGGAAACGATATTTTTACACTGGTATAGCCTCCCTGATTCTACATTATCATATCATCACCAGGTCAGTTTCGTTTTCCAGCTGCTCTCTCATGAACTGATCGTTCGTTTGGCCTTGTTTACTCCTATTGGCCTCCTGGGGGGGGGGGGGGGGTTCAGAGCGTCATTACATTTAAAATGTTGAAATGCTGGCAAGCATCGTTGTGTCGCAGGCTTGCACTTAGACAGCTTATGACCTGGCGCATGACAGTGCCACTTTAGGACTTTAGTTCGCGTGAACCTGCGTTCTTAATTATTTTAAGCAGGCGTTGCCTAGAATCTGCTGCCATCTGACGTAAGTTCCAAAAAGTGTTCCACCGCTGGTTTGACGCTAGTTTGGCTTCTCGGCTCCCGCCAGATATGAATGTTCACTGGGAACTGTATGTCGGAGGGTTGCAGGGCACACCTGCCGTAGCATCGAAGCTGAATACCAGGAACTAGGGACAACGCCAAACACCGGCTCTAGCGGTCGCTCCTGCAAAGATGCGCGTTCTCTATGGCACAGCGTCGTTTTTCACTAATGGCTTACCATAGAAACCAGATTTAAAAAAAAAAGTCCCGGAGAAATAGGTTTTACATGCTTAGCTCGACATCTCATCCAAGTGGAACCGTTACTTACAGCCAAAATCCCGTTGCAAATTGTGTGCGAAGTTCGAAGTATGGGAGAGCCTATGGAAACCTTCAAAATTTGGCGGCCTGTTTTGACGTCTGGTTTGTTGCACGGCTCCGCGTTGGTGCCGCTTCTCTTGTTTTTGATTATATTAATAATACTTGTGATGGTATCGATACCCAGATACTATTGTTTCAGAATGACTGTGTATTGTTTGCGAGGGTATCTGATGAGACAGATTTTTCCTTTAGTGGACGATCTGAAGCCTATAGAAATATGGTGTGTCACTAATTGCGTTTCTCTCAACATAAATGAATGTGTGCATGTTAGCATCATTATAAAGCTTATCAAAATCAGGTATAACTATTCTTTCAGCGGCCAAGAATAAAACAATAATCAATTAGTCAAATATTTCGTTGTTCTGTTACCAGAGGATGGCTCTTTGTCAAAACATGTTAACACCGCACTTAAAAGTACTTACTAAGCAGCTTTCATTCATTGATTCCAAGAATCTCATCAATAATAATAATGCTAGGTTTTGCATGTAACTATAACATTTCATTGCCCATGGTTCATTCTAACTACGGAATAATGAGGTCGTCATTCGTGCCTATTAAACTGTGGAATGCTTTAACCAACACCATTAAATCTCCATCCTTTCATGCATTTGATCATGCCTTTGAGCTGTTTTACATGTCTAGCTAAGTTGAAATCTATCATTATACAAAATTTGCCAATATTTTTATGTACTATACGATTGTACACTGACAATTGTTTTTTCACTTGTTTAAATGTTCTACGTTATATTCTACGCGAGTTTGTGTGTGTCGTTTTTTTACTCATCTCGCTCATCTTTGACACTTTTATACATTGTTATGCCAAAGGTCCTGTTGCAGTCTTTGAGTTTGGGACCCTCGTCTGTATACTACATGTGACCAATTCACTGCACCTAAGGAATAATAAATTTTAACTGAAAAGGAAACATAAAGATGCAGGGCGTGCCCGTGGCTTCTTCCAACTTAGTGAAAAACACGTTGGCATTGACCTAAAATATGCTTAAACATATGTTTTAGAAAATTTTGGGGGCGCTTTCCCTGTGTGAGACCCCTTTTGTGGTGCGCATATTAATGTATTGGAAAAAGTCTAATCCATCGCGACGAGGTTTGTCCTGGGTAGACATGACAAGATCATACGTTTAAGGGGAATGAGAAAATCACTTGGTTGGATCCCTTTGTTTGAACGACGAAGCGGCCAACTCCTTAAGATGTTTCATTTAAGGTTCCGTAATTATATCGCAATATGCTCATCAGAAGGAACCGCATTATGCTTGTTCGCGTCAACGCCATCCGCAGTTATGCAGTACCTGTCGAGCACTGATCTCTTTCAATGGTCTTTTTTTCTTAGAGCTGTTGTCGCTTAGAATTCACATCTTGCGAATGTGGTGTAAGGCAAGAATTTTGATGTTTGCCCTCCACAACAATACCTTAAGATCGCTGTGGTTCACTCATGAATAAATAAAAAATAATAATGTCGAAGTACTGCGTGACGCGCATAAATTTTTATTGATTAGAGTTTATTTCCACGAGCCATTCTTTACACCAATAAGTTCCGCCGTCAACGCCAGAGAGGACAACATCGGTATATTCGCCGTATATTACTTATTACTTATTACTTATTATATTACTTATTCGCCGTATTGTAAGCAGATGAATGCTCAAAAATTTTTACGTCATCGCAAGTGGTGTCAAAACTCAAGGCTAATTTGCTTGAGTCGATGGTAAGCGAACGAAAATTGTCTTATAGCCGTGTTCCATTGTTTTTCGAACCAGAAACTGTTGACAGATATTTTAAATACTGATTAACTTTAAGTTAAAACAACCCACTGAATCCATGATGGAAACAATATGCAGATGTTGATGACACCATCGTCGCAAAAACAAAATTAGCAGTTGCTTCATCACAACACCAACTCAGCCCTTTCCGGATTCATTACCAGCTCTGCAGATAATTAGTGAATTCTGCTTTATTTCCCTATTTCATACGCAATACGAAGCACGCAGTATGCATTGCCATTCTCCTCGATCAGCTGAACTGGACAACGACGTCGTATTTTTAGAAATGGCGCATAGATGTGCTTGCAAAGTTCAATCCATGTGTGGTAATTACGGCGTTATACAAGCATTATACTCATGCTTTACAGTGAGGCAAGTATCTTCTAGTTAGTCGGCGTTTTTCGTGTCCCCGTCCGTCAGCAAAATACGTGGGCCGATACGGCGGCAGTACAGGGCCGGGTGCAGTGTCCCGTACCCCCGTAAGGCAGGGGCTTCAAGCGGTCAGCAAAGTGAAGCGACCAGTGCACACAGTCTTTGGAATCACGCATACAACACACAAAAAAGGGTACGTTTTAATAAAGAACAAGCGCAACACAATCATCCGAACTACGTAACTGGTAATACGGCGTTACTGATAACGATGCGAAGAATGTAGCGCTGCCCGCATACGTTTCGCGGTAAAGACCACTGTTGCGAAATCTTCCGCGCCCACGGCAGTTTGCGACGTGGTTGCTGTCCCTGGGCTCTCGTATGCAAAAGAACAGGCCTATAGCAATTGATTTCGTTGTTCTTGCAGCACCGCGATGGGGGCCGGCGTGCTGTCAAAACTACCATTACTCCAATTAATCCAAATTACCATTACTATTGTTATTATACTAAAGCTATAAAGCACTACATGGCCCCCTCTCCACCCTCTCTGCGGTTGTAGTGGTGGTTTTCAATAGCTTCGCTGGACATGCACTTTGGCAAGGCCGTGCTGGTAGGACAATTTTTTTAGGCGTCTTGTGAGAACGGGACACGTGGCACTGAATTTCAGTGTGGAGGAAATGGGATTCAAGCGTGCGTACTTTGCAAAATCTTATGCGGGGTAAGTTTTGAGCTGTGTATTACCATTACAGGCACTCAAAATTTCTACTGCAACTGCTCGAGCAAAACAGCCCCTTTAGAAACTTCGCTGGATTCTGAAGGTCGCACAAAGGATGTGCGTTTTTCGCATATTGTCGGGTTATCTCTTGATAATATCCCAGCTGTATATTAGGAATAATTAGAGAACAGAACGCCTGTATTGCACCTTGTAACGTAGGGCTTTCAAGTTTTCCGTTGCACGAAACAGTACCATCTACTAAATTATTTAATCAGACCGTTATAGGATTCCAGAAGTAAGCTTTTGGTGATATGTAGCCCTTCAGACTCTCTCGTGATTACCAACTCTGCCTGCTCCCTTTCTTCCCAAGCTGCTTTACAAACATATTCAACCAGCAAATATGGTTTTCTAACTCGAAATTAAAAGGAAGCTTAGCTCGGGCGCTCCTATCGAAATAAATAGGAAATTGGCAGTCGTCTTTTTGAGCAACCAATGCACGGCATTTGATGTGTTGTTGAAATTAAATGGAAAACTTAAAATGCACTGATTTCATCAAGCCAATTGTTTTTCTATGCTGCGAACTTCTTTTTACCGTAATTCGTTAATAGTGCGAAATTTCAAGAAACAAAAAATGAAGTATACAACCCTGTATTTCAGTAAATAATGATTACATTGAAACTCCGTAAACTGCACATGATACATCTAAAGCAGACAAAAACGATATATCATACGCCATCCAGAAACATACCACTAAATTGTGAATATGACATTTGCGATACCCTTTCAAGCCTTGTAAGAAATTCACGTAAGCTGTAAATCTATAGATTAAATTTGTCCGATTTAGATGCTCTAGCGGAGGCAGTTTATAGAAATTCGATATTTGTTTTTTTATGTCGAGTTGTAGATTTCTAAACTTCGCACTTCTATATCCTTTTTTAAAATTTACTAATTTCCTACAGTTATGAAAGATTCCATGTCCCGAATCAAAATTTTGTTTGCTGCAGTGATTATCATCGAACTTTGTCTCTTAAATGCAAGAAATGTCATACAAATTGGTTCAGCTGCTTTCTCATAAAAGAATTCTTGCGTTTTACATGTATTTGAGTCGCTGGCATGGGAGATAGGCCCCAGGTTAAAGCTTGGTATTAAACCATGCATCACGCGGCTTCCATAGGAAACTCATGAAAGAGAACGCTTACGTATACGCAAGCCCACCGCCGCAGTGGTGAACAAATAATGAAACGAGTCAGAAAAAAAAAAAAAAAACGTTCGACAGAAGCTTCGCGGCAGGACTTACCTCGGCCAGACATCTCATGCGGAATACCGAGGATGTGTCTGGCCAGATGTCCGGCAAAATTGTCGAGTCGTCGTCAATCATGCAAGTTGCTGGCGGTCTTCGAGATAAGGTCGATACAAAGGCGCCCGCGTTTCCAAGCGCGGAGGTGAAGACGTGTCAATATGTGTGTGCGTGGGTGTGTGCGCGGGCTTCCTTTTATTGTTGTTTCTTTAGTTGTACGTCATATCATACGTCATGGCGGCAATTTCGAATGTTTATGGCCGATACGCACCGTGATGGCAAAAAAAAAAAAGCAACCTGAGGAAATGTCTCCAATTCCTGGTTGTGGCAGCTCTCAGGAGCACAGTACGCAGAAATACGCTGGCCGTACTCGCAGCAGGCATAAGGTCTCCGGCCAAAAGCGGCCATCATCTGCACTCATTTAGGGCTAGTACCGCCGCTTGACGCCTTCGTAGTTGTCTCATTCATTGGTGATAAAGCAGTAGCGTTTTGCTGCAACCAGCCATCCATTGTGGCCTGGTCAAGTATGAAGGTCACCAAAGGCGTTGATATAGCGAACTCAACGGTTGGCGTCGTCTTGAGGGCTGCGAAACGCCGGTATTTTCACGAAATCCGACTGCTATGAGTCGCGGAGCCTCATCTCCACTAGGCTGCCGATCCAGCTGCCAGAGGAATCAGGGGCGGCGCGTTCACGTACAGTGTGGTCGTTGTGGTAGTAACGACAGCCGGTTCTGCCACAGAGGAAGAACGGACGGCAACCCTTGGTGCCTTGGAGGGTCAAGTAGCCCCTGGTAGCATATCCTCGCCAAGGGAAGCGTGGATGGCGTTCGCAGGCAGAAAGGGCCCAAGACATGAGGGGCCGGAACCCCGTCTCTGTGGCAGGTCGAAGTACGGCGCCACCGCTTGACGCGTGCGAAGGTGCTAATCATAACCTGGAGCTGCTGTGTCAGCTTGGCGATGGCGTGGAGGAGATCACCGTTACAGTCCTGCCCTAGAGCCGACGAGGATGCTTGGACGTCGTCTCAGAACGGTGTGGTTGCTAATAGCGATGGTGGGAGGGTAGCGGACTCCGTAACACATGAAACGGGTACGGTGCTACGTCGCATGAGGGGCACAGTAAGTCGAAAAACCACCAGCACGCTATGAAGGCTGGAACGCATTAAGGCACCTGGGTTAGTTCGTCGTAGATTGCGTCATTGTAATGGAGAGAAGCAGATGACAGAACGACACACTTGCTGCTAATGATGATGACCGTCGTCTTTGGCACATATGCATTCACGCGGATCAGCCAAGGGTCCGGCTGATTTTACACATGCGCAAAGTTAATAAGTATCAAAATCCGACGCTCCCAACGCGTCCTTTACATCTTCTCACGCGACCGCCGTCCGAGCGCCCCAGCCCAAGTGCGCCTTTGTCTTGATGCATTACAGAATTATTTTATCACTTGGCTGTGTTGATTTACGGAAGGCGACTCCTGTCTTGTTTCTTATTTTGGATTTTTAGATTAAGCTGCTCAAGACAAGGCACTCTCAAATCCGCGATGTTGCCACTAGTTCTTGTCACGTTTCAGTTAACGTGGAGCACAAATAGCGCAGAAAATGAGCGAAAGGATAAGGAACTCGCAGCACTAGCCCATCCAGCTGCATCTTTGAGTTTACGCGCCCTTTCTGAAAATAAACCATCCAGGAGGTGCTTTCACCTGGCTTAAATATAGGAAAATAATGTTTGGCGCTGTTGTAGCCTCCGTGATCCCTCATGCCATGACGCGGCGACGTTGGTTTCGCTTTCCGGCAATGATTGTCGCCTTGGCCTCGTTTATTCCCAGAAGCTTCCAGTAGAGTGTCATTACGTTGAAACGGTTGAAATACTCTCAAGGTTGGTTTTGTCCGAGGTGTGCAATTACGCAAGTTACAACTTGAGTGCCTGATTCTGCCACTGCAGCAGTTTAAGATCGCGTCAAAGTCCACCCCCCCTTTTTTTTTGAGCAGTAATTGCCCACTTAGTGCTGCCATATAATGTAATTTGCAAAAAGTGTCTGGCGCTGGTTTCGCTTCTCGTCTCCCGCAGGATATGAATGTTCACATGGTTCCCCCAGCCCCAAAGGAAAATTTCAAACGCCATCGACGTTTTCGATTTGGATTGGCTCCCTACCACAGCTAGCACAACTGAGGGAATCACGATCGAAAGGGCGCCGTGTAACTGAGGTACTGGTATGATTTTGCGACTTGGCCCGGCTCACACACGAATGCTGATTCCTGTCTCTTTTCTAATTTCGCTGGACTGTTTGGCAGGCCTCATTCCCACACAGGCGTGAAATTATATGCGGTTTACGACTATAGGTGTTCCCGAATTCGTGATGTTCTCGCTAGTTCGTTGCATGTTTCAGTCAACGTGTCTTTTTGGAGTGACAGTTGTCTGGGAAGTGCTGCTACAACATGTGAGTTGAAATGCGCCGTCGGTGGCGTTGCTTCCTGACTCTAGGTCGCTGCCTGTGTTAGATGCGGGGGCTGGGCGTTGCGAGTAATATATTTCGGGGGTGGTGTGGCTGTTGAATCCACTTGAGCGGGTGGAGGAGGAAGCAGGAAGGATGTCAGGGAAGTCCGCATAGTACTAGCCAAAAAATTTCGCGGGGAGGGACGTGCTCTTGGCTGCACAACTGTTTACACCCAGACCTGATTTCCGCAGCGGAAGGATATTACATGTCCACACTTCTTGGCTTCGGCAGTGCTGCAAACGTCTTGCGAGGTGGAGGAAGTGCAAAAGCTATTTTGAACTTTACAAACTACAGAGGAGGTTGGTGAAGGAGAAATAAGAAATGAAATATTGACAACGGTTTACTAGTGGATGGTAACATTGAATGAGAGATTTAAACGAAGAAGCGTTGAATGCAGACGCAGTTAGTTGCATTTGATCAATGTCTTTTTGTATTTCAGCATAATATAATCGGGAATCGCTGCCATAAGACTGAGGAACAAACAACGGAAACAGACCGAGGTGCCTGTTTGCTGCGTACGCACCTTTTGTAAAGAGAATGGACGTGGAAGTGCAGCTACCCGAGGTGAAATAAAAAAAAAATGTATGACACTGTTGAAGGTTCCAGGATCTCCGACGTTGGTTTCACTTTCCGGCTCCGCCCGAAAGAACTCATTGTGCGTTTGGCTTTGTTTGCTCCCAAAAGCTTCCAATACAACGTTATTACGTATAATATTTGCAATGGTGGAAAGATTTGTTGTATTGCAGATGTGCAGTTATGTACTTTTCGACGTGGCGCCTGCTACTGTCATCTAGTCTGCTTAGTTTGGGTCAGCCTGGCTTTTTTATTGTTTTATTTAGAGGTTGCCCAGAATGCCATGCGACGTGACTTAAGTTGCAAAAACTGTTCCGACTCTGGTTTTGCTTCTCGGCTCCCGTCAGATATGTATGTTCACTTGGAACTATGTTTCGGAGGGCTGCAGGCCATACCT
This sequence comes from Dermacentor variabilis, assembly GCF_050947875.1. NCBI lineage: Eukaryota > Metazoa > Arthropoda > Arachnida > Ixodida > Ixodidae > Dermacentor > Dermacentor variabilis. The sequence goes on from NC_134577.1 coordinate 45,292,905, forward strand.
GGCGTAACATCAAAGCTGTAGCTCTGAGGTGCGCCGTACGCATTGCGCTGGTCGGATTAACCGCAGGCATGTGGAAGATGGCCGAAAGCAGGTACCAGCTGGGTACCATTCATGCCAGGACCACTGCTTGATGCCTTCGTAGTTGCCCCATTCTTTGTCGGCAAAGCAAAGTCGTTTGACTGCAACCAGCCATCTACTGTGGTCTGGCTAAACATCACGATCACTCAAGGCGACCCAAATCATGGCGTCGTCTTCCAAGCTGCAAAACGCTCGTGTTTCCACGAAAGCAGCTTGCAGTACGTTTATTGCAGTACCTATTTCCGCCGGGCTGCCTGTCCAACTGGCGGAAGAATGACGGCGGTGTCCACACACAATGGGGACGTTGCGATAGTAACGGCAGCCGGTTCTACCTCCAAGGAAGAGTGGTCGGCGACCCTATTTGCCTAGGAGCACGAAGTTACAGCTCGTGTACGATATCGTCGACACGGTAAGCGTGGATGTCGTTACCGAGGAGGACGGGCGCAAGACAAAGGGACTGAATCGCTGTCGCATTGTGAGGTCGAAGTAATTAAAGCGCAACCGCTCACGTTAGCGAAGGCGCTAATCATAACCTTGAGCTGTTGTGTCAGCTTGGCGATGGCTAGGAAGAGATCACCTGTACAGTCGTGGCCTAGAACCGCCGAGAATGCTTGGACTTCGTCTCGGGACGGTGGTTGGGTAGCAAACCCCACAACCGATGAAGCGAGTCCGGTGTTTCGTGGCAGGAGAGACTCTGCACGACGTAGAACCACGAGGACGCACAGAAAGCTGGAACGTCTTGAAACTCGTTGTGGACTTCGCCATTGCAACATGGAAAGAACCAGACCACGCCGACCCTGCTACTGCTGATGATGACGACATTAAAGTTCTTTGCACATTAACACTCCAGGGGATTGACCAAGAGTCGGGCCGATTTGCAGATGTGCTAAGCGAATTAAAACGTCGCAGTTTCGCGAGAACGGCGATTTACCGATTGCGATAGCAAATTATTAGATAGATGTACGAAGTAATGATGGTAGTTTTATCAGTCGTATAAACTTCTAAACGTTCTCTTATGAACTAAATCAACATTGACAGAATGTGTAAGCGCGACTGAACGAGCACGGAGAAAGAAACGTTCACACATGGACAGTGCATATAATGTGTAAGCGCGGCAGTCCTCGTTTAGTCGTGCTTACAAATTTTATCATGTATTCAAACCAACTAGCCCGCAAACGTATTTTAATTAGAAGGCACGGTGTCACGCGCGCATAGGTAAACATGAACACACCTCGCTGGATGAGCGCGGAAATTCGCTGTCACAATGCTGGAGTGAGGAATCGCGGCAGCAGCAGCGAGCGAATTGACCCTCATGCATCTCACTTCAACGCGAACGAAACGTCGAAAGCACAGCGCATACGATGCTGAGGGCACTACTCGCAGTCTGCAAACGTCGTAGATCGCTTTCAATATAAGGCGCCCACACGGCCGCGCCGTAAGCAGCAGCCGTCAGAGAAGAAAGCGCGTCCCTTTTCTCAACCCCCATGCCTCGGCGCGACAGGAGAGGGCGCGCATCCGGCCCTCCTTCCTGGGTCGCACACGCGAGATTGAGCCGCGCACTGCATGCGGCGCGTGGTGACGATTTTATCGCCTTTGGACTTTACACGGAGCCTCACGGTGACGGCAGAAATACGCCTGGGGTGTCCATATAATTGTTATCGAAATAATATAAAAATACAACTCTCCGAACACGTGCTTCTTCTTTCCACGCGCCCGAGCTCAAGTGCGCCTCGTATTTTTCATGAGATGCATTACAGCATTGTTTTATGACTTGGCTCAGTTTACTAACGGAAGCCGAATCCTGTTTCGTTTCTAATTTCTGAACATGTTTCGCTTGGTGATTTTGAAGGCCTCCCTTTCTCAGGGGTGTTATACTATAGTGCTTACCACCAGCTGCTTATAAATCAGTGATGTCGCCAATAGCACTTTTCACGTTTCAGTTAACGTGGATCACGAAATAACGCACAAAATAAGCCAAAGAATAAGAAACTAGCAGCACCAGCCCAAAGAGCTGGGCGTTTGAGTTTACGCGCCTGTTGATAAGAGTAGCAGTCCAGGATGTGCTGTCTCCTAACGTAAATTTAGCAAAAGAATTTTTTGATGCGGTTATGGCCTCTGTGATTTGGTATTGCGATAGCACTACGACGTTGGTTTCGCTTTCCGGCTCGTCTCTGAAGTACTTCCTTGTTCCTAAAAGCCTCCAGTAGAGCATTATAACGTCGAAATGGTTGAAATACTCGCAAGCTTCCTTGTCTTAGAGGTGTGGAATTGCGCAGGTTACGGCTTGGGTGCCTGATTCTGCCACTCTAGGGGTTTCAGGTCGCGTCAAGCTTCCGTTTTTTGTTCTTTTTTTGAGCGGTAATTACCCAGTACGTACTGCCATCTGACGTAATTGGCAAAAGGTGTTCCAGCGGTGGTTTCACTTCTCGTCTCCTGCCAGATATAAACGCTCAATTGGTTCCCACGACCACAAAGGGCAATTTGAAACGCCATAGAATTTTCGATTTCGATTGGCTCCCTACTCCAGCTAGCAATAACGATCGAAAAGTCGCCGTGTGACTGGGTTGTGTGTATGGTTTTATGACTTGGCGCTGCTCACTCACAAAAGCCGATTCCTATCTCGTTTCTAAATTATAAAGGTGTTTCGCTGGGCCGTTTGGCAGACGTTGTTCTGTCAGATGCCTTAAAGTATCCTGTTTAGGACTAGGTGCTCACAAGTTCGCGACGTTCTCACTAGTTCTTGACATGTTTCAGTTAACGTTCCTATTAGTAAAGAATGTCTGGGAGGTGCCGCTGCATAACGCGAGTTCAAATGCGCCGTCACTGGTCTTGCTTCCCGGCTCAAGCTGTTCTGTTCCCTAGCAACTCTCTGCGTTAGGTCTAGGGGCGGTGGCGTATCCAGGAACTTTTTTTCTGGGATGTCGATCATGTCGACGGTGATGGCACACCATCAGAAGTCACTGCTGTATACCTTAACCTGCCCGGATTTGTTTGCTGTAGACTCATTTGCAACTCGAAACATTCTCTTCTTGTTTTCGGCCTGATTCAAGTAAGAGCTCTGTGGGTATTTCTGCCAATTAACATGGCTGTTATCTGTAAACGGTCATTTTTACACCTCGAGCAGACCCTTTGGTTCCATCTGTGACAAAAGTATTATATTTACTTGATATTTATCTGCTATTTACTCGATACAACCCGGGGCCTCTCGGCGGAACGTTGCTGAAGCTGTCAGCGGTTGCTGGCGCGAGCGAGCTCTCGATTCAGAAGGCGTTCGATGGCGGCGAGCTGGTGGCGGCCCCTGGTGCGCGGTGCGCAGACTGATCGTCCTTTAAGGTCTATACGCCACATCATGAGTTTCTTTAATCATTAATTATTTGAAACACACAGACAAACACGCCAGGTGAAGACTTGGAAGTGTTCATCAGTGTCCGAACATGCAAAGCCTGTCTATAGCGCCAATGTTTTATTTGAAACACTGACGAATACAAGTGATTTTGTCATAGCGCTGGCTCCAGCTTGAGGCTTGCCAGTCCTTTCGATGCAAATCAGCAGGTGCGTTTATTTATATACTCTACAGTTTAATGAACTGTGGTAAGACGTCGGAAGGATCCGCCAATGAAGGTGTACACGAGATATATGTACAAAATGGCGCTGAGAGAAAGGCCAGCCATTTCCCGTGTCGTCCTAATAATTAGCACTTGCGACATCACGTGAAACCGAAGGTGACAACAGTGAACGTTGCGAGTGCTTCTCAGACACCTGCGCCCATTGACGGCCGGAGACTACTGACAATATCTTTCTGCCTGCCATTCTTTCGAGGCTTGCGTATCACGTTGCCGAGAGGAGTGAACTTATAAATCACGCCGCCTTCTTTCGTCGCATCAACAGGAACGCAAGGGTCACCACCTTTTTCTTGCAAGTGTTGCAGTTCCAAAGGTGGCACTTTGAAGTACGGATCGATGACTGTGACATGACCATTCTCCTGTAAGATAAAATAAAATCTATAATGTAACACGGAAACCCTGATGCGTCTTGGTGCGTTCACCTTGCTGATAGCGATGTTAAATGTCTGAGGACAAAGAAACGCAGAAGCAACGCACACGACAGGACAGGACTTGACTGACAGGTGCACACGGCTGCGATGTTGATGGGAAGTACAACCGGGTCACGCGTGACAATGGACGAAAATACAAATACTCGTGCTGAATAACTGTGTCCCAATAAAACCTTGTTCTTCTACTGTGTCGATTCTTTCGTGCGCGAACAAGTTCTACCTGGCCATTACTTGCATGAAACTTATGTTTTTATGCATGTGTCTGCCAGCGCCTCTCCTGTGGTATGCGTTCCCTTTGAGTCTAACGAGGGCAGCATAAAGTTTATCGATTATCGGGAGAATACAAGAAAAAACTGCACACTCCAACAACTGCGGAAATAGACCCTATGTGAAATATTTCCTAGGTTGCTGACTGTCTAGAGATCGCATCGTTCAGGGTTCTGCATAGCGTTGCCAGGGACCCACGTGTTGGTGAAAGGCGTCACACACACCAGCGTGTGTGTGACAACAGCAGCAAGATGACGATAATATAACGGCCTTAGCATGGTGGCTCGTCTTGTTTTGTGCCTCTTTGAAGAAACATTAGAGCCTGCTCCGTTGTGACGTTAGCCGATCCCGAAGGCGGTAGAATGACGTGCAACGCCCAAGTGTAGCGTTAGGTACTACGAGGAAAGGGCTGGAGAATCTGAGTCGATCGAGAAAGAAGTGCAATTAAACACAGCATCTGCAGATGCTGTGTGTTGTGCAGTTAACACAGCAGTTAAACACAGCATCTGCATCTGCAGATGCAAACAGAGCCAGCTGCAGCCACGAGGAAATGATGGGAGAAACTGGCGCTCGCTCGCTCATATAAGCAGCTTGTTGCTACTCGATGTGACGCATGCGAAGGACAGTCTGTGGCCGAATAAAAAAATATGACGTTCGCGCATGTGGCCACGGAAGAAGGAAAGAACAAGGAGGGAGCTTTTGCGCAGCACGATCGAAGCCAAACGAGTTGGCCCAACAACGTGACGGTTACGCCAGAATGCGCAGTAGGTTTTAGGGCTCCCGCAGTGCTCGCAGCTGCCAGCGCAGCGGTTCTAGAGCCACCGCCGAGCAACCGAACAACTGCCCATCGATTAAAAGTCACACGGCACTTTCAGAGGAAGAAGGCGAAGAAAATGGCTTCATGGAGGGTTGGTTGGCCAAGGCTGGTTGCGTAGCGTAATGCATCTATCAAACTTTATTTCCTTTTTACATCGTATGTGGTCTTGGTCGTGTTCTACGATGAGACGTACGCACCAATCGTCCCAAAGAGCTAGCTGCTGTTGGCTCGAAAGAAGCGCGTGTGGTTATGGTTTCACCGTAGGGGCGTATGGCAGTTCGCAGTCGCTTGGTGCTTTGCGACACCATACGCCCGAGCACATGGGGTAGGAGCCTCCCGCACTTACCCGTGCAAGGCTTAGGCGTTTCTGGGGAAAAGTTAATCATGGTGGTTGAGCCGGCGGCCAGTGTTTGCACCAATTAAGGTCTCTCGGCGAAGGCAACATAGCACTTCGGCCCCAGCTTCTTGCATGTGGCGCTTCCAGACTGAGCTGACCGCGGGCAAAAACGGCAGTAACCTCTGCCGGTCCAACTTTTCAAGCTTTTTCTTTCGTTTCATACTATCTATCTATCTTTCCTCTCTTCTCACTTCTGTTTACTTCCCAAATTTTGTGTGGGTAGCCAGGCATAGCGACAGTGTAGAACTGGCGTAGGCTGATCTTGTTGCTCGCAAACCTGCTCCATACACATGCTGGACTAGGTGGTGGGCAGTTGGCGTTGCTGCCGCAGCGGTACTCGTGCGAAATGTACTTGTGCTATGAGTTCTCATACTTCCCTTTTTAAATCGGCCTCTGAAAACAGATCGCACAGGTGAAACTTTCCAGTTATCCTTCCGAAGCACCCTGGAAACATTTCGGGAGTATCAAGTAACCACCAGGGAAGGGCACACACCAATGAGAAAGCGTTCCTCATTCTTGGTTGCGAAATTCTTGGCAGAGAAACTAGGATAGCGGCACAGAGCATCAGGAATGTTGAGCGGGGACCTCTGCGTAACTGAAATGTTCATAAAGAAAGAAGAAAGCAGTTGAACCCTAATAGTTAAAGCCTGGCGTTGTTATGCTGGGGGGGGGGGGGGGTGAAGTGTTGTTCCGTCTCAACTTTGGACAAGTGAGTTCTTTTTTTTTAAATTTTTTTACTGTAGAGGCCTGAAACGGTGCGAGACAGGAACCCACCTACCGCAATGTGCCTGGTGCTAGGCAAAAATTTTTTTCGCATTGAAACAGCGCGTATCTGCAAAATCTTGTAGAACCTTTGTTTTGGCACAAGTAAGAGGGAACAGGAGCAGCGAAGGTGTGACCATCTTGAAACGTTTTTACCTTTTGTAAATGTTGAAGTAGTCCTATCCGCTGCCAGAACTTCAACATCACGGGGGTTGAGAGTCTGGCGGCATTTCTTAGGCCGTCATCGGGTCCACCTGAATGGGGGAAGAATAATCTGATTTCTGGAACGAGTCGCCAGCAGATTAACGAGAAGTTAGAATCATGGTTATAATTTTTTAAAAACCCAATCAGTGATATAAGTTGTTTGATATCACGTGTCAACGTTTAGCATCTCTGAATATTTGTGTAACGCTGGAATTGCGTACATACACTTCCAGCTGATGACAAGCGCTAGTTATGTCCATTCTACCCTTTCTCTCTTAGCGCTGAATACGGTATGTGTGCTATGAAAGAATGCACCAACTAGCCAGATTGTCTGGCGTCCTGTGACAGCTTCGCTGCTGGAACTCAATTTGAACATTATGCTAGTGTCGTCATTCGCATTCGGAATGCCGCGCCGAGCTTTGAACGTCACGCCATTAATGTGCCAGTTACGTGTTGAGACTTTTGAGGCGTAGCTTTGACTCGAACTTCGGGATACGCAGGAGTGAAGCAAAGCTCCCTTGTTTTGTTCCCCCGAACAGACTGTGTTAAATATTATCGCCCTTGAACTGTAAGAATTCCTGAGGTTTTTCTCCAACAATAATTCTGAGATCTATCCAGCTGTTTTATTTTTTATTCCGTCCACCAGAAAAGTTGCATGTGATATAAATATGGTTGAGGAGATGAAGATAGTTTCCTCAAAACTGAAGATTCTCTGCCTGCCATATGCTGGGATTGTTATCTCAGAAAGGGCAGCATTCCACTTTTTCAATCAAATTTAAATATTGCGCGCACACAAATCAGCCATATTGAATAAGCTAATTGAATTCAATATATTATATATTGCTATCAGGCGCTTTAACCTATTTTTTCGGTAATTCTAGCACGTGCGGTAGTGAAGTTTCGGGATGATGCGTGGCGGTAAGCAGAATTGCTAGTTTGGATACCACCGAATTTCGGCATAGTGTAGAATTCTGCAATGGTGGCAGTTCGAGCTCGCCAGGGAGCCCGTAGCAGACCCGTGGGCCAATCAGAGTTGACAAGATGGCGTATTCGACAACATGGAGGAATCTGGCAGTGTGCAGAGTGGTCGGAAGAACGGTGTTCCTTTAGCACAAATGCTAGGGCCGATGCTATAGTTTCCTAGTTATCAGCCCTGAATATGTGCTACGAAATACATTTCAGCGAAAGGCTTCCGCAGCGACGCAATCGCGGCAGCTCACTATTCTTCAAAAAGGATAATTCAGCGGCACATGGATATTTCTCGGGAGGTGTGATTAAGCGGCGCGTCTAGAGATGTCGCCACCTACTCGCACAGGTGCTGCCCGCACCCGCGTCTGCTGCCGTTGTTCTTGTACGCGTCTACGTTAGTGCGCACGCCTCCCCTAAGTTAAATACGCGCAGTATTCGCTTGCCTGCGTATGGGATCTTCATCGGATACCTGTTCGGATATTATAACACGCTGATACGGATTATTGTCAATTGTGAGGAAAGATACGTTGACCGTCCAAAATATTTTGCAAATAGGGGAAAAAAATAAGAGCGGAGGCGCTCAATTGGTAGCGTATAATTGACAGGTCGAAAGTGGGGAGTACCGATCAAGAGACTGAGCACCAATCCGAGCAGCACGGTCGAACAAGCCGACAGCAGGCAGCACCAGTACGATGAGAGCCGATACAGAAGGAACGCCTCCGATCTGCGTGTATTGCAGGTGCGGTCATATAAGTCAACTTAGGTGAAAAAAAGTTACGCGAATTCGTGCAAATAAAGCCCCAAAATATCAGTCCTTTCCTAGAAACAGTTGCTCGTTACTGAGGACGTATTCTGTAGAATTACTAATACCACAAAAAAAAAAAAACATTTTTTTTTTGCGACCTTATCATTCTGCAAGACCTTTCGCAAGACCGAGTTCAACGTACTTCAGACCTTCTAGAATATACAAAAAGAAACCAAATGTTTATTGTTATCTGCGCTATTTATATAGCAATCGACATACCACACATCAGGACCGAGTTCGTATTATTCTCGACCCCCTTACTTGTTAAAACACCATTTTGTAATCCTGTAATCCTCATCCCTCATCACACCTTTAGAGCGCGTTAGCTCAGGACGACCTCTCTGCCTTCTTTCAAATAAGTTCTTTCTCTCTTGTAATCATAAAATGTGTACCATTGTTCAACTTGTATAAAACCGTAGCCCAAAGTTACAGAACATAAGACTACACGGCCACCGTTTCCAGCTCTGACGGCTGTTTCCAGTGAACAGACAAGGCCTCTCACGCTTCCAAGGTGCCGGATGGTTCTTCACGAAGCGTGGAGTTAAAAGGGCAACTTTCGACGCTGTAGATCATCCTGACCGCTTCGATCCGAGATAAGAATCGGCCCGTGGTCTGCCACGTCTGAACAAGAAAAACAGCGAGGGCTGCCATAGCTGTGCCCTGAAAGATACAAAAAAAAAAGCCAATGTCAATATCTCAGCGAGTGCGATAACGCGAACGCGACATTAATGCGACGTGCCAGCGCTCGAATGATGTGCGCCAGCGGTAGCGACATCTTGATGTAACTTGATTAACTAAAGATGTGAAAGTGCTAATTACTCTGAGTAATTCTACTGCGGTCACTTGATTGGGTAACCATGTTTTGTTTTGCTTGAGATGGATGCGTCTCCACGAATTGAAAGGAAAATAATCAGACACCATCTGCGCTGTTTTCACTTGCCCCCTGTTTTGATGGTGAGAAAGTGCTCAATGCTACGTAGCCGTATTATTTGTAGATGATTCGTAGCTTACGAAATTTAGGCTTTGGTGGTCTAGCCCGTTTTCATTATAAGAATCATTGTCACAATGTCCTGCTTATAATTTTCCACCTGAGACGAATTCGGGCCATGTGACAGACTTATGAATGATTGCTTTCTCTGTGTGACATTTTTATTTGTTTTTTGTGTGGCATTATTTTTTGTTTCCGTTGAGTGCTTCGTCACGTGTGTCGCTTGTGCGCCTGCGTCGCATAAACTCTGGAGGCGAACATGACGCCCAAACCACGCGCTGTTTAAATATATAACATTCCTGTGCTCTTATTCAAAGTCCTCGGGTTCTGTCCATTCGTGCTCAAAGTCGCGCTGCCTTTCATAGTGAGCGTACACCAACCTGCCCTACTTTCAGCCTTGTTACCTCTATAATCCAAACTCGACTTTGAATAGGCTTTGTTGTTCATGTCTACTATTTGCGTCGCTATCATCGCCAATTTTTTTGTATATTTTTAAAGATATTTCTCCTTTCACTCCAGTTCTCCTTCCCCAATGCCTAGTAGCTGTTCAGAATTAAGACTCAGTCCGCCCACGTTCTTGTTTTTCTATCTATCTATCTATCTATCTATCTATCTATCTATCTATCTATCTATCTATCTATCTATCTATCTATCTATCTATCTATCTATCTATCTATCTATCTATCTATCTATCTATCTATCTATCTATCTATCTATCTATCTATCTGTCTGTCTGTCTGTCTGTCTGTCTGTCTGTCTGTGTATGTATGTATGTATGTATGTATGTATGTATGTATGTGACGTTATATTATATGACACGGTATATAGCCGACGTCACTTAGTATCTTGTCACAAAATCTAACACTGATGCAAAACCTGTGAGGAAAAAAAGCATGACTGGAGTGATGCTCTAACGGTCGTGCTTACCCTGGCATTTGCCCAAGGAAACAAGAAGGCGAGAATCATGATTCCGGCGAAGGGTCCTGACGCCGCCGAGTAGAGCGAGATGCAGAACTGAAGGGCGGGTACGGTGCATAAAAGCAGAGACAAAAGTTCAGATTTCACATTCGCTCGATTTTTTTGGATGAAGGACAAGGCATGCTAGAAGATCAGAGGAAACATTCCTTCCCGCTGCAGGAAACAATACTTCACTGTTAATTCTTTAACCGCCGTGGAGTTTACGTGGCTGTGGCGCACTGCAGCTCACCGAAGTCAACAGGGTGAGCCCCAGCGGTGACGGCCGCTTTAAAAATAAGAATTGAACGTGTAAACTCGGAAAAGCTAGTTTTACGTCTACAGGCGAAAGGCGTGAAAGGACGGCGGCACCGAAGGAAAAATATATGCCAGAGTGGTACTCCCAACTGTGGTACCGATCACGTAGTGTCCCTCAGAGCAATGAAGTTAGTTGAAAGTGACACACTGGGTCTGCTATTCTGTCTCCGTGTCGTCTGCCAGACTGTTAGAAGACTGTGACCTTCTGCCAGATTGTTAGAATCAGGCTGAAGCGTTCAAATGTGGCGTATGTGACAATTTCCCCCCGCGCTGCTTTCGAAAGCTTCAGTCAATTGGTAAATGCGCTGCTCTTTCTTATCGTACTTCTTTTATCGGGTGTCATTTCGGAATTTAAATGTTCTGTATAGAAGGGAATAAAAGTTGACAGGCCCTCAACTGAATGAAATAATGAATGCACGACAAAAGAATGACTCAATCAATCAATCAATCAATCAATCAATCAATCAATCAATCAATCAATCAATCAATCAATCAATCAATCAATCAATCAATCAATCAATCAATCAATCAATCAATAAATCAATCAATCAATCAAGAAAAAAACAGGAAAACGTCTGCATGTGTGCAACCAACGTTTTTTTGTACCTCATCAAAGAAGTGTAATCCATTGCGTACGTTGTGTCATTCCTGTCCAGCTCGGTGATTGTGTGCCGCGAGCCTAAGCTCGCGTATTTTCGTGTGAGAAGCGTGTTGCTGGTGCACTGCATTGCGTGCTACGCGTTACCTGTTATTGACACTTACCCTTGCGGCAGATCCAGCGTAAGGAACTGCAAGGCCGAGGAGCGTCATCACCGTGCCGCTTGTCGCAGCTGTAAATGTAAGCATCCCAAGTGAGTAAGTGTCGCAAGTATGACCAAAAGAAGGGGTTTACAGGAAGCTTTATTTTAGCACGGGGCCAAACCCGATGCCGCCTTTTCGAATACGTTTAAAACCCAGAAACGCTATTATAAAACAATGCCCTGACCAATTTGAACGAATTTTTTTTTTCATTTTGCGAGAGAAAGTCAAGCATAGTGACTGTTTAATGCGGATTTATATTTAGACCCCGGAATTTTTTTTTGTCGAATTGCTAAAAATTGGTATGCTTAAAAAATAGAAGGGCAAAGTTTGCAAACTCTGCTACAAAAAATAGAAATCGCTGTTCTGGAAACTGTATCTGTTAGATCATCTATAGCTGACAAATTTAGTTTATAAATTTACAGATTACGTGAGCTGGTTACAGTGTTTACGAGTGTTTTGCAGTCGCCTACTCACATAATAATGGTGCCATTTCATGTCATAATAAATTATTTTGTCTGATATTTATGTATTATTAGGTGCGAGAGAGAGAGAGAAAATGATAATGAAAGGTAGGGAGGTTAACCAGGACTGAGCCCGGTTGGCTACCCTACACTGGGGAAAGGGAAAGGGGGACGGAAAGATTAAAAGAAGAGAAAGTCCACTGGAGATATCAGTCGGTCACTCAGTCCGGATCACAGACTGTGACTCAATCCAGTCGCTTTCAAATATCGCAGCAGCGCTTTTGTGGCCTTATTATTAGGTGCTGTTTACAGAGTTGTAATAGCGATAGTCTTGTTTTTTGAAATCTTGCTGTTCTCAACGATATTTAATTAAAAAAATTGGCGGCCTAAATAAACATTTCGCTTCGAACAGTCGCCAGATGTTAACTTTTCTTTCTAAATGCAAGATACATTACCAAGTTTGGTGCAGTGGTTGCGGAGAAAAACGAGTGCTCCGTCCCCATGTATACAGATGGGAGCCTTCTAGCTAAAGCTTCCACTTAAAGGGACACTAAAGTCAAACATTAGGACGAGCTAAAGTGATAGATTAATGCTGGAGAACTTACAGCGCGTGAATATTATCGCGAACAGCGCTTTAGTAATCGAGAAATTAAGGTAAACGCTGGACACGCTGTTCGGTCTGACAAGCGAACACTGTAAGTCTTAAAATTCGTATGTTGAACCTTGTTCTAAAACGATTTTTTTTTTCGTTGGTAAACTTGGCTACCGTAAAGGCCCTGTGTACCTCAACCTCAGTGCTGAAGATCTTGTCGTTGACGCGCGAAACACGCTTGGCACCCGACACGGTGGCTTTGAGGCTATGGTGTTGCGCTGCCAAGCACGAGGTCGCGGGATCGAACCCCGGCCGCGGAGGCCGCATTTCGATCCATGGGAGCGAAAGGCAAGAACACCTCCCGTGTATTGCGGGCGCGCTAAAAATCGGCCACTGGTCACAATTAATCCGGAGTCCTCCAGTATGGCGTGACTCGTCATCAAATTGCGGTTTTGGAACGTAAAACGCCAGTATTCAATTCAAACACACTTAGCGTTTGTGAACGCGTCTTCGTTTCCATTTTACTCGATGCCGTAAGTGAGAGGCAGAGCAGGCGCTCGCTCTTCTATTTATTTCGCGTCGGGAAGTTTCTTGAAACCGCACAGAAGCCAGTATACATTGCTGTATATATACTGCCGTAGTAAGGAACACTTATACTCGCGCACGCTCAAGCGCTAGGAATGTAGGCGTGCGTATTAGTTCATGCAGTAAAGATCAAGGGAACTTATACCATAGCTGCACACAGCGCCATCTGGACAATGTTGTCGAGTTGTTGCCCTTCTCGCTTATTGTATGATTGTATGTATTGTATGTATAGTATGATCACATCGTCTGTCCGTTAAAAGAGCTTTCGGGTCTCAACATTACCAGGGTCCTGATATTATGTTGCAGTGGCGTATCGGGGTGCCTTTGGGAACACGTTTGCTACGACAAACAATATGAAACATAGAGCCTAGAAGCGTATTGAATGTATTAGGTTAAAAGGAATACTGTCGCACTAAAGATATTTATCAGTGCTGCAGCACTGTCCAACTCTCACAAGTCTTGAAGAAATATTTCAACAACCTTTCCCTTGATATGCCAAGCGATTATGGAGGTAAGGTATGGTATTGGTAGTCCTCTGGTGCAGCTTCAATGGGTTAAGCACGCAAACAATAAGAGTGTCCCTTCGTAGAGATATTCTTGGTTGTGTCCTAAGAATTGGTCTCACATAGAGCTGAACACGTGAAGATGTATGTGCAGTCGTGTCGCGGATGTGAACGAAATGAAGTCATATTGAGACAACCAACCCAACAAAACACATTGCCGAGACATTGAGGGGCACCTTTCGAAATTACCCACTTAGACTTCGCCGAGTTCGGTAATAAGTCACTAGGTGTGAAGAAAACGCAAGCGTTCAGTGTGTGCGTGTACGAGTGCCCAAGGATGATAGCAGCGAAGCCAGAAAAAGAGGATGCCAACAGCGTGACCCTCATTGCTCAATCGTAAAATGTTTGACAACGTGAAAGTTTTGGCATCGAATAATGGTCCACCTGGAGAAGTATGGGAGAGGCCTTTGCCCTGCAGTGGGCATAACCAGGCTGCTGCTGATGATGATGAATGGTCCACCATTTCGAAGCCATAATGGGCAGGAATGGGCAGAACAACGTGAGGTAACACTTAGATCCACCGCCCCGTACCATCGAGCAGGTAATGGATTGGCGGGTCAAACAATTCAGTTCGTCAGCATGTGTGCCCAAATTTCCTGAGAGGATGGAAGTGCTCCCTTGAAGCAGCGGTATCTCATCATAACCGTGCACACACGTCTGGTCTAGGATGTGCTACACCTTTTTTTTTTTTGCAACTGGTAAACAAATTTATGTTCCCTCTGATGTATCCTTGGGAGTCGACAAGATGACACAGCTTACAGAAAGAAGAATCTTACATATAGATTTTATAATGTTGTTTTCGCTATGCGACATTATAAGGTGACTACGTCTGTTTCTTTTATTTTCGTTTCAATAAAAAGAAAGGACAGAAGACAGTCAAGCCAACTACGGCGAAAGAATAAATGAAACTTTGATAAGAAGCCAAACACAACGTTACTATCGCTGGAGGTTGGAGACTAGGTTCCGGTGCGAAAACGACTATCAAACACTGGCTTTGTCTACAAAGGAACGTATCGAGCCGTGAAAACCGCAAGTCGGCAATGTAACTTAAAACTGTCTCGTATGTCGGCGCGAACGAAAAGGAAGAATCGGATTCCGTAGCGAATGTGTATAAATACCATCCAAGGAGGGATGAAGGAAAATACTTGGAGCACGCTTAAGCTTCGCCTTTGAGGTCGGAATACGATAGCATTCAAAGATCCTTCACTGCGTCTCACACTTTTCGACAACTGCAGCAAACCGTAGTGTTTACGAAACGCTGGCGGCGAATGCTCTGCACGAAGGCGTGCTTTTAGAAACGCGGCCTCTTGCATGGACCGATCCCGGAGGTAGCGCCGCACCCCCTCCCCCCCACCCCCCCCTCCACACACACAGCCGTGCCAAAATAATATATACATCATTTTCGGGTTTATGTTGTTATTTGGCACTTCTAATATTCCAATCTAAGAAGATTTACCATAAAAGGCATGCGCTGTCGGTGCTTTCGTTCCTGAAATTTGTTTGTGGGCTGCAATTCTAAGAATTCCGAGGAATAACTTTGTCAAGAATGTAAGACAAGGTGTGAGCAACTTCAGTGATAGAATCGTGTGGCAACGTAACCCGCATATACTGCATGCCATATAACAAGGTGTGGCGTGTACATATACCTAAATATATATATGGAACGTTTCGCTTATGAACGAGTCCACCGACGCCAACACCGGATTTTCTGCGACACGGGACTCTTAACGCTCTCATGTTAAATAGGTGGGAGACTGAAGCGCGCCGAAAGAGACAAAGAAGTCGGGGAACGTCGGCGGGAGCAAGGAGCTAGAAGAATAAATAAGCTATAAATGGTGTCATGACACTTGTCAGATCTATTTCATGTATATTCTTACTCATACTAGGTTAAAAGAAATACTGCCGAACTGAACATATTTACCATTGCTGCAGCACTGCCCAACACTCACAAGTTTTCAAGAAATATTTTAACAACCTTCCCCTAGATACCCCAAGCTACTATGGAGGTAATGTATTGTATAGTTGGTCCTTTGGCACGCCTTCACCGGATTTAGCACGCAGACAATGAGAACATTGCTTCGATGATTGTGTCCTTAGAAATGGTTGATCAGTTGTTTCTCACAGTTCATATACGATCCGTTTCGTTCACGTTTCACGGTCCGACGCAGTGAAGAGACTCGCTTTGATTCGGAATTTTCCATGAGTCATAGCACGTCCCCCAGAGAACTGAGCGACCCGCAGTCAACTTGGAAGCAGAAAAATATCAGTTTTGCCACAAAGGCGAAGCAATGCATGCGATGGCAACACGTCAGAATAATACACGAAGTGTAAGACACGTAGCTGTAATGGCAATATGAATTGAAGCAAGCATAAGGTGACTATAAGTAAAAACGAGCAGTTGTGCTAGGGGTCCTCTGTTTAGAACCTTCAACTGGAGAATTTCATTTATGTTGATTAATTAAAGCCAGCGTCTTTCTCAGCGACATTACCACGGCTTTTTCGTACCGGATATGTGTCAAACCTCTTTCCTCGGCCGATCCCGAAGGTAGCCCGAAGGCACAACCGCGCCAATAACATTACATCATTTGTAGGCTTGAGCTCTGTTATTGTTTCGAACTTTTAATATTTTCTGAGAAAATTCAAGATGAAAGGCATGCGTTGTCGGTGTTTTGTTTCATAACATTTGTTTGTGGGCTGGCATTCTCAACATACTGCGGAGTAATTTTGTCAAGAATGCAAGACCTGGTATGAACAACTGTAGTGACAGAATGGTGTGGCAATACACAACCCGCATATACCGCCCGTCATATGGCATGGCGTGACACATAGCATTCAAGAATACATATACCTAAACATATACGGAACATCGCGGCCACGCCGACGGCAATAATTTGCTTGCAGTGTCCATGTGATTGTTATCGGAACAAAAACGTAAAGACAAGTGAACGTGTCATCACGCTTCTCTCAGCACACTCAGCGCTGTGCCTTCCCCTGCTGGCATGAACGCTGTGCTCGTGCTCCCTATCATTCCTGTTGAGCAGCTGTGTGCCAACACAACAGAAAATGTGTTTCATGGCAAAATTTTCATTGCTTGCAATGAAAGCGACCTAACGAGCTTTCCTCCTACAGACCGATCGCCTCCTACAGACCAATCGTTGCGTCGGCAAAGTAATGGAAAAAATGGTCTTGTCAAGGATGGAATGATTCCCAGAGAGCAATAGTTGCTTTCCTGATTCAATGCATGGATTCAGACGAGGTCGTTCTTCCATTGTTGGTGCTGTCGACTTGGTCTCCACTGATGAACAGGAAAGAAGTCGCCTTCGGTTAGTTGGAGCTGTTCTTCTGGATATTAAAGGTGCATACGACAATGTACTCTGTTATGCAATCCGTGATGCACTAGAAGACTTAGGCGTCGAGGGCCGGCTATGGATGGATTGTTAGCTACCCCAGTGGCCGCACCGTGTATATGCCGACAAGTGATGGCGACACCGGCCAGTACAATGTCCATCGAGGTGTTCCACAAGTGGCAGTTATCAGTCCAACTATTTTCAATGTTACATTGATTGGCCTTGCACCTGAACTTCTTAACTCGGTGAAGATTAGCCCATATGTCAACGACATATGCAAATGGAAATCTGGAGCCACCCGTCCCCAAATGCGTTGGTACTGCGTCACTTGAGGCAGAGTGCAAAAAATCCGGAGCACAACAGAGACAACAGTGTCTTCATTCCCTTCTGTTGTCCTCGTGCTTTCTTGCGCTTTGCCTCAAGTGATACCCTTATGTTTATGTGCGCTGAACATCGGGTACCCATGTGTGGCAATTCGTTCATGTGTTATTGTGTTTATACTCTCTCTTTGCCAAACTAGGAACGTTGTGCAGGGCGTGGCACATAGATTGAAACATTGGTTTAGTCTAACGCGAGTCATGTGTATCGCGCATCTGGTGGTGTTGTGCTCTCCTGGTGGTATATCACAGTGCCATCGTCGTGCCTCGGGAAATTCGTGTAGTCGTTAGGCAAAATAAAAGTTTTTTTTTGCTTTAACTACTGCAACAGGCTTCGATGTTTATTGGGCAACGAGGGAAAGCAAGCGCTAACTTACCGAGGCCAGCTACCACGAAAGGAGTCGTTTTTTCCGAGATGCGTATGCTTGGTGAAACAATGTCCACAAATAGAACGGCGGCGTGGGAGTTGACAATGGACGATATCGTGCTGAAACGTGGAGAGAAACATGGGTAATAAAAGTTAGTGGGCAGTAGAATAAAAGAAAAACTACTACTGTCTTCATCCTACCGCTGTACGACTGGTATTGGCAGAGCCAGTGGATGCTATAGCAATTACTATGTACGACGCTATGCATTGATGGACAACATTATGGAACTATATACAATGCTGTATAAATATATCAGACGTGTTCGAATGGCGAACATTTTCAATCGAAACAAGTGCGGATATCCTAGAAAGAGGACTTTTGAATATCGGATGGAATACCGAATCGAATACTGAATATATCCAATTTCTATACGATGTGTACCATAAAGGTTGCATTTGTAGTCAGAGGAGGGTAAAAATAGAGGGCTTTATTACGTTATGGGGTACATGTAATGTCGCAAACGATTGAATCTCAGATTGAGAAGCTCTCAAAGGAAAAATAACTGAAAGTTAATCATTTACTGTACGCTAGTGACAGTGACAGTAATAAAGCGATGGAAAACAGCAGGTCACGTCGTAGAGACGGCGTTTGTCTAAGCAGCAAAGCGGAAGAAAACATCAGCGCACATCATTTTAATAATTTATCTTTGATGAAGTAAGCAAAATAATTGTTTTTCTTGAATTTAGACAACAAGCACGCCGAAGAACAAAGGCGAGGCAGGCTTATTTAGTGACTCGAAGCTACTGTGCGGAGGCGATCGCCTACAAGCGTTCGTCTCTCGAACTGGTGTGTCTACTCAACCACCACCAATCAGCTGTGGTGTCAGTTAAAACAGACTTCGCTTTCATCGTTCCTCCTCCCTACAGACTGCAACAACGGTTGTTATCACAAGTGGTATCCGTACAGATCCGGGCGTTCGACAATTCCGAATGATGGATTCTCGAATAGAGTACAAATTGAATAGCGCGAACTATTCGATCATTATTAGAATTTCGCACATTGATACATCGCTAAAGTAGATGTTTACATTGCTAAGCATCTGCCATGCAAAGACACGCAGCGGTACACTTCACAGTGGTACTCGTTGAAGTTGGGGGAGCAACAACCCTGTTTCCATTCTTTTCCGCTGCCTTTCTCATGTCTCCTACACACACGAAAGCAGAGCGCGATGCTGACACCTAGCGCCCCCTGAACAAAACGAGTCCAAACCGCGACTCGCCGCTGCGGCTTTTAAGGGCACCGATGCAAGGTGCGTGGCGTCATGCTGGAGTCACTGCAATACCAAGCCAACCATTTTCTGATTTTTGTTTCTTAATTACGCTAGGCTGCTCTTGAAATAGACAAAAAAATTTTGCGATGCTTTAGTAGAGCGGGTATCGAAATTTTACGGCTTATTTCTAGGTTTTATATTGTCCTCAAGCAGAAGGAAACTTTTCCCTGTGAGTTACGTCGGTTAATCGCCGGCGTCAGTGAGATTCCTTGTGCATACCGACTCGCATCCCGATTCTCTGATGAACTTCATCTGTATTGGCTCCGATAATAAAACAAGAAAATCTGGTCCAGTAACGGCTAATGTTCTCTTTGGTTGCCATTCGATTTCAAATGAAAGTACAAAGGTTAGCGGAGGGTAGATGTAATGCACGATACATCTATCGTTGAGTGATCTAATTGTTTCACTATGAGGCGAGGAAACAATGTTGAAAAGGAAAACGACTTCGCGATGGTCTCTTCCCTTAATTTCACGAAAGATAAAAGTGCGTCGCTTACTTGATCTTTCATCAGGTCTCAACAGTATACGCCCTCAAATGTTGAAGCTACGTCAACAAGAAAAATGCTTTTTCACCTAATATTTTAATTTCATGCTTTGTTCGAGCACTGACACATAGTTGATGGGATGTGTATTCGAACGAATACGCGTAATTACTCCTTCATAATAATGCACCTGTAATGAATAGAAACAACAGTTCTCGTTTTCATCGCAGCCATTTCTGGCGCTCCTGTCTTCAACACTACACTGTTCACCATGTCGTCTGTTAATGATACACTGCTGTTTTTGTTTGCGCGTTTCATTTAGGAACTGACCCGGCGCTGTGGCGCCTTCGGATGCCTGAAATCTGATAACTAAACTAACCAATGGCTAACCGGTTGATTTGCTCACCGGCGGACACTAAGAGTAAAAGAAAGACAGCTAATTTTGATTACCCTCTTTAACGTGTATTTTGCTGGTCGCTATGCACAAGGACGCCACAAAATATTTGCGGAACTTGTGGACCTCTATCCTCAAGAGGAAACGAGAAGTGGTCAGCGCTTGTCTTTCGGTCACGAAACAGAGCGAGGCTGGAAGTAATTTGTCAGGTGTATTTCCAACATGCGCTTGTTGCTACACTCTGACAGATGCAGCAAATTAGTAGATGAACGTAAATTACGACGCGTGTAATTACCTTATAGACGCGCTCACGACTCCAGCCAGGAACAAGCCCCGCACACCTGCAATGGCACTGACGCTTGTGTTTATGTAGTACGGCACGATCTGAAACGAGGAGGGCACAATTATGTTACTGTGCAGAAGTGATATGGATGTGCACGTGTCTTTCACGTGCAGGCCTATTTCTCGCAGTTAGGCCATGAAAAAAAAATGACGGTAAAGTGATCCTTAGGAGATGATTGGTGACGTTAATGCGATTACCAATCTTTCTTATAATAGGTGTGTAATTCATTATGGTACGCTTTACCCCGTGCCATCCATGAAGCGCGATACCTCGTGGGCACATCAGCAGGCACACGAACTGCCGATCTCGCTGCCAACCACAGTGCTGAATGATACCGTGGCACAGCATACTTCTTTGTCACCTTGTGGTACGTTCTCACGTACCCGTTGTGGCACCTTGACACATCGATTCTGCGGGAGTGGCCAGGAATGGGCGCATACCAGTATGCCATACGCAGCGGTGAAGACGAAGCTGTCTGTTCAGGCACATACCTACTGGCACATACTTCGTAGCACGTGCCCAGTGACCCAAATTGTCTATAGGCCAGACAGCAGCGAACCGGAAGATGTCCATTCGGGCACATACTCAGGGGAGTGCGTTGTCTGCTAGTTAAGACAGCAGCCAGCACATACTTTGTGGACCAAGCTAGTAGACAACGTGGGTCAGTGGGCATGTGAAACTTAGCGAAGTTGCTTAAGAATGCTAACCGCATCAAAAGCCACATCGCAGGCTTACGCGGTGGGTCGAGGTGGGAGGTGGCTGGGCCTTTACAATCCTCGCGCTGCGGCCAGTCATTGCTGTGGATGAACGGGGCAAGTTCACCGATGGTAGCGCGCAACAGTGCCTAGTAAAATTTTAAAGCGAAGTTTTTGATCTCTTTTTTTCCGGGGTTTGACATTCATCGTCGTTATCTCGCCGGATATATTTGTCGTACAGACAGCTTAGACTACTGTGCATGTGCTGGGTGCCTACCTTGCCGAGTATACAACTTGAAATCACTGAAGGTGTGCCAGAATAAGTAACCTGCTGCCGTCTGCTGTCTGGTTTAGTAGACAACTTGGGTCACTGAGTATGTGTCCCAACAGACAACGTAAACGCATGAGGTATGTGCCACCAGGTATGTTCCCATTCTTTGCCGATCCCCCAGAATGAATGTGACACTGTTGCGCAAGGGTTATGGTGCCCTAAGCATACTTAGGTATATGTGGTACCACAAGTATATAGGTACCACATCTAGGTATATAGCTACCACGTATATATACCTAAATATGTGGTTCATCCCTGCCCATACACCTTAAATCCGCATTTTTGTCTTGAAATTCTACCCTCAGTGGCTTTTGGATCTAGGAACAACCGGAACGTCTGTAGAAGGCCGTTGTAATAAAGGCGAGGCACCAGCCGTTGCGGCGGTGCAGTTGGCTTCACATCATCTTTTTTTTTTTAACTGTACCAAGACTTCGTCCATGAGTATCCTGATGGCTCCGTTACAACAAAGTTCAGCCGCAGTACTTATCATTCCATAGTTGAATAAAAATATGCGTATCGTTTGCACTCGGCTTCGTCAAAATGTCACAGACGCCAAGAAATTGGTTCGCCATGACTGATTCCTTGGTGGCTCTTACCACACCTGAACAAATGGGCGCGCGTGTAACCTACGCTCTACTGAAAGAACTAGCTACTGCGTTAGAAGAACATGTGGTATTCCAGAGGCTTCGAAGTCACTGCGGAATCAGAGAAATGGCGGATGCGTTGGTAAAAGCAGCTCCTGGAAATTTGGAAACGCGTCTTAATGGCATATCTCAGTCCTACACCCTGCGCATCTTACGATGCCTCGAGCGAGATATGTATGCGCCGAACTGTATCACATAGAGCACAAATTAATAATGATACCCATGACCTCTATCGTGAGTACCAGCTAATACCCCTGTCACACGGACGCGGCTAAAGTCCTTTTAACTAACTTCAACCAAGGACGTCTTTATCTTGAGGCAGATGCGCTCCGTGTCACACGGCAGTCCTTTAGCAAAGAAAGCTTAAGGAAGTTCCTAGCGAAAGGAGATGGAAGATCCCCCTTGCAGACTGAAGGGAGTACTCTTGTTGCCAGCGTGCTTGAATTTCGAGTCAGGAAATCACCCTAATTTTTAATAATTTCACTTTTACCAGCAATTATAACTGTTTTTATTGCATACAATATAGTATTTGAACACTGACAAAGATATTTCAGTTGAGCAGCTACATTCGACTGTCGAACCGGGCGTTCTCGGAGTGGCTGCTTCGTTTGCCCTGACTGCGACATTTCTTTTTGGTCAACGCGATCGCACGTCTCACGCATGCGGAATTTTGTATTTTGTAAGAAAAGACAAGTAACCAAAACTTTTTAGCAATATATAACGTCTTTCTTTCATGACTGCGTACGAGGTGAGCAGCGCCTAATGGGCCCCCAGCGGCAGCTTTCAAAAGCTCGCTTAAAGGCCGTGTGACACGGAGCTAACTCCTTTGAGGTGAAACTCCCTTGCGGTCCTTTAAAGGAAAGAAGTTTGAAGGAGATCCGAGTTGCCCGTGTGACACGGGTATAAGACCCTCAGCTTCCACGACGTTATCGACATCCTCTTATACCGTCTCCGCCTCCTGCTTGCAGAAAGCACTTTTAAAAGCGAAGATTTTCCTTGTGAACCCTGCCGAGTGTCGCGACCGTGGCTACGGCCTAGCTGTTCTCTTGCCAAATAAGTCAACCAATCACAGCGGAGTACGTGCGCCACTTGGTTGCTTGCACAACCACCAGATGGCGCTCGCATCCGCGGCAGCGCCGGCCGTGAGGGGAAAGAAAAAAGAGGAGTAGAAAGCTCGCCTTCGCTCATTCATCCGCGACTGCGCGCTAATGAGGAAGTAAACTCTTCTTGCGGGTAAAATGGATTCGAATTGTGCTACGTACGTATGCGCCACACGTGTCAATATTGCGCTTGCATAATTCGCTATAGCAGCTACCCCGCTAACTCAAACAAGCTTCGCGCCATTTGGATTCAAACATTGAATAGGACCTGCGTGTTATTCTTTCTGTATTTTCTTTTGTTGGAGCTTTTTATCTGCGTAATGTTACAACTGAAGCGTGAATATGGCATTTGTGTTCGAATTCTCTCACCCGGAACACTGACGCAATTACTGGACACTGTAAGAGTTGGGTTTGGGCATGTAAGAAGGGGTAGGAGGGAGGGGGCTGGCCCATGCCGTCGTCCGACTCATCCACTCTAAGGACGTTGTTGAGGTGAGGAACACGTTCTCATCGAGAACGAGGAGTACGGGATTTATTTACAATATCTACATGGAAAGGTGGAGAACGTTGCATTTCATCAGTCTAGCATGACCGAAACGAAGCACACCGAAGAGCCGAACAGGGCTGCTTAAAACCCCCTCTGTCCTGCCTGCCGTCCAACCTTTGTCCAATCGGAGCGTTGAAAGTCGCCGAAGGCCCTGTCCTTTGAGGGCGAGTGATCAAACTTTCACTCTCACACTTTCGTTTCAGTGAACACACCGAACGGAGTGGAGGCTCGTAGACTGGCGTTGTCACGCTTGACTCAAGCTGGCACGTCTTCGTCCCTGAGCTGACTACACATTCAGCGGCCGCGTCTGTCAAACAACCGTGACGATTACTGGAGTCCATGGCGGAACGCCGCAGAACAACCTTTTCCAAGAGTTTTCGTGCTCCAATTAGTCCATGAAGGCGAGAGCGAACCAGATAACAATACTAGGTCCGCCAAACGTGTCTTGCCTTACTGGTGCCGTAGTGTTGTCCGAAGGGGGCTTATTGTTGGCTTCACAAAGTGCTTCATCGCAGCGGGGCCGGAGAGCCCAGAAGGTCACTACCCCCGCTGGCCGATCGTAACAACCGTCGTACTTCCGCGTGACGTGGTTGTGTGCCTGACTGCTTCTCGAAAATTTAATTGTTCTGTATTGGCCCTAACTAAATTGGTGAAAAGCAGAATCTGATGACATAATGGTTCAATGTCAAGGAAAATTAGTGAACCAAAATTAGTTTAAAAAGAAATCGCTAAGTTCCGACCAAGAAATGATCCGCTGACAGAAGCTGGTGGAAATTTATCTAGAAAAAATATATTCTTCAAAATAAGAAAACACAATAAAACAAAAACGAACTTTCTGGTATAAATAAACCCTCTCCCCCCCCCCCCCTCAGAAAATATTACGCCAACTTCTGCAAAAGTAAAAGCTGAAAACGCTGTACCTCAAATCATGAAGCAAGAGGCAATGAAAGAACAAACCCAAATTTCCACTCTCAATTATAATGAATCACTCGCAAAATAATTAAAATCACAATTTTTGTAATTGTTTTTATGCTCCCCATGTTCACACTGTCTTGAAACGTACTACTTATTGGTCCATCGGGAAGTTTCATCGTATGTTTTACTTGAACAATGTGCGAAAAAAAAAAGTTCGTTTTGTGGATAACCTGTCCCCGGTCGCTATCAGTACTATACTGCTGGCGTCTACGTATCGCATATTCCGGTATTTCATAAATGGTAATAGGCCATACGGGCATCTAAAGCTCTCTAATACGCTTGCTGGCACGCTAAAATTTGATATTAACAGCCCTGTACGAAACATTCAAGAGCCTCCATGTACAAAACGTAGGCGCATAAAAAAAAAGCAGGAAAAAGTAAAAAAAAAGAAAGTGATGGACGACCTACACTTTAACAATGTAACTCTGTTTTGACAAGTTGCGGTAGCGCGATAGCGAAGGAACACGGAAATGGACACGTACAAACGCCAAATTCAATTTCACTTCGCTCAGCCCACCTGGTATTGCATATAGGCAGATACACCGACGAAAACAAGGCGCGAAAGAGCAGAGCACTATAGACGTAAATCGTCACGCCGATACCACGAATGTGACTGTGACTGACTTGTGTGCGGCAACCGGTATGAGACAGCCCAGGTGCTCGCAGTCGCCTAGTTATGAAATCAGCCGAAGCCGAATCAGCTTGCGCCACGCAGGTGTGCTTTATGGGTCGTTGCTGCCACTGCCTGCAACGCGAAGAACCGTATAGCTATTGCGAGTCAGTAATACTAAATGCATTTTTACTTACAGCGCAATTGCCTCGTTAACTACATTTTTGTTGTTGCCGCTTTAGCTTTGTTGGTTTGCGCATGCGTGAGCCTTGCCGTTTACATGTGACTTATTAGCAATGCACTTCCAGTCGTGAGATAGCACTGGCGTGGCGTCGCCCTTTCGTGGTCTGCGGTTTCTTTCGTTCGCGTTGTATAAAAAGGTGCCTGTAGCCTGCATGGCATCTGGCGCGGCCCAATCTCGCAGGCCATGTTATACAGCTTAGTTTTTTCTGCAAAATATTACTGGAGGCAATTCTAGCGCTAGTAACAACGGGAGCTGCTAGCATGGCGGTTCAATTAACTACGGAAATGAGGAGAAGTGCGTGGATTCGCCTTACACTTAGTTCTCCTGGCTTGAAAGGGCCCTGTGACTTTGAATATAGTAAATTGTCCAATTGGCGACAAAATTATGCGTTATAAGTGCAACGATTTGCAAATATTAGGCTCGTTGGTCCTATACTTACTGTCTTGCTGTGTTTAGAAATGAATGTACGAGTGACTGGGAACACAGATACATCAGGCGCAATAAATGACATTGTAAGAACGTTGCAAGAATGCCCGCACCCCGTGCATTGGGGACGCGTTAAAGGGGTTCCGAAGAAGACGTGCCGCATAATCAAATCGGGTTTTTGGCAAGTAAAACCCCGGAATTCATTCATTCGAGCCTCAAGCACCAAAATTAGACAAATCCGCATTCCGCGGTAGCAGAAAGATCAGAGCACTATAGTTCTCTCTATTCATTTCTCTTTGAAACTTCATTGGCCTGCAGTACTTAATGGACTTGCTCGAATTATCACTTGAAAACGACGCAAGACTTTTCGAAATGCCAGCTGTCGCAAGTAAGCGCGTGACACCGTGCTGTCAAGTATCCTTCAAATGATGTTCGCGTCCTACCCGCCGTGGTTGCTCAGTGGCTATGGTGTTGGGCTGCGGAGCACGAGGTCGCGGGATCGAATTCCGGCCACGGCGGCCGCATTTCGATGGGGGCGAAATGCGAAAACACCCGTGTGCTTAGATTTAGGTGCATGTTAAAGAACCCCAGGTGGTCAAAATTTCCGGAGTCCTCCACTACGGCGTGCCTCATAATCAGAAAGTGGTTTTGGCACGTAAAACCCCAAATATTATTATGTTCGCGTCCGGAAATTGGACGAAGCAGCCCGGTAATGCGTCAGGCGAATGCATTCTTGCGCGTTTCTGCGTCAAGCCTCCTTCGGAAATATTGGAAACTCTGTATCAATAAGGTACCTGATCGTAGCGAGATATTGATCCGGAAAGAACTGGGTCGCAGTCCCGAAACCAAAATACCAGGGTCAATGCTGTCAGGCCACCGATAGCGTAGAAGAACGAAAGGAGGCCAGCGCCGATGAACGTTACCCTGGAAAAAAGGCAGACAAACATGTATGGGTGTCGGAATATAAAAATTTGCCAGTGTACTCGATGTAACTGTTTGAGACAAAGACCACCGAATATTGAATGGAATACCCAATACATTCCATCTGCGAAAAAAAAAGAATAATAAGGAAGAAGAAATTCGTGAGCTATTTTCATTACATGATGCATGTATTACCAATCACAACTTCTCCAGCTCAATTGAGAAACTTGTAAAAATTTGGAGGACGCTTAAGATTCGCCTTCAAGAGTGGAACGCGATAGCGTTATCGCACCCTGTTCGCACCGCCCACTCATTCGCTCGGCATGCTCTTGACGAGACGAAGGGGAGAAGCGGGCGAGTGGCGCTCCACCTGTCGGGGCAGCGCCGTACATTGCGAGGAGGGGGTCTTCCGTGTTTGCCGCAAGATGGCTATGCGTGTGCGCCAAGCACAGAAGAAATGTAGCGGAAACGTACTTCGCTACTCGTTTAACTGCGACTTCTGTAATTTAGATGCTCATAATTACCGATATACACCGCAGTATAACTTTCTACGGCACATTTCTAAGGCAACACCGCATTCACTAAAGGCGCTTTTGTCGCGCTTTGAACCATCGAACTCATGGCTGAGTGGTAGCGTCTCCGTCTCACGCTCCAGAGACCCTGGTTCGATTCCCACCCAGTCTATCTTGCAAATTGTTTTTATTTGTGAATTGCCTGCCAGGATTTTTCGCTCACGGCCAACGCCGCCGACACCGGGTTTTCTGGAACACGAGCTCCTTAACGCTGCCGCGTTAATAAAAAAATTCACCGATGATTGCGATACTCCCTAATGCGAAATTTGAGCGCAGCTCTATACGTATTTTCATTTCACGATACATGGGCTGGCACGGACAATCTGTTTCGGGCGGCATGTTGGAAATGCAGCGAAGTGGGGTGCGACTGCCTCACTAATGTGGAGATCGCGAGAGCCAGCGCGTGGGTGACGCGTGGGCGCGATTAGCAACAGCCGCCGCAGAGAGACCTCCCACACGACATGCGCCACTCTGGCGCCATTGTCGACGCGCCACGCTTTTCTCCTCTCCTTCGCCATACCCTCCTCCGCCTCACGGTTCCGCTGCACCCTCCTCTCCGCTTTACTCCTCGCGTCTTTCATCCCCTGCTTCGCTCCGCGTTTCTCTTTCGTCTTTCGCTGTGTTTGTTCGCTCGGTTACGCCGAGCTTCGATGCCGAGGCAGGTCGGCGCTCGCCGCAGGGAGGGGTGCCTATAGGAGCTGCACGCTAAAAGAAAATTAAATTCAGGGATTTTAGGTGCCACAACCTCCATATGATTGTGAGGCACGCTGCAACAGAGGACTCCAGAATAATTTTGACCACCTGTGGTTCTTCAATGTGCCCCCAGTGCACGGCACACGATAGTTTTTGAATTTTGCCCCCAGTGAGAACGGCTCCCGCGCCAGGGAATTAATATCCGCCACATCGAGTTTAGCTGCCGAGCTCCATAGAAACTAAAAAGTTGATTGTACATGACACACCATACAAGGACAATTATGAAAGCAGCTCGTCACCAAATGTTGAGGGAAGAAAGTGTTATAAAAGCCCGTGCATCTTGTTAAGGGAATGAAAGTATGAGGAGATTGTCCAAATAATGAAGTACTTGGTTAAATGTAAAAAAAAGCAAAATAAACAAAAGAAATCTCTACTAGGCTGCCTGAATGCAAGGCATCCTTATTGAATGAGAGAAAATGGTTGAGAAGTTAGCGACTCTACGCGATTCGCTCAGCAAGTGGTGCTTCCGCGTCGTAAACGTTATCTTCCTGCACCAGAATCACTGGGAACATTGGCCACTTGCGTCGTTCCTTCTCCCTGTAGAGAACTTGAAGTGTCGTATAGAGTATATGTAGTATGTGAGCAGAAATAAACATTCAACAACTTCTGAATTCTCAATTCTAATATGAATCGGATAGCAAGGACTGTTCGATGCGTAGTAAAAAATTTGAACTCTTTCTTTCTTTCTTTCTTTCTTTCTTTCTTTCTTTCTTTCTTTCTTTCTTTCTTTCTTTCTTTCTTTCTTTCTTTCTTTCTTTTCTGTTCACTTTCTGGCTTTCCGTATTCCTTACATATTTAAGCGAGACGGAAAAGCCGCCACCACTACACGGTGTTTAAGGCGTTTGAATCTTTTTTTCATATATTGAGTTCCATAAAGAACACTAGTGTCGGCAATGCACGCTGACTTACATTCTAGCCTCGGGAAGGGATCTTGCGGCCAAGAACCTTTGCGTGATCATTTGATCCAGGCCCAATCGCAGAAGCTGATAGGGGAAAGCCGCGACCGAGGCGGCCCACACAGTTTCGTCGGTGGTTAGGTCGATGTCAGTCCTGCGTAGGAAGCAGACGCTCAGACACGCAACATTCTCAATGCATAGTTACAGCGCCAAGTTACAAGGAAAGAGCTGTGAAACAACGCTGACAGCGCTGTCTTCCAACTAATTTTGTTCGCTGAAGGAACAACTTATGTAGTACTGTGCAAGAAAAAACGGCAGAACGTAAAGTAGAGATGGCGCTGCCCGCGTTCTTTATTGTCTCTGTCGATAATATGTTTAGCTCTGCCCTGTGAGCGTGTTCAGGATGACCCACCAACTATCCCTAACGTTTAACTTACTGTGTTATATTCGTTTGATGGCCGCGCGGTATCATTAATAGTTATAGCGCTCCGGTCATGAGTTGGGGCGAGCTGAATTCTCTAGAGCGGCAGCGAATTCTGACGGTGACTTATAGGGCGAAATCGCTCTGCGCTTAGATTTATGTGCTCCTCAAAGGGCTCGAGGCGATGACTCTTACACTCCATAGACATGGTACACTCTCAGAAAATTTGCATTCCTTGAGCCTTGCCTCGCCCCCGAAAAACAATCTCCGCCATCAATCTTGCGTGCCTTTCCTGTCTTTAACGTTTCAGTTCCCACACTTTCAGATCCCGAGTGGAATGCGCCTGACATAACGTTCCTCCCACCGGCGGAAAGTTTTGTCTCGTCCACTTTCATTTCCCTTTAGCCTATCATTTCTCCACATCGACTGCAAACTACAAATAACTTCCCCTATGCTTTTCTTGGTTTCAATATCTGTGACCAACACAAACCAGACCCCCCGGTTTCCCTTTAGGTGCACTGTTCAATAAAGAACGCTAAGGGTAGTAGAGTCTGCATTGTCTTCTATCGCTTCACTTTTATGTTTTCAGAAGCCTATTCAAAACAACTGACGTTTGAGGGTTTAGCAACAACAGAACAATAGAAATGGCTCTGTGTGTGGTCACCCACAACCTACAACCTAGAGAAATCTCTGCAGAGGAATGAAGAGAAACATAACAAAACAGGCACGCCGGATAAAAGGAAGGTGATATCAATGTCCATCGATATTGATAATAGCTCACCGAAAGATATAAGCCCTGACGTCAAGTTTTTCTAGGTTTGATGCTGGCGCTCTTCGGCCGGAAGAATCGTACGCTATCTTCGCAATGATTACAAGAGGCGATGCCGCCATGATCAAGGTCTGCACGCAGTCTGCCCAGACGACGCTGCGAAGGCCGCCCTAAAGGGAAAAAAACAACAACGCTGTTGCAGTCAGCGCATGCGCTGAGCGTTGAGTCGTGCGTTGAGGTCACCAAGAATTTACTCTGCGCTCTGCGAAGGGCTTCAACGCGTTCTTGCAATGGTTTCTTCAGAAAATTGTGGACAGTGAATTTACATCAAAATTAAGCTCCGTCATAGAGGTCAGCGCGCGCATGCAGGTGTGACCTACACATTCGGAAATATCCGTCCAAATGGATAGCTGAATGCGGAGTTATTAAAGGACTCTGAGTGCATTAAACTGCATGAGGTCGTCTGTGCTCAAGTTGACGCGCAAGAATATGCGTTTTAATGTAAACACCTATCCGGGTGCACGTGTAAAATTTGCGTGTTTTCTAACGGTTGATTCCTAACGTGCCGTGACCTCGCGAAGAAGGAGCCTGTATTATGATTTGAGGGATTTGCATCTCCATTACCTGTATAGATAACGTAACGCGCATACGGCACAGCTGGCAACGAGAGCACCATTGCAGTACCTCAAGTCGACATGTCTTTACGACCGCTTATAGACCTAATGTGCACCTCAAGCTATGCGCGAATTTATAGTCCTCTCTCTCTCTCTCTCTATCTCTCGTTCTTTGTCTCTGTACACTCTTTCCTCAGCGCCGCGTAGCAAGCCGGACGCGCTTGTAATTAACCTCCCTGCATTTTCTCTCTTCTATCTATGTATGGACAAGCGCACGTACTTTGACCGCACCACACTGTAAAATAATTCACACTCTTCTTTTTCTTTTCTTCGACCCCACCCTTACACTCTCTCTGTTCAGGTCCTCAATCATTTTTTGTAACTCGTCTGCAGTGCCGCTTAACAGGACAACCATCATCTGCAAACCGAAGGTTGTTGACATATTCGCCGCTGGCCCTCACTCTTAAGACTTCCCCGTCCAATAATGTAGCTTTAATACTTCTTACAAGCATGCCGTGAATAGCATTGGAAAGATTGTACCTCCTTGCCTGACCCCTTTCTTGATAGCTAATCTTTAACTTTTCTTGTGGAGAAGCAGGTTAGCTGTGGAATGTGTAGATATTTCCCAAGATATTCACGTATGCCTCCTCTAGTTCTTGATTACGCAATCATTTCATGACTGCTAGTACCTCTATTGAATGACATGCCTTTTCATAATCAAATGAAAGTCGTATAGAGAAGTTGATTGTGCTCCCCAAATTTCTACATTACGTGATTGGTGACATAGTCGTGATCCATCGTAGAATACCCTTCCTGAAGCCAGCCTGTTCTCTTGGTTGATTGAAGTGTTGACCTGATTCGTATATGATTTGAAAAGATTAGTATACGCCACTAAAGTGATCTTGGCGTGGCTGTAGCGCTGGCAAATGCGTAATTTTCTTGTTCGGAGCCTTAAACAGCACCTTAGCTGACTGCGCGTGCACGTGGTGGGTGGCGCTGCGACGTAGCCCCCAGCACACTGTCGTTAGATTTTTCAGCGCGTCGCGGGCGCCGTCTTATCTCGGAGGCCATGCCGACTTGCCGCGTGCTCTAGGTCGTGCATGACGTCCGGATAGCGGTAATGGCGCCATTTTTTTAGTTTCGGTATTAAAAACGGATATTTTTGAGAGCGTCTTCTGCCTCTGTTCAATAAGTCTCCGAAACTCGAGATTACGCGACATCCAACTCTACATAGGCGGGAAGACAGCGGACACGCAGCCACCGCCAACTCTGCTCGTCCAATATTTGTACCCGCCTGAGATTACCTTCAAGATAGGGCGCAGACGGTGGGCGCACTGAACTGCGCGGACAGCTATGTGCAGCCAGGGTGGGGCTAGCGGAGCATACGCGCTCACCTACTCCCCCTCCCCTGTTTTCGCGCTTTATCAAGTGAGAAAGACATTAATTCTCAGTGTTGACACAAACAGGCGCGCCACGTATCTCGGAGGCCATGCGAAGACTTCGCGGATGTGCATGTCCGCGACGCAAGATGGCCCAGCTTCCCGGAGGGAAGCGCGAGATGGAGTCAAACTGCAGTACCTCATACATCACGCATTCGGCATTATCATTATGGTGTGTCGCTGCATTAGTTCACCACTAATCGCATTCACCTCGACATTTGTCGTGAGACTTAGTCTGCCGGATTTCTTTCCCGTTTTTCTATTGGCAATGTTGGCTCGCTTATAAAAGGAAAATTTTCATCCGCCCGCACGTAGCACAAAGCTAAAACTGAATTTATTGCTCCTTGTTTTGGGTTTAGCTACGATTCTTAAATTGCTCGCTCATTAGTAGCCAAACTTTTCATAAATTAGAATGTAAGGAACGACAACAGCAACCAAACAATGACTGTTAGCATGAAGCTACAAGAAAAGCCACAAACATTTCTCAAAGAAAGCTTTGAATTTGAGCGTAGTGCAACTGCGCAGTAGAGGGCATTGGCCCTGGGTTCTATTCGTAAACGAGGATGAACTTTTCTGCAGATTCGAAAATTAATTTCTTTCTCACCAGCTCAGAAGGCCTTCTTTTAGTTTCGTGCTACTCTCTGGCGAATAAAATGTTTTCCCCTTTCTTACGTGGCTATTGCGCGACTACTTGTTTTCTTTTCTACTACAGAGTAGTGTAGCGCATGTTTTATCTTGCAGTATATTTTTTCTTTGTTTTGGTGATAGTCTTTTCAAACATGCTTTTGGCTTTCTCTCCCTCGGGCTTCATGTAGTTGTAATCAACGACGACGACGACGACGACGACGACGACGACGACGACAACAACAACAACAACAACAACAACAACAACAACAACAACAACAACAACAACAACAACAACAACAACAACAACAACAACAACAACAACAACAACAACAACAACAACAACAACAACAACAACAAGAACAACAACAACAACAACAACAACAACAAGAAGAACAACAACAACAACAACAACAACAACGACGACGACGACGACGACGACGACGACGACGAAGACAACAACAAAGCCCTTCAGTTCTGCTTATTCTTCTGGCTCACTAGATTTAGCTATCACAGTTTGCGGAATAGTGGGTCACCGGATTCGTTGAGACCAACAATAGCTCTGGTAAGGCGACATCATGCGACGCAGCGTTTAACCAGACAACAGAGAAATGCAATGTTGCAATGACCAGCGATATTCTACTTCATTTCCGGTGTGGGGCGTTGGCTGCATGATAGTTAACGTGCAGCCATCTTACGATTTCCCTTCGACGAGAACATTCATGTGCCACAAGAAAAATATGTTAGAAGCGCTGTAGTTGAACAAAGTGTCACAAGATGTCGCTACAGTCTCCGGTAGGGGCGTCCACAACTTTGGTATCCGGTATTCCTTATATTCAATTCGATTCAATTCACTTTTATTGACAAATTAATGATGAAACAGATGTATGCAGGAAGTGGTCCGAAAGTAAAAACTGCAGGTGGGACCCCAAATGGCAAGAAACTTAAAGACAAGGTAGAACTCTTCACTGAAAAGAGTGTAAATAAAGACGTCACTAGCGCTCAAACTGTGTCATTGCCATCTACTAGGTTTTGCCTTTTGTACTGCCTATGTTCAGTTCCTGGACAAGGAATATGCAGCACGTGTAACTCACCAGTGCCGTGTATAAGGTGCCAGCGACGCCAAGTGTGACAGTCGTGGCTACCGTTGACACCGGGAATACTGGAATCAAAAACAGAAAGAAAAAGTTAAAACTAGAAGGTGAACGAAGAAAACAAGATATTCAAAAACAATCATAGGTTGCAGTTTCTGACAGTAGAAACTGTGAGAAACTGTAAACGTCATCTCACGCCAAATCGAGGATTTAACCGTGCGCCGAATAAAACGTACAGTGACCGGACGGACCTGACGGCAAATAAAAAAAAAATGAACACGTGCACTCTAAACTTGGGAGTGAACGCAAAATGAACACTCCAACACCGATTATAACATACAAAGGTTAGGCATTGATGCTTGCAGATCAATATTTCATAGATGTCTGCCTAACGAATCACGCGTGCAATTCCATCGCTATATAAAGTAAAAATGTCGTGGTGGTTAAAGCACTGAGTAGACGTTCCTTTGCTGAGTGCGAGGTCAGGGGTGCCGTTTCTGGACGAAACAACCACAATCTAACGCAGGCGGAACAGAAAAAAAAAAAGAGTACTCGTACTCTTAAATTTAGGTGCACGTCAAAGAACTAGAGGTGGTGCCGATTCATGTCGCGATCTCCATTGTGGCATCTACGGCGAGCAAGGTCGCTTGTCCTTTGTTTTTCCTTCAGGATTTAGTTTTGTGAAAGCTTTTTGACAACTGTTGCTCGGTTTATGATCACAATTAAGACTGACTGACTTACTTCCGCGGTCTCTATGCTGTGCTGTGATAAGAAATAATCACTAAATTTACCGACAAAAATAACACGTGATTGCTAGCTTTTTCTAATAATAATAAACAAATATCATATCATATAATAATATCGTTAGTAATAGTCGCGAGCTTTTGCCAGGCGCGCTGATTTTTTGAACAGTTAGCCGCGTTCGTCAAATTTTATTGGCATACTCGAATCACCACTACATGCGCACGAGAAGTGCGACTGAAAAATGAAGCTGCTGCTGGTACCTTACTTGATCCCTAAATAAATGAGTTGTGCTGTCCTAGCCCGCATTTCCTTCCCCTACAAATCCACTTTCAGTTACGTTTTCTTTTTATTTCTTCGAGGTTCCTGACTTCGGGGTCAGTGCCACCTTGTATTGCGAGCATAATATAACGTAACAGTCTACGTAACAGTACCCCTACGTAAGAGTCTGTATGAGATAAATGCACACTCTCCGCCATTCACATAATTACACGCTTTGAACATATAAGTACGCTTGCATAAATAATTACGCGCTATATATAACGAGCATGTGGGTCTTTCATAAGAGAATGAATCGAGTGTAACGAAACAGTAACGAACATTTTATTTTGTTACACAAGGCATACGACAACGTAGGAGTAGATGCTACGTTGCAAGAAATGCACGTGGTACGACTACAAGGTCGCATAATGACATACATCACGTCACTATTGACAAACCGCACTCTTCGAGTCAAGACAGGAGATCTATTCTCGCCACTTCGTTACACCACACAAGGCCTTCCGCAAGACTCAGCCTTCTCCCCTGCACCGTCTGCACCGTCTCCCGTATCACCTCGCAAAGATAGGCAGGTTGCATCACTCAACATACGCAGACTCCAATCACAGTACGGACCACGGAAGGCTCGCTTGGTGAGCAGCAAGTATGCCGTGCAAGCAGCTCTAAATGCAATACACTTTCATCTTTCAGTAGCCACGCTCTCTCCCTCCCCGTCAAAATCATATAGTATATTGTTGCTTGGTCCAAGGAAGATGAGGGAAGAAGCAGCAGCCATATTGAATGGGCCGGAAATAAAAGGAAGCCGGATCGACAGAAGTACAGGACGTCAGAATCCTAGGAGTCGCTATATCGGACACGGGCAACCACGCTGCGTGGTTTCAATAGACACTGAGTCGCTGCCGAGCAGCGCAAGGACTCCTTCGAAGACTTACCTGTCGTATGTGGGGCATCAGAGAAGACACCCTCGTTATCGTGATGAAAAATCAAATCACACAGAGAATCTGTACGGCTGTACGGCACTAGAAGAGGGTTTATAGTGGTTTGTGCTCCGTCAGCGGGACAGCACTGCAACGGCGTCGCCGTCGTCGCAAATGTCTTTCTCTAGCGCGCCTGTATAATTAGTATCGCAATAAGATGAATGCTGTGGCATTTTTGGCAATTGGTATTATAATAAGTAGACGCGGGAAACATACCGCACTTGTGGCCCTCACGAAAAACCGCTAGATGCTAAAGCGTCGTCATCTTATGTCACATGACTGCTGACCACGACTAACCATACTTATGAATAGGCTGCTGTTGGCGCTGAATATTTCGAAACTTTCTCAAGATGGCGTGGTCGATATAAACGAAATATTAGGAGTTAGCGATATAACTTACCTGTTGACATGGCAACTGCGGCACAGTAGAGGCCTGTTACGCCTATGGCTTGCTGAAAATGAATGAATGAATGAATGAATGAATGAATGAATGAATGAATGAATGAATGAATGAATGAAGCATGTCCATTCGTACTTGGTGACAACTGTTCAGTCGCCTATAGTTTCTGACTAAAGTTGTGCATGCAGTAGCGAAAGTGTAAATGATGTTGTAAGTGTAGAAACATTATCGGCAGAATTGTGCTGCGGTAAAAACTAACGAAACTGTCCAGCCTTATCGCCTCCTTGAAAATCACCACTTCCAACCCTCCACATCCCTTCGTTCTGCAGAAAACAGCCCCGTTTAGAACTCATGGAGATGCACTTACACTCAGCACGAAGTAGATTACTGATGACGCAACTCCAACGCCGTTTCCGTAGCGCATACGAAGGTACTGTGGGGAGAAGAGGTAAAAGTGCTTGGAATGCATTACTTTGGTCACGTTGAAGTGGCACAACGAAGTTCTTTTGAACGTCTGTTGTCGTGGCCAGTGGCAGCGACTTGTAATTAAATGCAACTGCGTGTGTCGGTGCAATGAAGTTATACTGACGAATAACGCGTGAAGCTCGCTGATGGGCGTTTGTGGACTAGTACAGTAAGGGTAAAAATAACAATTTATTGTAGCAAAATAAACCGCGTGATATCACGCGTTCCAGTAACTCGGTCTAAACGTTTGGGAAATATTGCCAAGCGCTTAAGGACGCAGAGGTGGAATTCCGTTAAAAAAGATTCTCAATTCACAACAACATCCACAGATCTTAAAACCGTGGTTGCCTTGCAAGTCGCGAGGTGCGCAATCGATGCAGCTATCAGAAAAGTAATAACTTGACCCTGCGCAATGTGACTCTAGTCACCTTCCTTATGTTCGTTTGGTCGACAGCTCTACGTGTGACCCTTTGAAGTAATGATGACTTTATTGCACATCTGTGCATTTGTTCACGTTTTAGTTCAGAGAGGCAGGTACCTTTTACAGTGCGAAGACACTGTACAGCCGACCACTGCCAGAACAAGATACATGAGGATAGCAAGGATCGACTTCCGGTTCCGTTAGTGCGACATCTTTGATATAGTGTTTAGCGGGGGAACTTTTTCACACGGACGCAGGAAGGGACACACTCATAAGCGCTAACTTTCTACAGAATGTTCATTGGAAGCCGAATCACTGTTTATAGGCCATGCAGCAACTCAAGCAAGCGCAAACAGAGATGCATCGAAACACGACAGTTCTTTTCTTGTTAAAGAGAGTGAACGAGTGCTAACACTATCTTGGCATACCTTGTCAGTGGTCGCAGTCTCGGTTACCAGTCTCGTTATATCTTCTTTGTGCTTGCGCTCGACGACGCGTTCTTGGAAAAGAGGCGAGCAACCACATGTGCTGCATGCAGTGGGCTGCTAACCAGCCATTAGCAGCGTTCTTTACATTGTTTCAGTGCTCTCTGAGCCTATATCGTCCAGACGTCGGCCAGTTTGCCAGACGTAGTATCTACCACAGGGTAGTGTTATATTGTATACAATGCCTTGAATTCTGAGGTTTTACACGCGAAAACCACGAATTCATGATGAGGCACGCCGTAGTGGGGGACTCCGGATTAATTTTGACCACCAGGGGTTCTTTAACGATGAATAACTTTGTCAAGAATTCAAGTCAAGGTACGAGCAACTTTAGTGTTACAGTGGTGTGGCCAATAACCTGCATATGCCGCATGTCATGTAGGAAGGCGTGGCATATGCACATACCTAAATATGTACGGGAATTGTCGCTCACAGGGACGCCGGCGCGGTAGGCCGACACCGACACCGGGTTTTCTGCGACACAGGACCCTTAACGCCGAAATCACACTGCGTCGCGCGCAAGCCTTCGTGTAAAGCCTCTGAAACGCAGACTGCATTTCTATGAGCAGTTAAGCCACATAGAGCCCCACAGAGAGAACGGGCTCACGACACTTGCGGTTTTTTATGGATCCTTCCAAGGGCTTACGATTATGCGCCTCAGACGACCATGACCAGCCAGTGGCAAGAAGTCGATGTTAAGTTAGGGCTTTCG
This sequence comes from Dermacentor variabilis, assembly GCF_050947875.1. Lineage (NCBI taxonomy): Eukaryota > Metazoa > Arthropoda > Arachnida > Ixodida > Ixodidae > Dermacentor > Dermacentor variabilis. The sequence goes on from NC_134577.1 coordinate 45,331,316, forward strand.
GTATGCGTGCCCGCAACACACTGCGCTTGCAGGAGAGTCTCTTATAGCACGCAAGCAAGCTTCCCGTCTCCTTCTCGCATCACAGCGAGGCCCTGGTCCGCTGAACGTGCGGGGACGTAGCTCAGTGAGACCGCAAGAGACGCTTTGGTGCAGCCATTTCCAGCTAATCTCGCCTGCAGCTACCAGAAGCGCAACCACCGCCGCTGCTCTAGTTGAGCTGATAACGATGTACGAGAAGGCGCTACGAGCACATCACCTCGAACACCGAGGTGATCTTGAGCTCGTACAGGACGGGCAGGAAGAGGTAGGCGACCATCAGCACGGCCGGCGCGAAGACTGGGATGGCCCAGAGAGTGTGGAAGCCGTACGCGTAGTAGTGCGCCGTGAACGCTATCAGGCCCGACGCCGTCACGTTGGATGCCACCATGGACACGGCCAGCGGAAGTGTGCCTATTGTCCGGCTTCCCAGGAACGTCTCGTCCTTGCTCCGGAAGCGAGACCGTCGACGCAGGGAGAGGTACAGGCCGGCGCCTGCGTGGTATGCGCGGACGAGAAGTTGGCGATATTGCGCTTCGCTGGCTGGAGCTCGCGCGTCGATGTGACTGTGATATGTAGGCACGTTAAGAAAGTTTTGTTTTCCACGCACCTTTTTAATGTGTTCTTGTTTTTCTTGTTCTAGTACCCTTCATCGTAAAATTACCATCCCTTCTGTCTACTTTTTTTTCTTCTGGACGATGAGCTAAACGAGAAGGTGAAAGCAGGAGCCAACGTTTCGACAAGTGGACTTGTATTCTTCAAGGTGACATATGCTTTCCTTGCCATAGTATATATAGGTGGGGTTCTTCTAAAGGATGGAGGGTGTAAGGTGGGTGGGTGCGGCAACGAGCGAAGGTGTGTCAGCGTGTCGAATTGAGAATAAAGGAGCGCTGTGCACAAGGACAGTGACCCCGCCGTCTGTCGAGCACGTGTCAGCGCCCGCGTGTTAGCCGGCGTGTCAACGGCGTCTGACACGCCTGCTAGGGAAAAAATGAAAAAAAGAAAAAGAAAAGCTAGGAAACCAAACTAAGTGTTGTTGTGTATAGCTTGAAATTTGGCATAGCGAATAGATTCTAAAGCTCCCTTTGAAACGTTTATGCCTATTGGTTGCAATGTCCTGAACTTATGGATAAGGTACGATTCTCTGTACTCTCTGTAGACCGTCGTGTGCAGGAAGTTGATCTGACTAGGAGAGTGGTGAGCAGTAAATTTAATACTCGGGTGAAAGCGATTGAGATGGCTAACTAAGTCGGTTGACACGCTTGTGCCGTTTTCCCATATTATAAGTATGTCATCAATGTAACAAAGATAGATGTGGGGTTTTAAAGGGTAGGATTTCAACAGGTCTGCTTCAAGCTGTCCCATGAAAATGTTCGCATACGTGGGAGCGAATGGTGTACCCATGCTAGTGCCGAAAGTTTGCAGGTAGAGAATAGAATCGAATTCGAAATAGTTGAGCATTGCACCCTCTCCCTCTCCCCTTACACCCTGTCGATACGGAATCACCTGCGTATAGCTTAATTTTAACAGGAATGCCAATAGTGATATCATTAATAAAGATAAGAAAGAACAGCTGCTCAAGCACTGGGCCACGTAAGACACCAGAATACACTGGCACTTTTGCCGAATTGTGCCTCTGAATGTAAACAGACTGTTTTCGGTCAGCAATACATGGTGAAATCCAGGGCATTAGTTTGGCGTTTTAAGTAGACAATTTAAATTATGAAGCAGTATATTGTGAGAGACCTCAGCTAATGCTTCGCAAAAGTCTAGAAAAATTCAGTTTCGTTTCCATTGTTTACAGAAATCGCGAATTCGTGAATCATTTTGGCTAAACGTGTTTAGGTAGAAAAACCCCTCCGACGCCCATGTTGACGCTTCATGAAAAAGTCGCCTTCTTCAAAAAGCTCTAGCACATCAGCTCCGTCTGTTCACAAGCAGTTGAAATAATTGAAACGGGCAGTAGTTTGTTTGTAACGGAGTACTTTGACCCAGTTTTGTGTAGTGATTTCACTTTTGCTATTTTACAATGGTTTGGAACCTCACTTTCTTGCAATGACTTTGAAAACAGGAAGTGGAATTATTTTGCTACCCATTCGACATATCTTTTAAAAATGCATTAGGGATGTCATCAGGACCACATGCCTTTTTCAAATCAATATTTTAAGGCAGATATCAAGCACCGCGCAAGGAACGCACTCGCATAATGAACGCACCCCCAAGTTAATTTGCTTTTGAAAATCTGGATATTTTAATGCGAAAGCATTATATGCCCCATTACGCGAAAATCCGTAGGTGTCGGCGCGACTGAAAGATGATACCGAAAATGGCCAGCGGCGCAAACAATAAAAACACCTCGAAACTACTCGGGTTGACGTCATATATTAAAGCGTAAGCCTTCAGTGGCTCATGAGTGTCCGGGCGCAGTCCGTGGTGGACGCAGGAAAGCGGTGATCACCGGCGAGGAAGCGAGGAGAGGAGGTGCCCCCGGTGAGTTGAGCAAGGAGAGGAGGCGCCATGCCAGGAGGCGCCATGCGCTGTTCGAGTGGGCGCGTGGGAGAGCGCGGACATGCGCGTTCTAGGTGGCTTTGGGCCAGCACGCTGTTTAGACGCCAGCTCCAAGAAATCTCTTCAGGCTAGGGACGATTGTAATGTTCGCACTATCACACCCAACCACGTGACCTCCACAGCCCGGCACTTGCATTTTTGTGGCATCGGAAAGCAAGCACAGCACGTGCCATGGGCACAAACTGTGCAACGCTGCATTGGGTAAGATTTCTATATAAAACAAGAAAACTTGTTTTATTTAGGGACCGTAGCGTTTGCGTGGAGGCGAGTGCCAGATGGTAGGAGGAGGAGAAGGAAGATAAGGAGGAGGAGGAAAAAGAGAGTAGGCAGGGATATTAACCAGAAATGCGTCTGGTTGGGTACCCTACTCTGGGAGACGGGAAAGAGGGAACAAAGAGATAAGACAGAGAGAGGGAGGGAAGGGGGAGAAAAGCCGCGATGCGCTCGCGCCCGGACACGGAGCTCCTGAGCGAATCAAAGACGTTCACATAGGCCCGTCGCCCTCGAAAAAGACAAACGTGCCTTCATAGCTTTGTGGGCCGACGAGCGATGGGCACGGCCTTCAAGCAGCACCGGCACAGACATTGGCCGATCGATTCAGTCGTCGCAATGCGAAAGATAATGTTTGTCTTTCCGACTGAAACCGATGACGATGGCACGCGTTGCAAAAAACTCAGCGGGACGCGCGGCAAGACCATCACAGCGCCCGAAAAGTCGGGAGAAGAGGCAAAGAAAGGTTCGCTCTAAAATGTACGGGAGGGTAGACATACACAGCTCCGCTGTAAGACATTTCCCCACAGGGAGTACAATGCTTTCGCATTCCCAAACGTCAGCAGTCTTATGTGTCTCTGCCAAATGTTTTGTTTTCTGCCGCATAGTATTCGCATTCCAGCTTTGCTATACTGTTCCGTCTCACGTTCGAAGGGCCGTGCTGTAGTTTTTCGGGCCAACTAGAATATTTTGCTCTCGCACGTGTTTAAAGCGAGCGCACTTAATCTCCGTGCCCGTCTCTGTGTTGGAAATAATAATGAAGCCACGTGAGAAACGCCGAGGCGACGTAAGCGAAATTCTGCAGCTAACTTACGCAGGCTGTACATCCACGCTAGCGGCAAAGATGCCGTGGTGGCAAACCGGCAGGGGCAGTGGTGGTTTTGGCGGCTGAGGAGCTGACGTGAACGCCATGACGAGAGAACACCGGCGGCAAGCATGCGGTAAGAACAGGCTGCATGTTATCACGGTTGCTTAGTGCAGTGCGGAGAGTGACCGCGGTAACACTCTGCCTGTTCTTTTCGCATGATTGGCGCCAGTGCAGGTGCAAAGGCACCTCGCAGACTCGAGAGAGAGAGAGAGAGAGAATACACGTGGAATCTCCTAGGGGAGTTATATAAGTGATGTGTAAGCATTTGCTACTAATCACTTGCTGTTTCGTCATCGTGTCCTGCTGCGTTTGGTGTAATCGCGAGAAACACCGCAAAAGAATCGCGAAACGGAGAAGAGCGGTTGTAACACCGAAATGTTAACTGAGACGACACAACGAAGAAGAGGCGAGTAGTATCGATGTTCGCTCATCTTACATGATGGTGCTTTTCGATGATGCCGCTGCTTCGTGGAGAATGATCGCTGGACGACACGTGCTGTAGTACGTGACTTAATTGAGCAGTGCCGTGTTTGGCAGATGTCGTAAGTAGACGGGGTCGATGAAGCTGCCTCCTCTCGGCGACAACCATTATCAACCGTGATCAAACCTACGCGGGCGGCGGCTGCATATGGCGCGGCTGCACGGGTCCTGTTTCGAAAGCAAACTGCGATGGCGACAGAGCGTGTCGCGTATTCATAGCTTCGTGTGCGCAGTGTTATCGCCGCTAGTTCGTGTTGAAGCGAGGGGCAGCACGAAGGTCAATTCACTCACCGCTACGGGCCCTATCTTGAAAGTGATCTGCGATGGGGACAGCGTATGTCGTGTGCTCATAGCTTCGTGGGAGCTGTGTTAACGCCGCTAGGTCGTATTGAAGCGAGGGGCTGCATGATGGTCAATTCGCTCACTGCTACGGGGCCTATTTCGACAGCAAACTGCGATGGCGACAGAGCGTGTCGCGTATTCATAGCTTCGTGTGCGCTGTGTTATCGCCACTAGATCGTGTTGAAGCGAGGGGCAGCACGAAGGTCAATTCGCTCACCGCTGCGAGCCCTATCTTGAAAGAGATCTGCGATGGGGACAGCGTGTGTCGTGTGCTCATAGCTTCGTGGGAGCTGTGTTAACGCCGCTAGATCGTATTGAAGCGAGGGGGCTGCACGATGGTCAATTCGCTCACTGCTACGGGGCCGATTTCGAAAGCAAAACTGCGATGGCGACAGAGCGTGCCGCGTGCTCATAGCTTCGTGTGCGTTGTGTAATCGCCGCTAGTTCGTGTTGAAGCGAGGGACAGCACGAAGGTCAATTCGCTCACTGCTACGGTCCCCATCTTGAAAGCGATCGTCTTATGTGACGGACGGACCGGACGGACGAGTTTCGTCCTTCGGTAAGCATATAAATGCTACGCACTTAAAATCACGACTGGCTCCCTGCAACAGTTATTTATGCAGTTTACGGGCTTTGGTGTGACGTAATAGGAGAGCGCGTGCGTGCGCGATGCGCGGCCAGGCGCGGTGCACGGGAGAGTCCACGTGATGGAGGGGCGGCCGCCACTTGGTCGGCATAGGGGCATGGTCGGGCGTAGTGTGGAATTCGCGTCTGTTGCCCGCTTTTCTGCCTCTTTTTGGTTTTAAGTGTGCGATGGGCCCTAATCCAGTTGCACTCCTGCCGAGGGACAGCGCGTAAACATTATTTTAAGATCAATGAGATTCGAGTCCGGCGTCCTTTTAGTGGGTGTGGGCACCCGCCGCGGACGCGGTTCCGAGACGTTGTCTCGAAGCGGCTTCCTTGGCTCGCTGGACGGCCCAGAGTTGCGCTGTAAAGTTCGAGCTGAGCAGTGCGGTGTTCCAGCGCGAGCGGAAGCTGGTAGTGAAAGAGACGGAGGCGTTGGCACTGCCCGACTTGTTTGTTAAGTCCTGACACCCCATAACCTGTGATTAAGTGTGGCAACCTAGCCACACGGTGTGCATCTGTTTGTAGTGTACATGTCTGGATACATGGCGCGCATGAGTCGAGCGACAGAGAGAGATTTTATTTGCTGGGAAAACGGAAACGTAGACCAGACTCCGACAGGCTTTGACATGCCGACGAGCCCGTCCGCGAAGGAATAAGGCGCACAAAGCGTGGTTGTCAAAACAGCAGGTGCCCAAAATCAGCGCTTCAACATCATGACAAAAAATTACGTTGTTTTACGCGCCATAACCACGATCTGATTACGTGGCACGGCGTAGAGGGGGGAAGGGGGGGGGACTCCGGAATAATTCGGACCACCTGGGGTTCTTTAACGTGCACGTAAATCAAAGTACACGGGTGTTTTTCGCATTTCGCCCCCATCGAAATGCAGCCGGATGCGAACGTGATGATTGCGATAATATCAGACGGCCGGAAGCGGCTGCATCAGCGCGCTGTTCTGGAAGCGGACTGCCACCTGTGCGAGTCGGGTGTTTTGGATCGATGCGAGCTGGCGTGCAAATAAAAACGTTGTTACGGTTTGCAAATGGTATACTCGCATTTTTACTGCAAAGATAAGCTATCTGATGCATTATCCATATCACTGGCATCTGAATTTTCCATTCTTGCCGTTTCGCAAAAGCTGTCGTAAACATTACCCCGCATAGTAAACACCACTCCCCCCAACTTTTCTTTGTTTTCTTTTGGAATAGAAAGCGCGTTCATTGCGCAGGTAGATACCATGCATGCCTTGTTCATTATTGCTACAACAGGTATAGGTGATTAACTGGAAGTGAAACGGGGTAGAATGTTGTCACTTGTAGTGAAAAGAGATTGGAGCTGACCGTTAAAAGCGCCAGATATTTTTGAACGCGATGCCGTTCTACAACCATCGATATCAAACACGTTACAGTGACGCGTTGAAGGAAAAGTCGCCTGCCAAAGTTCTTTTTTTCTGTGGAACTAGAAATAAAGTTTGTGAACGACACACTGCAACACTGTCGCCTATTACAAGAAACTTGAACTTGCATAGATTAAGTAGCTATTTTGTGTTCTTCAGCAAGCATATGAAAACAAAAAAGTTTTCTTATCAGCTGAATTGTTCAACAAGATACGCAAATATATTTAGGCATGGAATCTTTTTAGAATGACAGGCTCAAAACTATCAACGCAATCTTTAATCATATCTATGAGCTCGTCCGATAAGGTGTTTACATCAGCACTTCTTGAAAAAGTGCCGAAACTGAAGGACTGTATATCAATCATTGAAACATCGTCTTCTCTGGAAAAAAATTTGGAAAAATGGCAGTTACTTTGATTCTCATCTATAAATATGCCAGACAGCGTTACTAATAATAGTTGTCGTTGGAAATACGGTGAAAAATATAATAATTTGCATTGGAGAGAAGACTACCGCTGATAAAAATTAAGTAACGAACGGATCTCGAATGACCTTGTATCAAAGGCGCCTACATTTCATAATAGGTTAAACGCAAACACAAGACCACTAAGTGCTTCACCGGGCCGGCCTTTTGATTCCTAACTGGCAATCATTGCCAGTGAATACTCGACACATTGAAGTCCACGGAAGAATAATCCGGTCGTCTCGCTTTACATGTATGTTCAAGTAGTCCTTCTGTTCTACAAAAGTGGTGGGACCAGGAAAGGGCGGTGTTTACACCACTCCAGAAACATACGTAACGTTTGACCGATAGGCTTTACGAAAAAGAAAAGCGCACTCGATATTTATTGCATCCGGTATTGGTTGAAATGCGTAAAGAATTCTCGAAGAGCGTGCTCACCCGCCGACACTTAGTCCAACGACCTTAGTCCCACAATTTTACTGTCAAAAAATAGAATCATTTGACCATATTTCGGTGAGCAATACAATGTCGGCACCGCGCGGAAATATGTTCAGTGCAGTTCAGTGCTATAGTTCAGTGCTTTCGCTCAGACCCCTCCTGCAATTTGCGTTTTCAAATAAAAGAACTTGTCTGATTATTTTTTTTAATAAAGCGTAATATTCACAGCTGTTTGGATTAGCAATGACAACGGTGCGACAGTTTTCCAAACTGCATCTACCCGTGCATATAACGCGGATGAAATCAATGTAGCATACGCCTGGCTCAATTATTCCAACAGTTCGTGAATAGTATTTTAGCAGAACTCATGTAAACGATGTAACAACTTCACGAGAGCTGCAATACATCATGGCCGTCCGCATCAGGCAATCTAATAGTTTACTATATTGTTATGTGCTTTTATTCAAGGCTGCGAATTTCTAAACATTGCGCAAAAATTGTCTTTATAATTTACCCATTTTCGGCTACACTTGTGCAACTGTTGAGATGCCGAATCAATGATGTATTCCTAACAATCGGCAGAGAATAGCTTTCGCCTTGAAATGATGCAAATGTCATTCAAATCAGTTCACACGCCGTATTGAGCAGATCATTGCTTCGTTTTCGTTTCAAATTTCCTGATTTAATTTCTCTGCATTCATTTCCGATAATGAAATGTCGTAGAAAAGCCGACGACAAAAGTTTTCGACATTCCAGCAGCCTGACTGGGGACTATTTCGTTGCTGAATTCTCAAAAACCGCCGATTCTTGGCTGATCCCCCATAGTGGACGTGGGCAAAAAGTCGGTTCGAAGAACCAGCCAACCAAACCAACTTTCCTGAGCGGGCTTCCTTCAGTCTCCTTCTCTTCGCAAGTACGTCCAGCTAGTAGTTTTATACGCGTAACGCTACCGCCTTTAAGTCAATGAATACCCTACGCATTCGAATAGGGAAATGAAAGTCGGCGACACAGATGCCACACTAGGCAGCTTCACGACTATCCGGATACCACGCGTCGCTCGTACTTACCCAGGCTTAGCGCCGTGAGGCCGACGAAAACTACGTAATCCCAAGTGGGCACGCCGGGTGCAGCCATTGGCGCAGACATCGCGGATGCTGTTGACCAACTGGCGCGCGCAGTCTGTTGCTTCTGAGGTGCGGCGCGTGTCGCATTCGGAGAGAATGATAAATCGTTCGTTCTTCCTTTCTCTCGCCCTTTTCGACGTCACCGGACATGCTGCATTCAAGGCCAACCTTCTGTGGCTGCGGAGGGAAAGCTGCGGATGCAAAGCGCGCACAGGTGAGAGAGGGCTTCCGAAAAAAAAAAAAAGAGTACCGCGTTTTAATCCTCCTCAGTTTAGGCTGGGGAAGGGAAACATAAACGCCTCATTGAGGACAACTGGAGAAGACAGTACGCCGCAGCGAGTGCGAAGGTTTAATAATTTTGCGGCTTTTTCCCTTTGGGGAAAAGCGAAACCGTCGCACGTGGAAGCAGCGTCGATTCAGCGTCTGTTCCGAGCAACCAAAAAGCGCTGTCAAGGGCTGCCGGACTACTTGGAATGGTGACACGTGTGCAGCAGTCACGTGCCCGTAGCTTTCCCTTCACAGCCATAGAAGATTGTTTCGCGAGTATAGCTAGGCTTGTGCATTCGTCAAACAATCCGGGTTGTGGGCTCAAAGTTTCGTATCGCAGCCTTGAACGGCACTTTTATATCATCAGTTTGTGACAGCTCGCACTAGTGTGCTTCTTTCTCTCTCGTCTTCTTTTTTCTTTAGTGGTACGAGCATCGAGTGACACTCTTGTTTCTTTCGCAGCACTTTCAGTGCGCCTCCGTTCAAACTAAATCAGAAAAAGAAACCAGCGCAGTACAATGTTCGTGGCTTTCGTGATATATGTCATACCAGAGCATAAGTTTAGTTACAGGTTGAGTTACTGAAGTCTCTGCAATAATTAGAACTAATTAGAAATCACTGAGACGACCGGGAACGAAATTCAATATAAATAGGAAAACATAGAAAAAAATGAAAGTGCAACATTCATGGGTTTCCTTATATATATATGCCTTTAGAGCAGAAATTTAGTTACAAGCTGAGGTACTAAAGTGTCTGGAATAATTAGAATCAATTACAAATCACTGAGACGAACGGAGACGAAATTCAAGACGTATAAGAAAATAATAGAAAATAGTAGTACAGTACAAAATGCATGGACTTCATTATACATACGGTATCAGAGCATAAGTTTATTTACAAGTTGAGTTACTGAAGTGTGTGGAATAGTTATAATTATTTAGAAATCACTGATTACCGCAAACCAAAGCACATAATCGTAGACTTTAGAGACCCCCGCGCGAGCACGACTTCGGCGAAATTCCTGGAAACCCGGAAGTAGAAAGCCGAAGTAATGCCGTTGCTAATGACATCACACGCAAGAGTGTGGTGTGATATTTAACCGGCGAATTAATGGAAAAAAATTGCCTCCCAGCTCGGTTCCTGTATTGCTCGCCTAAAGTTAACCTAAAGAACAACAACGCCGAGGTGCGAGTGCCCCTAGGAGATACCTAAATCAAAGATTAGGGTCGCCTACAATTTTTTTTTCGTTCTATCCAGCTGGCGCGTAATTGGGCGCATCATGCCTACCGATTCCATACGCTTCCTCTTCGGATATCAATTGAACGTCAGCGCACTGTACCTGAGTGTAGCTGAGTGGGAAGCATTTCATATAAAAAAAAGTTGCATTTGAAAAGATTGGTCGAATTTCAGAAAAAAATATTCAATTAGAAACGTCAGACGATACTGCCTTCTGGCGCTTGCGGCTCATTGACAGTTGACAGAAGGGTCAATGACTTCCTGGACATCGGTGGACCATAGCCGATGGCTGGGGTTCCCACAAGTTTACGGAGAAACGTTACATTCCCACAAACCCATGGTAGAGTGTATAAGCGCGACTGCACGAGGAGGTAGGAAGAAACAGATACACAGACACAGCGTGTGTCTGTGCATCTGTTTCTTCCTACGTCCTCGTACAGTCGCGCTTATACGCTCTACCATGGATTCTAACCAACTAGCCCGCCAACGCGTTTTAACCAAGTTCGTTTCCCACAAACGTTTCCCCGTAAAGATTACAGCTGCGCAAGCTGCCGCGGTGACGGCAGCTGGACTGTAGCATACGAAGCGGGGAGTAACAACACACGTAACTTCACAATAACCGGCCTAGCAACTAATATGTGTTGTAACAGTGCCATGGCAAGGCCACGTATAACGAGGACTCCTGAAGGGCAGCGTGCATACGAGCAAGAAAGGTGAGGCGTGCAGAAAGGACACAGGAGAAGTGGGCAACACAAACGCCAAGCCAAGCGTTCGTGTCGTCCACTACTCTTCGCTTGTGTCCTGTCTGCACGCCTCACCTTTTTTGCATAATGAATCCTTACCAACTAGCTCAGCTTTCTGTGGTGCATACGAGGCGCGGCAGATTTCTGTCCTCCCTGGTCTACTCTTCGTAGGTGCAGAAAGCCAAGTCGCCGGCCATCGAGAGAGAGAGAGAGAGAGCGAGAGAGAGAGCGACAGAGAGAGAGAGAGAGAGAGAGAGAGAGAGAGAGAGAGAGAGAGAGAGAGAGAGAGAGAGAGAGAGAGAGAGGCAAAGGAAAGACAGGGAGGTTAACCAGAGATTATCTCCGGTTGGCTGCCCTGTACTGGGGGAGGGGCAAGGGGATTCAATGGGTGAGAAAGAAGGCCGTCGAAATGTCTTGGGCTAACAATTAGGTAACGTGCATGTGAATGTCACCGCGCGAATAATTTCAAGCTACGTTGCAACGGGTAATCGTTCTAGTCATCGTTTACAGCTTCGTTGTCCTACCAGCTTCACAGCGTGGACTGGAGACCGTTTTGTTGTCTTTCTTTTGTCTAAGTTGACTACCTGCGAAATGTACGTCGTTGTAACTGCTTTGTTGTGTCATGCGTCGCCGCAATGTGGTCTTGAAAATTATGGGAGTTTACGTGCCGAAACCGTGATCCGATTATGAGGCACGCCGTAGTAGCGGACTACGAAATAATTTGAACCAGCTGGGGTTTCTTCAACGTGCGCCTAAATCTAAGTACGCGGGTGTTTTCGCAGTACGCCCCCATCGATATGCGGACGCCGTGACCGGGATTCGATACGGCGACCTCGTGCTTTGCAAGCCAACACCACAGCCATAGCAACACAATCAGCCAACCATAGCCACAGCCGGCACCACCACTGATTTTGCGTCTGCGCTCTTTGGTGCCGTGTTTCGCTGCAGTGTACGGCGAGTGCGACACCGCAGTGTTGCATCACTTAGGCCTGGCTTATATATCCGGTCTGCATCCTATGCTGCCGATTTGTTTTTCTGCAGTCGCAAGAGAACCCTCACTGAATGAGTACCGTAAGCCCGGCTGTTCGTTTCGCGCGTGTTGTCCGTCAACTCAACGTCTCTGAACACTAAAAGGCGGTTTTCTACCGTTCACACGCCAGACTGTGACGAATGTGATGCATATTATCCACGTTGCCGTCTATTTATTGATTAGTTTTTAACTGCAATTCACCGCCCCGGTTTGGCTGCGAGCGCACTGCTATATGGCTAAAGCATTTCACTTCATTAACCCTTCCATATAGTCGCTGACGTACTGGCACGTTTCTGAGTTCCTGTACTGCCATGTTCCTTTTGACATTCCTTTTGTCAGAGAGGGTCGAATGTGAGGACCACACCAAGGGAGCATTTGTCATTACACGCGTAATTTCTTTAATTTCTGCTCACCCAAACTCAAGCTTCGTTTTCGTTTTGCGATATTCGAGGAAAAAATACCACACGCAGAATAATCACTCATCGTTCTTTCGCCAATTTGTTGTTGTGAAGCTGGCGACACATTATGCTCGTCGCCGACCCCATTTCCGATCTTAGGTAAATAAATAAAGGAATAAAAATAACTATTTGCACCAAATCTGCATTGAGTGATTCAAGTAAGATTTGTGGGCTTTTAAAAAGAAATCTTCGAAGTAAAAAGCAAGAAAGGACGGACTGTATGTAGCCATCGTTGCTACCTATGCAAGTGTGTTGATGACCGGCCTTGTTCTCTACAGATGTTCTCTACGCACTGAAACAGCAAACAGTGCCAAAATATCATCAGTGCAAGTAACATACTCCTTCAAACGCATCATTCCTTTATTAATCCTGAGTGTCGTGTCTTTCTTTTTTTGGAGGTGACGCACTTCCAGCGTCGGGTCTTTCATGTGATATAATAAAAAAAAATGAACACAGTGGTTTGTTTTCGGTCGTGCAGAAGGTACAGAATGCCACGAATAACGACAAATGCTGTTTGGGTATGGTTTGGGTATGTGACATCAGCGACATGCCGGGAGAGAAACGGGAAAACGCACTGGTACGTCATTGGGAGTGAAAGAGTAAAGCGAAGCGTTCTACGCCTGCTTTTCCGGGGTCGGGCGGGTCTGCTCTGTCGACTTCTCGGCGAACGAAGTGGGCCGGTCCTGGAGATGGTGCAATAGTTAATTGGGCCGGTCACATGGGTCGCGGAGGAGGGGCCAGGGGTTCTCCGTGTGTTGCCTTCTTGCCGCGTAGTCACGTAATCGCAATGCATCGAAAAGCGGCCCCGCGGAAGACGCTACAAACTGCAAAGGTTCACACAAGCTGCAACGTGTTTGTTGGAGCTGTTAAAGCGAAGCCTTCTTTGCCTACTTCTGGTTGTTGGGTCGCGGTCTATCTTGCGGATATATTTGTGGATATACAGACAAAGAGTATAGAAAAAAAAGAAACCCCCCGCAAAGTGGCTTACATAACCCTTGTATGCCGACCAAGCATATGTATTTATGTTTTGAGCAATAAAAGTAAGCTTGTTAGATGAAGCCTGAACATATTATGTCGGCTCAGAGGCCTCTCTTAAACACACAGATCTGTTAATTGGGATGGTGAAATATTTTTAACGGAGAAGGCACTCACGATTTCGATTAGAGAGTACATTGCTAAAAATGTGGCCGCGCTTTGGTATTTGAGTGCGCTTCAGTGTTCATCACTGCCGTTGTCAAAGTAGGAACGTATAATACATTGACGGCACTTGATGCGTGCCTCTTGATGTCGTTCCTTTTTTTTTTCTTATATCTTGATTTATCTTCTTTCTACGTGCTTCGACTGCGGTTTTTATACACCACCTGTACCGTTTCCTTCTTTCAGTTCGGATAGAATAAAAAAAGAAATTACCTGTGACAGATAACACTGCTGCGCCTCTTTCAGTGCGTATCTGGAACACGCAGAAGTTACCTGTTTCATAAATCGAAATGCCCAGGTGTCCAATTAAAAAAACAAGATTAACCGAACCTTTTTAATTATCCGCTTTAGGACACGTGTCGCCATTGCGAAATTTAGACCGAGGCCACTGCGGCAGCTTCGTGGCTATGGCGTTGCGCTAAGCTGGAGGTCGCGGGTTCGATCCTGTCCGCGGCAGCCACGCTCAGAGGGAGGCAAAATGCAAAAAAGAAAAAAAAAACAGGCTCCTCTACCTAGATATAAGCGTACGTTAAAGCGAACCCCCAGGTACACCCAAAACAAATCCGTAGTCCCCCTCTACGGCGTACCTCATAATGAGAGCGCGGTTTCTTGCACATAATACCGCGAAACGTTAATTTAGGTCTTACTATAGCGCTATCCTTGAAATATATTCTGCATTAGAATAAAATTAATCGGATTTTCACTTATCAGCGTTACAAAAGTGTGGCACCAAGCCGTCAAATCGAATTAAATCAAATCAAAGTTTATTCCAACATTCGGGATGCTGAGGGCCAGGACGATGTTGAAAGTACAGACAACCGCTGTACAGACAACAGGAATCAAGATAACACCGCTGATGGAATGATTCCCCATCGTGGTGACTAAAACGAGCCCAGTTTTTATCATTAAACGTGGATTTATACTTTTCATTCATCACTAAAAGTCGCGAAAAATGCCATTTGGCACCCCACGCAGCAAAAACATGAAGCTGCGTAAGAGTTCCACCACGTGACCTTCTGCTAGTGTACGCGTTTCCCGGTCTCTTTATTAGTATTGACAGGCAGTATACTTTTGATTACTATAAGTTTTTCCTGACTTATAATGTGCAAGCCTTCGTTTGTAGCGAGCAGTAAAGTTTCGTTGCGTTCGCCTTCGCTTTTGATGAGTAGGCTCGGCTCGTCTATCGACAGAACAACGACGACGGGCACCACCCAGCCATGACGTAGGCTTGTACTTGGCAATGTCTGTAGGCAAACACAAGGAATGTCTGCACAACAACGCGAACTTATTGCACCAGTTTTTTAAATTTCAAAAGTGGTTTAAAAGGTCAAAATGTAGGCGGTTCACCACAGTTACACTCACTCCTGTGAAAGCAGAACGATGGGCGAGGTTCAGAATTTGCGAGGCGGGTTATCGACATCGCTCTCACTTCTCAGCGTGGCTGGAGGGGGAACTCTTCTTTTAGACGCTGCTCAGATGGAAAAATTCTGCTCGCTAAATATCCACGCGCTTTTGGAAGTAACCACTGCAGGTGTAAACACTACCTAGGGAGAGCTTTGATTTGCGCCGTAATAAACTAGGTCCTTAAACATCTATTGTCAGTTCCCATAATTGGAACGCCAATGCTTCTTTGGTGGATTACGGCGATGAATATCTTGGAAGTTGGCGATAGTCTTAGCATTTCAGCTGAGTAGACACCATTTAGCATAAAACTATGGATTTGAATTTGCAATTGGAGCGTGCGTCTTGAAGTTCATAATTAAAGTTATTCAGCGAATCAAGCTTGATAGCCGCGGGGACATTGAGATTTGTTGTGTAAGCTGTGTGCGCCTCTTTATGTAATCGGTCAACAGACAAAATACACAAATTTCACGACGAGTTTTCCTAAGGCACCGGTGCCATATACTCATCCACCGTGGTTGCTCAGTGGCTATGGTGTTTGGCTGCTGAGCACGAGGTCGCGGCATCGAATCCCGGCCGTGGCAGCCGCATTTCGATGGAGGCGAAATGCGAAAACATCCATGTACTTAGATTTAGCTGCAGGTTAAGGAACCCCAGGTGGCCAAAATTTCTGGAGTCCTCCACTACGGCGTGCCTCATAATCAGAATGTGGTTTTCGCACGTAAAACCCCATAATTTAATTCAGTTTTTGTCATATACTTATATCTTGGTTCCAGTTGTAGCTGTTTGGAAGAATGTTCCTGGTAATAGTCACAGATATCCTGAACACTGTTCTGGGCAACAGCGACTACCTTAGCGGAACATAGTTTAAGATAACTTTTACTGTCAATAGCACCATTGGCATTGTCAGATCAGTATTTTTTCGGGCTATACGTCTATAAATATAGTTGAGTCGAAAAATGTGGGCCTTTCGCGTGGGTATGCTTTGCTCGGTATGTGCTGCTCTTCAACAAGCCTCCTCGATACTAACTTGGGTTCCTGTGTAGGCGCCAGTGGGTACGCGCGGATTTCAAGGCGGCGCCGCCAGAAGGCGCGGCGCGTCCAGAAGGAAGCTCAAAAGGGGATCGCGGCACGCCTCGTACATTACGCGTTTCGGCTAAGTCGAGCGCCTCTACAAGAAGGCCTCCACAACGAAATGACCTGGACCACGATGGTATACTTCTGTCTAGGTTCCATTGTGATCTGTGCGGTGCGCGACCTTTACAACGAAGTGACCTCTATAACGAAGGATTTCGGAAACACCAAGAACTTTGTTATAAAGGCATTTGTCTGTGTTTGCATACTTGATTAGTCATTCTAGGCGAGCTTTACCTTAATTTTGGCTGCGTGTGCTTAAAGGGACACTAAAGGTTACTATTAAGTCAACGTGGACTGTTGAAATACCATCACAGAAACCTCGAAACGCTTGTTTCGTGCCAAGGAGAGACTTATATTAAGAGAAAATGCGTTCTGAAGCGTTCGCGTACCTCTAGCGCAGTTCAAATCGCCCGCCCTCCGATCGAGGAGTACTGACATCATGGTCTCATAGTGACGTTGCGCCATCGGTGAGTAGAACGGCGTCCGCAGACGGCGCTACGGCTTTTCTGCGCAAAACGCGAACGCGCGGCCAGAAACAGAGCCAAGACAGAGCCGACAGCAGAGCGAAAGCGGGAGTATGGTGGCTAGCGGAACGAGAAACGAATTACGTCCCACATTACGTCCCACGGCACACGGAGAGTCCGTTTTCGTTATAGGCTGCGGCGAGCTCGCAGCGTGGTCGGCGTGGTCTATGAGAAGCGACGAGCCTTTTCGCACTCGCAACAGGGCATAAAAATGTGCGAATCGACGCAAAACTCGGCCTAGAAACGTGCTTCGCCACAGCCAGGGCTCAATACGACCCAAGCTGGCACGACCCAGATGTCGTTTCCCGCACCGCCACCAGGCGCCGCTACTATACCTCAAACTCCAGCGCAAGACGCCAGTAAGCTGGTATTTCATTCTATGACGCTAACTTCGACGCTCGTCGCAATGGACCCTGACACCGACAGATTGGCTCGCGATGGTGGGCTCAACTTCAGCGATTTGAGCACCGACGAGCGCGACCTGCTGCTGAGGGCTCGCACTGCCGGCGTCGTTGCGTACTACGACGGCGGCCTCGACACCGGCTCTCCGGAGCGGGAAAGCAACGAGGGCTTCCCACGACATCACATGGACGCGGCATTCTCGCTGCGTGTTCCAAATGAAAGTTTTGCTAGCCAGCGGAACCCTCACAGCACGACGCGATAGCGAAACTACTGAAACTCCAAAGCGTGCGCGGCGCAGAGTCGAGCGCGCAGAGTCGAGCGAAAACGAAACCTTTCGAACACCCATATTACTGAAGGGTAACGTCAAAATGTTATTTTTTCTTAGAATCGAATAGACGTAGACAAGTAGCATTTTTTTCCGTCTTATAATCGAATGAAATGATATTTTTAATACGAGTAATTGAGTATTAGTAACACAAATTATGAGGAGTCCTTTCGTCATCGGGCTAGTACCGGAATGTCGCTGGGGGGTCTCAAATTGTGTCATGCATTTAGCTCAATTTCTCGGTTACTAAAGCTCTGTTCGCGATTATATTGACGCCTTAGACGTTCTAGAACATTGCTCTACCACTTTGACTTGAGTTTCTGGTAACCTTTAGTGTCCCTTTAAAAATAAACAGTTCAAATTTATTTTGAGAGTTTATGTGGAGCGCTATTTAGTTTGATCGAATACAAAATAT
Source organism: Dermacentor variabilis (assembly GCF_050947875.1). Taxonomy (NCBI): domain Eukaryota; kingdom Metazoa; phylum Arthropoda; class Arachnida; order Ixodida; family Ixodidae; genus Dermacentor; species Dermacentor variabilis. The sequence goes on from NC_134577.1 coordinate 45,349,063, forward strand.
TTACAACAGTTCTTCGCTTATCATAGCTTGAAAATAAGTGGAACGAGATTAAGGGTGTAGTACGGCGGCCTCTGCATGAAAACGCACAAAGTACGGCCTGCCGAGCTGCGCTGCCGTCAATGCGTGAGGGAAGTGATGCGGAGTCTTCAGTTGTCACCGCATATCTAGCCAAGGACGCTTGCGGGTGGGGAAGAGCAGTGTCCCTCTATACGCTCATATACGGGGACACTAGGGAAGAGTCACGCCAGCCGTAACAGGGATAGCGGCGGCAGCGGTTGGCACTACTGACATTAGCTGATTATTGCGATGGCAATTATGTGGACACTCCAGGCGCATTTCTGCCGTCGTCGTCACCGACTGCGTCGCCATGGCGTTCTGTATATGTTCAAAGGTGATAAGATCGTCGGCGCACACCGTATGCCATATGTACGAGTGAAAGCATGCAGGGGTGAGCTGACGATGGCGGCTTGATCTCGCGCGCGCGAGGGAGGAAATCAGCATCGAGGAGAGGGGAGGGAGGGGGGCGTTATAATCCGGCAGCTTCTGCGTGCGGCACCTCCTCGCGGGCCTTATCATGAAAGGGATCTGCGATGCGGACAGAGTGCGTCAGTGCTGATAGCTTCGTCTGCGCTGTGTTTTCGCAGGTTAGTTCGCGTTGGAAGCGAGAGGCAGCGCGAAGGCGAATTCGCTCGCAGCTGCTGCCGCACTTCCTCCCTCCGAGTTGCGTAAAGAGGCTAGGTAAACAGACTCAAAGCTGCTAAAGTAGGTTGAGAATGCTATTCGCCTTAATAAAATGGAACATAGGGCCGAACATGATACGAAGAAGTTATTGTAGGCTGGATAAATTGCGTAGAATTGCTTTTGCTTTGCTTTATTGCCTGAGAAGCGGTCACGTACGATCTTTCGCAAGGCTCTGTGATGAAAAACGTAATTTATTTCAGGACAGTACATAAAAGTGTTTATTCCCGACTGTGCACCAGTGGTTTGTATCGCATGGGCTACAAAAACAAGTTGCCGCGTGAGCTATAGCAACACCTGCTTTTCTCGTCGTTCAAAGGCGATGGCTTAGCGAAACTGCAGCCGTCGCTTTGAGCCTAACACGCCCATTAGGTTAACCCTCCTCCCGTGTGTTTCCTGCTTGGAGAGGCCTGCGATATATTTGTCTCTGTGATACGTTGCAAAACATTAATCACATAAAGTGATCATGATGACACGTACAGGCCTCTCATGCTCTGCGTCGCCAGTTGCTGTGTGCTGTATGAATCACCATAAATTGCCGAGAGACTCCCAGTTTTGAGCGCCCTCCTAAACCCGCCTCAAAATTGTCTTTTTCTCGATGCCGGGGCCCTGGGTCGAGTCATATTTTAGGTTCGGGTAATTCTTGGTACGAGAGGAGGCCGCGACAAGCAGAACGTAGTCTTTCACTGCTCCCTTTGTTTTATTAAATAGTATTGTTTTGAATTTGTAGCGTGAAACGTCTTTTGGAAGCGGGAAAAAAGGGTCATCTGCTTTACTTTGGCATCGTCGTGTGGAAGCTATTACTCGATCATGCGTGTGTCACGTGCACAGATGGCGCCGCTGCTGCACCACGCATGACGCAATCGGAGATAAATTTAGCTTCTCGCTCGGCGTTCAGAGACATAGAGCTCAGCAGTACGTTTGTCGATTCGAGCGCGAGCGGTCGAGTTTGAGAGAGCTCACTCACGCATAGTAGGTTTAAGCCATATAATTCAAACCAGTGCTCGTAAGTAGCTGCATAACGCTTACAAGTGTGGACTCTTTTTTTTTTTTGCATAAGTGTCGCGCTTACTCGGTTATGGCGCCTCTCGCGTTCGACACTCATGTTTCAAAAGTGACGTGAAGAAAGTCGGGCGGCAAGACGAAGAGATGCTAATTCGCGCCCACAACCTTTGACTACGTTGGGCCACCTACTAACAGGGAATGGTCCCGATAATAGGGAGTGAGGCCTCGCGCCATGGCGTTCGGAGAGGCGTAGCTGGGCAGTACGTTTGTTCACCCGTGTATGAATGCTTCTTTTGAGAGTGCTCGCTATGTCATAGAAGGCATGTTAGCAAACTCGTACTGGTGCTAATCAGGAGTTATAGGGACAACAAGTGCGCGCGATTTGTTGCAGAAATTTCAAGGTTGCTCGGCTGTGGCACCTCTCTCGAGTTCGACACGTGTGCTCCAGAAATGGCGTGGAGAAGCTCTGGCAGCAAGACAAAACGACATCCAGGCCCTTTGTACAAGGCGCAAATTGTCCGTCTCCATAGCAGCGCAATCGCGGAAGATTGAGGCAAGCGCAGGAACCCCAACCACCTACGAAAGTGCGGCGGGCTGGAGCGGCGCAGGGCAGTTTCGGGCGCCACCAGCAGTAGGTGGGTCCATCAGACATACGGGAAGGAGGTGCATGAAAAGTCTCTTTTGAATCCAACAAAACGCCGAGTTTGGCCGGGGCTACTGGGTAGCTGATACGCGAGCTACTTGGACGGAACGCACACGCGCTGTCGAAAAAGCACCTACGGTGTCCATGCCGGTGACCTATACGGGTGATATAGTTTCCGTTTTATCGGTGCTCCTGCCGGCAGCGAAACACGAACCCTGCTGTCTCCCTAAGCGAGCCGCTATCTCGGCCACTGGCACGTTGCTGCTGTAACAGCAGCAGAGAGTGACACGTGCTCAGCCAAGGCGCGGCGAGGTCAGAGGAGTCAGGGGACACGGTGCGCCAAAGTGCCCGGTACTTCCTGAACTAATAAGGTAAGTCTTCTTTACATCCGAGGTAAACGCAGCAAAATAAAACCAGTTTGCGTAACAGCGGAAATGTGTACTTGAAAGTCCGTTTACAACGATACCGCATGTAGAGATGTGCTGTTTGTAACGATGTCTATGTAACGATCAATGTAAACATTCGCGTCATTATTACCTTGCAAGGGTCTACTGGTTAAGGGTTATAATTCGATAAAGTTATAATTGATAAGTGATTAGTGATAAGGGAATTGATAAGTGATAAGTGAAGTGAAAAGTGAATTAAGGGGTGACCGGCGGTGACCCCTTAATTGCAGAAAGGGAGTTGCCATGTCATTTTGGCACAGACCAAAGGATTGCGGTTACCACCCACACGGCATGAACTCGATGCGTAAGGGAAGACGGCTTACAATTCATGCGTTTTTTTATTTCGCCGTCTCAGGTAGTTGCTGTATACGCACAAAAAGAAAAATGAACTGAGATATTAGTCCCACTTGCTTCAGCAACTGCTTGTACTATATTTAGCCCCATTTTCGAGAGATATTGTTGGCTTTCCGTGGAGAGTAGGTAAATTGCAGCGTTTTCTCTATAGTTACGTACATTGTCTTGCTTTCTATGGTTGCTTCCCTGCTCCTATAGTTTCTGAAGAACAAGGTTACGGTGGCCGTTATTTCCGGTCCATAAAACAGCACTGGTTTATTCTGGACTGCAATACTATTCAATACCTCTATGGGATAAGTTGCACCTGTTCTGTCCCCTTAGCCCCTTTATTTTATTTTATACCCTCATCGAGGGCCCTTTCGGGGCATTCCTGTATAGATATCAGATTCGGGCACTTTGCAGCAAGGCCTTTTTTATTATTAAAGAAAGTCTGCACTGGAGTAAGGAAGGAAAAATGATTATCTTATCAGATGCGCACGCTCGAATCCAGCCTCGATACGTTTCTAAAATTATGAGCCACGAAGTGGCTACAGAAAAATAAATATCTGAAAATGATTCGCCGCGTACTGATTGAATCACTCCAGAAATTTTTACACCCTTGAGGTTTCTGGTTTGTCTCACAAATAACGCAATAACGCACTTACGCTTATAGGCCAACCGCAGGGTAATTTTGTGCTGCATAAAAGACTAGTTTCAGATGTGACCTCAGAGATTAGGCGTCATCCGCGGCTGCCCATGGCGTGATGCGAAAATCTCGGACGCGACGTTTTGGAACAGAGATCATATCCGCTATTCACCAGGTGGATACATCATCTGCTTAAGGGCTATTTCAATGCTGGTAATAACAAAATAATGCTCTGCAGCTTTGCCAACATTGGTTGAGTAGCCTATACAACTAATCTATTACCAATTTAGCCGAAGTAAAATTGTGTTGAAGTTGGCGTTGAAGACCATATAACATTGTATTGTATTCGACAGCGTGCTGAAACTGCAGATGCGATGAAACAAGTAATACTTGTAAACTGTGTAGTGACTATGACCACCTAGTGCGCACTAAAATGTGGCACGAGAGTTTGACTACGACTTCATACAGTTTTGGTGTCGTCTGCGCAGTTAATAGCATGCTTACTTGTCACAAAAAAGCCGGTAAATGAACCTTCATTTGACCCCATGAACAATTCGATCTTAATTGTCCCACGTGTAGGGTAGCAAACTGGACTCAGTCTGGTTAACCTACCTGCCTTTCCTTCCTCCCTTCTCTCTCTCTCTCTCTCTCTCTCTCTCTCTCTCTCTCTCTCTCTCTCTCTCTCTCTCTCTCTCTCTCTCTCTCTCTCAGGTCCCCTTAACGGTGCAAAATTTGTTACTGCGATACATAGTACGCAATATTTGTAGAGTTTGAGTGGCCCATACTATATCGACACCATCTATGGTTTAAGAGCGAGACTTGGAGTCATCGTTGTGTTAACTTCGGTACGGCACGTAACGTCTTGAGGAACGTTGCGCATCAAAAGTGTGCCTGCCACACACGCATTTCACACGTTGTTCAACTTCATTGCTCAAAGGGCACGACGCCTGGCGAGAGCCATGCTAACCGAAATTGTGCTCGTGGTGTCGGCACTGCCACTGCTGGGCGTGGCCGTCGACCCGTCCGAGATGGAGGTGCTCAACTTGCCGGGACTCCGTGAACGCATAAACTTCAGGCACTACTCGGGTTTTCTGAACGCCGCCGAAGGTCGACTGCTTCACTATTGGTAAGCGTACACGTGGCCCCGTGTTAACTTTACGCCCCTCTATCTGGTCCCGTGGTCATGCTCAGTTGTTCGTAGTAGTTTTATTTGAGCATTTGTAGTATGTCTTCTCCTGTCATCTCGCCTCCTTGCTTATCTTACCATCTTTACTTTTTTCTTACTTGCTATCACCTTGCTGTGCAGTAGGCAAGGGTTGCAGACCTCTCGCTTCTTTTCCCATCTTTCTAGGTTTACTTTCTTTGTTCCTATCATCTTGCTGAGTAGCAGGCGAGGATTGTACTCCTCTGAATTGCAGTCGTCAGCCTGCTTACTGCGTTTCTTTCGCCGCTCTGTCTGATAGCTTATATGCCTCCAAGCACAGTATTAATCCAAAGGGCTTGCTAACATTTCGTAACTTTTTCGAGCTCTCTCCAAGAAAACATTATTCACTTGCCTACTACATAATCAAAATTATTCCCATAATCACTTCGCTCCTGCTCAATTCTCTTTCGTTTTTCCTTTTTTTCTTTGCTTTTCAATTGTACACTTTTAAACATTATTGGTTTGTTCTCCTGTGAATGCCGAAACTACTGTTTTAATTGGGCTGCTATTTATTGACTTTGTATTATTTGCAGTTTCTAATACATTTACTTTGCACAATATTCCACTTAGTGACTACTACGTTGCTCTTTTATGCTATACATTTGCACAAATATATATATTTTGTGACAGAAGGTCCCCTGGGGCCTCCTTCTGTATACTTATGTAAGCGTTTATACCACTTATGAAATAAATAAACTGAAACTGAAATAAACCAAAACTTTCAAGGACTGTAGGTGGCGTTGCTGTACACCCAACATAGTAAGAGTAAAATGGTAAAAGTAAAGTGAGAGGTGACTGGAGGATTGGTGGAAGTAGGGAAACGACAAAGAAACGAGACGTACAAAAGCACAGTTCGCAATAAGGGATCAGAAAATTTGGTTGTGGGAATGTCTAGTTTTTTTCTTCCTTTTTTATTGTTTAACCCAGGTAGGACATAGGCAGTATAATAGCAAGAGCTTGGTGGCGCAACCCATCGCCCCATTCCAAAGGGGACGCTCTTAACATCCATCCATGCATCCATCCATCCATCCATCCATCCATCCATCCATCCATCCATCCATCCATCCATCCATCCATCCATCCATCCATATATCCATCCATCCATCCATAGTGGTCGCTGAGATGATCGCGACGCTGGCGGAACGTGTACGATTACGGGCAAAGTACTTTCCATGTGCTTAAGACTAACATTAATGCGACGAACATTTTGCGTTTGAGGCACATGGCGTATAGAAGTCCTGTGCTGATTTTTTTCATGCCTCACTCGATCATTCAGAACCTTTTCTTTTTTCGACGATTCAGTGTGCAAACCAATGTCTTTTTTTTTCTGAATGTACAATACATCTACATTGGAAAGGCCTTGATATGCAAGTTGCCCTCGCATCCTCTGGTACGACTTAAGATGACCTAAGCTTCCATGCACATGGAAATAAAGAAATAAACAAACACACAAAAATAGAAACAGAATGTCGAGCTTCTGCCTGTTTTTCGTTTGATACAGAACTGCTGGTGCGTTACCACATTTAGAGTAGAATTAGCATTGAGACACTCTGATGGCCATTTTTATTCCTGCAGTTTTTCAGTCAAAGTGGGTACAGGTTTCCTAGAAGGGTCTATAACGTACATGATAGGTGTATCGACAGATAAGGCGAAAGAAAAACAAGAACAAAAGAAACGCGAGAATGACAGGTCTTGTATATGGAGAGGGCTGTTAGAACACCTGCAGAAGTTCTGGATTTTACTGTTATATTTCAAGGCTTTCAGGCTTTGCCACCGTTGTATGTCAGCCGGATTACTACAGCGGCGTATTTGGAGACTGATTTTAGGCTTATGAAAATTTTCTTTCTGCGAAGTGGTTGCGTTCTGTGCAGGTGTATATATTATCGTCAATACAAGTAGAAAGTAAAGTCTGACATCGTAGTAAGTACATTGCGTAACTGCCTACATAGGTATGCAGCAGACAATGAATGACTATTTCCGTAATTGCCCACAGGTGTGTGTGTGTGTGTGCGTGTGTGTGTGCGTGCGTGCGTGTACTTGTGCGTATGTAAAGCACAGACCACTCTCGAATAATGAGTGTAATATTTCAATGACTAGTAATGTAATCGCATAAAAATATAAATACGAAAGGCACACTCGCTCAGAAATACTGTCTCCATCATGCCTTAGCACTTGTTATTCACTATATAGGGAGGTAGATTTTGACTCCGATTTACGATAACGTAAAGCCACGGCATGCGTAGGCCAATCAGGAGCACGATCGTTCAGAAGCACATGCCCTTTAGGGGCGTGTCCTTCTGCATCGTAGTGTCCTTGTTTCGAGCATAGCCTCGCGCATTGGGATTCTGTTATATTTTCCTCTCCAGTGCTGCATTATTGCGAAATAAAGTACAAGCCGTTATCCCTGTTCTTGTTTCTTCATGCGAAGGTTTATGGAAAGCCAGCGGTCTCCGTCTGACGACCCCGTGCTGCTGTGGATGAATGGAGGACCCGGATGTAGCTCGCTCGTTGGTGTTGCCATGGAGTTGGGCCCGTTCCACATTGATCCTCTAGGCGTGAACCTAACCCTAAACCCATTCAGCTGGAACAAGGCTAGTACAACTTGCTTTGTTAATTAACGCGTTGCACAGCCTCGTGTTAATTTCCTAAAGGCGCTCTTACTTCGAGTCTCGTCTCGATGGAGCAGTGACCATTCGCTGCCCGTGTGAACCGAGCACTTAATGTTGTATCGCAGAGCCGCAAACGTCGTGATGTGCCATACTTCCTTCTATAAATTACTAAACGTCATAGTTCATAAGCCTGGCTAGCTTAACCTGCTTTAGCGATGGTTGTATCACATCTCGCACAATTTCGTTATGAAGAGGCAGCGAGGACTCATACGCAACCAATTTCCGCTGGGGCTCGTTTGTCATTTAGATCGCGACATCTGCTGATCTGGTGGTGTTTTCAATTCTTTCTATATATAGATTGCAAACGTGATATTCCTCGAGGCACCGGCAGGTGTCGGTTACTCGTACGACCCCACCGGGAACAACAGTAGTGACGACAGCAAGGCCACCGAAGACAACTACCAGGCCATACTGGATTTCTTTTCCAAGTTTCCGCAGTTCAGGAAGAATGAGTTTTACGTGACGGGTGAAAGCTACGCCGGTATCTTCGTTCCTCTCCTAACACAACGCCTTCTGCTCTCGAATCCACTTGGAATAAACGTGAAGGTATGCGGTTTGATCTAAAACCATACACGTCGGACCTGTGCCATATACCACCTCTGTTCGAGTTCGAACGAAAAAAAGGAAAGACTGTGACAGACATAGCTGCTCCGCCTTTCAGTGTGCATTTCTGAAAGAGTAAAGCTGTCTGCATTAGAAATCTCAATGCATCTCTTGCTAATTAAAAATGTCCATGAATTAAATTCTTACTCGCTATGGGGCACACGTTGTCATTGCGAAAATGAACCTCAACAGTTGTGAGGTCGTGTCTGCTCATAAATTCTGAAACTAGCATATACCTTAGGTATATCCGCCATTGAAGGATGCTGTGAAATAGAGCTTCAGCTAGAGCTGCATTGAATGTCAGAAATCCGAAAGAGTGAACAATTTTGACAAGCTCTCTTGCCCTGGATATGACTGAAGACGTAATATGGGATGAAATATGAATATTACTAGATTGGAATTACAATTGTTAATGAGAAACTGATCAAAAGGAAGTGTAAAGTGCATGGGCGTAACCATGGTAGGCATAGTGTCACGAGAGTTCGGCCTCATATGTTCCTTCAGCTCTTCATCTTGGACTCCGTGACATTCTGAGGGGTGCTTGCGCATACACTGTATATATTAGCGAATGACAGAGCTACGCAATCTGCAACTTCATAATTTATAGTGCGGCTATTAGAATTTGCTCGCAGATTTACCCACGTTTTTGCTTTGCCAAGGGTTATGTCATCGGAAACGGAGCGGTGGATTTCGAGATCCACGGCAAGGCGATCCTCTTTTTCGCCTACTACCACGGCCTCTTCGGAGACGAGTAAGCGTTCGTTACTCTGGTTCTTCTTTCGCGAATCAGGTTGATGGAACCAGTACTGCAATTTTAGCGATTCTGTCGCAAGATTTAGCGAATTTATGCTCTGTTTAGTGACAGTTAATTTTATTCAATTTACCGAGCGACGACTTTTTTAGCGACGTGAAAGAACTACTGACATTTTAGCGACTTCGAAGTTGGAAAAGTTGCTTCAGAAATAGCCTTCTATAATGCCCTTCACGATTCAAAAGCTATATGGGAGCGTCCCAAATTGGCTACGTGACGGGTGTTCTTTGTGACCATGATGAAGCAATGGTTGTTTTCACAAGTTTCAGTGTGCTCACAAAATGCATGTTTCTTATTATTGTTTCACGTTTGCGAAACCGATATAAATGGGTCCTAACCTTTCGGGCCTGGCCCTTTCACGAAGTACGCTCGATTGATGGACATACACATTTTTGTTGCGACATTTGGAAGGCATCAAGAGAATAATTATGGCAGAACTCATCTTACGATGACTCGGCGTTAGTGCGAATAACATTCAAGCTATCTTGCGACAAGCCGTATTTCTGAAGTCACGTTTATTTAATGTGTGTAGCTGTCATTCAGAGCGTTCCGTTGCTTTGGCTAAATGCGACGCATTCCGGCATCGTTCGGCTCGCTTGCCAAGGTCGACCACGATGACGGTGAACGCACGACGCCGACGCAGTGGCGACGAAATGACGTCGATGGAACGGCAAAGTTGATATGACGACGAGTGCATGACGAAGATGGCGTAACGACGAAGGTATGATGACAAACGGGTGACCAAGCTGCAATGACGACGATGGCAAGACAACGGCATGAAGACAATGCGATGACGACGAGTCTACTACGACAATGGCGTGACAACTGTACCTCGAAGCCCATATGACGACGATGGCGCGGTGACGGCGGCGTGACGAAGCTGGAGTGACGACGATGACACGACCACGACGGCGTGATGATGACGGTATGACGGAATGACGGCAGATTGATTACGACAGAACGACAAAAGGTATTCGCGTCGATGGAACGTCAAAGGTGGGATGTCGACCACGGCATGACGTCAATGGTATGACGATGACTGTGCGACGATGATGGCGTGACGACGATAGCATGATGAAAATCAAATGATGAAGTTCGAATGGCGAAGATGCAACGACCACGATGGCGTCACAACAACGGCGTGGCTACGAATGCATAACGACGACACGATGACTGTGGCATGACATTGGTGTGAGGATAATACGATGACGAGTGTATGACGACAATGGCGTGACCAGGCCTGTATGGCGACGATGGCTTGACAACGATGGTATGACAAGAGTCGGATGACGAAGCTGGAGTGACGACGGCGATGTGATAACGAATGCATGGTGATTGTATGACGGCGATGGGGTGACGACGATGACGTGGCGACGACGGCGTGAGGCAAGCTGGACGACAAAGCTGGAATAACGACGACGCAACGAACAAGACGCCATCACTACCACAAGCATATATCCCAAGCCCGAGCTATTAGACAACTTGGGCCACTTGGTCGGCGTAAAAGGCGTGACGACTATGGCACGACGAGAGTGAGATGACGAAGCTGGAATGACGACGGTGGAATGGCCGCGGCATCATCACGATCACAAGCACGTGCCTAGCGGTTGAAGCTGGTACACAGCTTTTACCACTATGTCAGCGTAAGAGGCAAGATAGATAGATAGATAGATAGATAGATAGATAGATAGATAGATAGATAGATAGATAGATAGATAGATAGATAGATAGATAGATAGATAGATAGATAGATAGATAGATAGTGGATGGATGGGTTAAGTTCGTTAAAGGAAATTTGAATGTCTTTTTCCAACGGAAATTTTAAGTATTCATTATTTGTGATCACAGTGGATTGCAAAGTTTTCTTATACTCATGAAAAGTTGGACATAAGAAATGCGGACAGAAGCCCGAGCAACTGTGGCCACTGGGTCGGCGTAAAAGGCGTGACGACTATGGCACGACTAGAGTGAGGTGACGAAGCTGGAATGACGACGATGGAATGGCCACAAGAACATCGCGATCACAAGCACATACGTAGCGGTTCAAGCTGGTAGACAACTTCTGCCACTGTGTCGGCGTAAGAGGCAAGATAGATAGATAGATAGATAGATAGATAGATAGATAGATAGATAGATAGATAGATAGATAGATAGATAGATAGATAGATAGATAGATAGATAGATAGATAGATAGATAGATAGTGCATAGGGGCGGCTGGTGTCGTTAGCGCGAGCCTCAATACACTGCTTCCTTATAGCCTGGACCAATCAGTACTGCGAAGAGGCATCAAGTAGACCAAGAGAGGGAGAGGGAGGAAGCGTAGTTTTTTACCTGTATAAAGCTCGCGTAATGGTCATCGCTGGGTCAACATGCGACCATGTGCGTCTTGGGGAGTTTTGTTATCCTTTCAGGAGCGCCGAGAACTAGAAAAGTTTCAGTGATAATGTACACCAAGGGACTTTTCCTGCTAAGAAAATCACATTGCTTGTGTTCGTTTAAATCGTGCTGCATTTGAAACCTCACAATCTGAAGGTAGAAGCCAAATTTCAATGTCATCGCGTTTTGTTACGTAAGTATACTCGCGAAGTAGAAGCCCACTACATACTGCTGGTAAATTCGCAAGTTGTTTCTCGCTCAAATGACAGCTCACTCAATTAAACAAACGTGAGACATTTAGGCAAAATACTTACGCCATGCCAGCGTATATAATATTGTTCTAAAACGCCCAGGTTACCTAGAATTTACTAAAAAATTAGTGGCAATTTAGCGACCTTTATATCTCACTTTAACGACGCGATTAAAAAAAATTATGGCAACACTCGATATGGCTTAAACCCATCCTTCGCGGGCATTGTCATTTGGCTTTCCCAAATGCAAAGCGCGATACATTTCTCATTTTCTGCAGCCTCTGGAACGAGGTGACGTCAAATTGCTGCAATGGCTCAGTCTCGAAGGAGACATGCGACTTCGCCTGGACCACCCAGGATCCTGCCTGCGTTAATCCGGTATATCTTTGCTCCTTAACAAGTTGTGACGTTTGCTTATCGACGGTGAATTAAATTTTAGCGCCCGCATATTGAAGGAGATGCTTCTTTGAATGTTATTTATTGGCACCACTGAAACTCAGTACAGAGAGAAATAGTTTCGTAAATGACGTCCCGACTGATAGAAACAAGAACAACGCAAGTAAGACCAAAGTTGAAAAACCTGCAAATAACCACGTGATTTTAGCAGATATCTGCGCATAGTCGTCGTGCCCTTCATGCCGAAATAGCGCCTAGTCTTAGCCGGCAATCAGACCTCGCCAACTTTGCACTGATTTGAGTGGTGGCTTTTAAGGTTCCAAAGCGACACGGGGAATGCCAGAGACACTGCAGTGGACGAGGGCTCTGGAATAATTTTGACCGCCTCAGATCCTCCAACGTGGCCCCCAAAATCAAAGTATACAAGCGTCTCTACAGTTCGCCCTCCTTGAAGTGCGTCCGCCGGGGCTTGGAGGCGAACACTCGACGTGGCGCCAAGCAACTGAACGCGATAGCCATGACACTACCGCGCAGGATCCAACTTTATTTCGCAGAGCCTGTCTTTCGGTTTAAGAAGGTGTAGGCACGCATGTTGCTCATATATCGTGTTTTCTACCCCCCCCCCCCTTTTTTTTTTCTTCCCCTGCATACGCACTAACGTAGTACCGCTGAAAAGGGACGGTACGTTTCCGAACAACAAAAGAGATAAGGCGTGGTACACCCAGCGCATTGCGTATCTCTGGAACATTTTTTTCTTTCATGACGGCGAGTCGGGTTAGTTAGTTCAAGCTCATGTTGAACAGATCTTGCAGCGCACTGGCACAGAGACAGAAGGTTAAACGGCCCTGTCTGCTTTTCTATGACCTTTTGTCAGTGTGCCGGTGCGCTTTGAGATGTTTGCGACAAAAAAAAAATATTCTAGGACGCAATACTTTGTAACCGCGCGTCTAGCAATAGAAAAACAAATTGTTGTCACGCATAATTGGAAAGACTGCCACATGCAGATGCAACTTCAGCTTTTGTCACCAATTGGTAATTGCGCTTCGGAGGATATGTCACGCTTAGACGCGAAACATTGTGTGCTTACCTGGATAAAAGAAGTCAAAGATGACAAGCCAGCGCTCGCTACCCACTGTTTCCGTCTTCGTTTGACCTTTAAATTTCAGCATTTGAGGGAAGGATTCGCAAATGAGCGAGTTTATAAGGCAGCTCATTTCGTGTCCTGTTGGTGTTGCTCTTGTTCTTTTCCTTGCAGTGCGCTTCTTCGTCGTGCTCGCTACAACGTTCGTTTTGATTTCTTAGGTGAGAGTCGCGTACGAAATCGTTCTCAAGAGTGGCTTGAACGTGTACAACTTGTACGTCCCGTGCGAGATCGTCAAAGAACCGCGGGAGCTTCTCTCGAGGCGTCACCCGGAGATGACGAGTCAGTACGCAACGAAGCAGCTCCTGATCAAGATGCTTGGCGTGCGAACCTCGGTGAGGCCCACGTGCATCTGAACATGCCATCATTCTGAATTGAACATGAGCATGCCATAATTTTGTGCTTCTGAACATGCCGTCATAAGCATTAGCTCGCAATCTCTTGTCTAAATACGCGAGAATGGAGAAATCGTTTTTATCGGCTTGCATTGAACCAAATTTTGGCGGTTTGTTGAAGTTTAATGAAAAAAAAAGTTAAAATCTAGTAACTGTAGGAACTGGAATTTCAACTTACGCTTTACGCGTTTTCAATAAATTATGACAAATTGCAAGATTAACAGAAGCTTATGCATCGACGTCGCTGCTCTGTAACTGCACAATAAGAAACGACATCAGAATTACGTGAGCTGCACCCAATGATACACCTAAAGCGGACAAGAATTGTTGTATTGAACACCGCTCTGACATATGCCACATTTCTTTGAGCAAGATTTTTGGAGGACCCTCGTAAATGCACCAACCATTTCACGTCAATTGTCAGTTCATATATCACCTCTGTTCGCTTGATATTGTAACCGAAGCAGTTTACAGAACTGCGACGTCTGTATTTGATGAGCTACGCATTTGTGAACTTCGTCCATATATATTTTTTGTGTTCGTTACCAATTTACAGCAATATTTGTAAGAAAGTTTAGGCCTAAGTCAATATTTTGCTGCCTACAGTCGGTATGATTTAGTTTTATTTCTCAAATGTAAGAAAATTTATTTTAATTGGCAGAGCGGTTGTCTGATTAGGTCATTTCTGCGTTTTGCACGAATTGGAATAATGAAGTTAGACCTGGCTTCGCTCTAAATATTCATCTTAAGAGAAAAGCGCAACAATAAAACACAGGGAGAGATTAGACGCAATAAATGATGTTAAGAAGAGCGACGGAATGTCCTAATTTCGATGCAGTCGGAAGTAGAGTTGTGCGATAACCAGGTTCGGAATTGTTATAGGTTAGGATTACGGAAAGCGAATCACTTGAAGTTAGAGCGTTAGGTTGAAAACAATTTTACTTGTTAAAAGATCTCGAATACCTTATCGAAGGTCCCACCAGTTGGTCGGGTAACTCTGTTTTTCTTGATTATTGACACTTAGCGCATAGAACTCAGCCTTCACTAGTATTCAAAGGCTACCCTCAAGCAAATACGTTTTTTGAACAATAATATTTAGCGGCTGTTTCATTCTCTTGCTTATAATCTACTCATAGGAGGCCCTTGTCTGCATATGTATGAGCGGGGATAATGAATGGACTCCCTAATATGTTGCGCAAATTATTGTTCAACTCAGAAATTATTCTTTCGTCTCATAAACTAGTTAAGTTGTAGTCAGGTGCAGACACTATACGGACGCGTCCATTTAGCGAATACTGAGAATATTACTTTCATTAGCTATGAGCTCCAAGCCTAGCAAATTTAATTCGCCCGTCGCTACTGGCAGCGTGGTTGTGCCCTGACATTCGGCGAGCCTCAATGACGGCCCTCCATTCCACAACTTATGTCTCCGAAGATACACAAAGAAACACAACGTTTCAAATGTCAGTATTGTACTAACGCCGCGGTCGCTCTGACCAAAGCTTACCGCATTTCCGCTGAGGCATAACCAACATCAACAACTTGATTTAGGTGAGTTGGTTAATCTTGAACGTGTATTGAAGCAACGCGATGGGACGAGGACAAGAAAACAACTACAACAGGACAGTGCTACTCCTGTTGCTGCTGTTTTCCTAATGTCCTTGTCCCGTCGCATGACTTCAGTATGTAATCAATATTCAGCATTCGTTTACCGTAGGAATAAGTAATGCTTTTTTATATATTCCTTCTTTTCCACTTGAGGAAGGAGGTGATAAGGAGCTGCGAATTTTGATGCTATCTCACGCTTCTAAAAACATCGGTTAGCCTGGTTGGAGGTGCTTTTTCCAAGCTTGTTTCTTTTTTATTAAAGCGAGTATTTTTCTTTACATCTCTCTCGTTTATTCAAGAACATAAATCTTTAAGCAACTGATTCCTTCGCCAGTTGACAAGGAGTCACCTTAATCAAAGCTAGGCATGCAAAGACGGACTTTAGGTCCGCAAAGGACAACACGAACGTCGTGCTGTGTTGTATTTTCCGGCCATGTTGTGTCGCCCTTTAAGGCGATTCAGCAGCCCTTTTCGTTCCTTGTGTCTGTGATTGTACGTGTGTCCTTTAGCAACAGAAACGATGTCTCTCTTACGAAGCTCATTTCTTCATTCATGAAGATTAGTACTCTGTTTAAGAGCTATGCGATAAAATTAAAATGAATTTCGAAATGTCTGTTAATGAATGAGATGGACTTTCAGTGACGCGTGCATAGTGCTTGCTCGCGAGCAAACGTACTGTTTTCCCATCAGGCAGTCTGGTGGAACCCGAGTCACACATGGGCGGTTCATATTCACCTGTGTCGTATGCGTCTGTATTTTTGAGTGTGTCGTGCTCAAGATGTCAACTGGACTCGATGATGCGGGCGTGTGAAACTCGAGCAGTCGGTCAAAACGAAGTATCGGCTTAAACTGTAGAGGCTCGCATCTTATAACATACGTGGTACACTCGCGTATTATACCCTCCCTCGTATATGGTATGTCGGTACTAAAGCTGCCGTGATTGTAAGAAAGAATTACTTTTATTCAAATAAGAAGTATGCGCGGGGCAGTGTGTACAATGCATCTGGGTCCATAGCTCAAGGCCATCCATGCTAGTACAACGGCAAAACGGCAATAAGCAGTGTAATAAATCGCATATACATAAATGCACATTCGCAGAACAAAATTGGGCAGGCTGTTTCTTAACAGGCTAGAACACGAACCTAAAGCAAGCCTAAAACAGGGTCATCTAATTGAAAAGCAAATGTGCACAAGATATTGTCATTTTGTTAAAAGCACATCTGTTTGCGGCAACATCTAACTGAATCAATTTGTCTGTTAGAAAATCTCCGGTTAATCGCAGAGACGAAATACTATTTGTGATTGGGAACAATAGAGATAGATAGATAGATAGATAGATAGATAAATAGATAGATAGATAGATAGATAGATAGATAGATAGATAGATAGATAGATAGATAGATAGAGAGATAGAGAGAGAGAGAGAGAGAGAGAGATAGAGAGAGAGAGAGAGAGAGAGAGAGAGAGAGAGAGACGCTTTGACACTAAACCTCAATCCGGAGCTTCTTATAGGACGTGAAGACAGTGACAAACACTAACGGTAAGAACTGACTATCATTGCAGCCTACAATGTTTCGTGCTTACTTTCAATAGTGTTTACTGCGTGAAAAAATGCACAGTTGTTTGTTAGTCAGGGCTGATATTTGTCGCATCTCACAGGCTGTCCTTGACAGGCAGCATTAGCTCGGGAGCTACTATCTAAAGACATGGAAACGGAGAAATAGTTTTTTGGCAACCACTAAATCCATTTTGATTAGGTTTGTGGCATGTAAAAGAACAAGTGAAAATTTAATAACTGAATGAAGTAGATTATCAATTTATGTCGTGCTTTCTTCCGAAAAAAAAAAACCTCTCGAAAATTGCAAAATCGCGAGAGGATCAAATATCAAGTTTGATGCTTTGTAATTGAGCAAGAAAGAATTGCACCAAAATTCGGGAAAATGCACCTACGAATAATAGCTTGGACATAAATTGCATATTATACACTGCTCTGTTATATATAGCACTAATTTGGGAGAATGACTTGTGGAAAACTCTCGTAAATGTAATAATTTCATGTATCCTGTCATGCAAGCTGTCCGCTATGCACTTTAGAAAACTGAGCTAATGTGTTTTTGGAGAATAATTACGTCTTTCTGAACTTCGTTTTTCAAGTTTTCTAACTCGCAGAATTTCGGCAATTTTTGTATAATACGATATATCTTAAATCATATTTCTGCTTTCGGAGTTGCCAGAATTTAAGATTTTTTCTCTCGAATCGAACAAGTTTTACTCAGATAATTCCAACGATTGTTTCATAATGTATTTCTTCGTTTCACGAGTAATTGAATAAGGAAATAGGAGATGCCTCCGAGGTAAAGCTTCCTCTTAACTCTGTTTTCACTATTACTCCAGTCATGAACCAGCCAGTGCCAGCACCAGGTTTAGCAATTGCGCTTTCGATTCACAAATGCCGTGAAGTACTCGTATCCGTGACTCTGGTCAGTCGGTCTTTTCTAGAGCCTGTTCGAGACCCCGAATTGCTACAACCAGGACAACTTGCTGCTGTACTACAACAGACGTGACGTCATCGAAGCTTTGCACGTTGAACAATCTCCCCATATGTGGGTGCCGTGCAGGTGAGTCTATTTTAAGGGTTCGCAGTCACGTAGAGGGCGGAGGCACCAGCACTGTCACTGTGTCACGCAGCATACACAAAAAGCGAAACGCAAAATACGAGGAGACGTGAGTCGGATAAACGATATTCAAGGAAATTCAACGAAGCTTCTGCAAGGATGAATGTCGTTATGAAGGAAATGTACTACATTCGCTTCCGCGCTTTCAACGTTTTTAAACAGGTCCTAACATATGTTATACAAAACGATTTAACCTTAATGCAAAGAATATACTCATTTTTGGACTGGAGCGCCAGCCCTGAATTCTATAGGGCAACAGGCATATGTTTACAAAAACAGTTTTGTTTCTACAATACAGTGAAATTGGTCTTCATAAAGCGGAGTTCAAGCATATGAGAGTTAAATTTGAGTTAGAATTGCATGTTACAATGCTATAGTACAGATGTACCTTTCCAACAATGCTTGCATAGTGTTGCTATTGGCTTCTTTGTTAACAGTATCGTATTTATGCATTCACAAAACCTCCGATGCATTTGCAGCTTACACAGACAAGATTGTTACTGCACATTCATTATATCCTATAAGAGGGCAGCAAGTAAATATACGGGTTGCGGACTGCGGACCTTGAGATCGACATGCTATAATTTGGTTGTGGTTTTCGCCACGAGGCAGCGCAACGTTCTTAAAGACCTTATAAAAGAGAAACAGCCGCGCGGTTAGTTGTGACAAGTACCGATATGAATGTCTTATTGTTGCCGACCAAGGGATAAATTATTGATTCGGTACTGCACCATACAGTGTACACCTGAGCACTGACTAGTGACGAACATAAATTTCAGTAACTGTAGGTTCATGACCTTGGTTTCATGTGGACGCGGCCGCTATGCCATTATTCGAGCCTGCAATCTTGCGCCAAAAACGTACGCCATTTGCCATGGAGCCATCACCAGCAATAAAAAATGAAATGAACTGCTCCATCAATAGTATATGGTTTCTCTCATTTCTTTTTTTAAAATGTTTGTTGTTCTTTCTTGGCACAGCGTGAGCTATAAGGTTGAGAAGAAATGTGTGATTATAGCAAGCGCATACGGATGTGTTCTCGGAACGACCCCCTTGCTTCGTGCTTCATTACAGTAAGACCCTAAACTACACCCAGCAGCACGTGACTGTGCGGGAAGTGGTGCGACAACTGGCCGAATCTGGACGGCTCAGAGGCCTCGTTTATCATGGCGACGTGGACATGGCGTGTCCGTTTCTCGGGGGCGACTGGTTCGTACGCAGCTTGGGATACGAGGTAAAGTGTCCTCCACAAAAAGAAGAAAGAAGTAAAGAAAAGTCTTTTTTTTCTGCGTGTACCAGGAGTAGTTTGTGAGGTGAAAATCTCTGCGTTGTGGACATAATGTGCCTTTCAAACTGTTAATGCACACAGGCAACGTCACAGTAGTCATCTGCAATGGTTTACGGGAACTCGCGTAATGCGAAGGTTGTGGGTTGGTATGTTCTTAGTGGTCTCTCTATTCCCCTCAGCGTCCTTCATTTCATAGTGAGCGTCTCAAATCCGGCAGGTTTGATGCCTTCAGGTAGCATACGAATGTTTGTTGTTCAACATACTGCTCATAAAAGGAGTCGACGGTCTACGTAAAAAATGCAACAAATTGCATTTTTTTAGCTTTCCTCTCAACCTTTTAGTCGGATAGCGTGGCAATTCCCAAAGTAGCCTACGAATCTTGACCGTACTCATGAGCAGCTCTGTGGAAGCGAAGACAGGAGTGAATTCTTCGCCCATCCTTCTTAAAACTCATCCTCCTCCTCCTCATCCTCCTCCTCCTACAGCCGTTCCTTGCATCCTGTAACATTAGTCTAGTCTTCAAACGCTCTTAAGAGGAAGCTTTAGGGTGGGATCTCCCATCGGAATACACGGGAACGGAGACAGTGACAGTGACCAGAACTTTATTGGAGTGTCCTGAGAAACTCGATTGGGGGCAACCGAAGGCTCTCCGATCAAGTTGGTGGCTCCGCCCACGACGGGACAGGGAGGTGGTGGCTCTCCGCGACGTCGCGGGCCCTCTGGACGGCCTGTAGTTGGTTTGTGAAATCCGAGCTCTTCAGCAAGGCGTCTCACTTGGACTTGTTATGAAAGTCGGAGCCCGCGTTGTACGGGCACAGCCAGAGCATGTGGTCGAAGGAGCAGCACGTGTGACCGCATTTGGAGCACGATTGCGGGAAGTTCGGGTCTATCCAACTAAGCGCTCTCGGGGTGGGTAAGGATCTCGTCTCTAAAAGCCTGAAAGCAACAGCCTGAGCCCTGTTCAGTTTCGGGCTGGGGGGAGGGAATTTCCTCCTGCTGTGTCTTGTTTTTTTATCTGCAAACACTGCACCAAATTTGACGAGATCTGTTGCACTTAAAATAAACTGTTAGTGTACAGCGACTGTAGGATAGCGAGCTTGTTATTTTTGCCGTCAACGTTTTTAACCAAATATGTCTGAAATTCAAAAATTGTATAAGAAGACCTCAAGTATGAAGAATAAAACTAACTCGGGAATAAAAAACGATATCACTACTACGTACACTGTACCTAATGACGTATCTAAAACGAAAATAACTGATGTAATATACATCGCGCTAAAATATACCACCAATGTCTGAGTAGGCTCTTCGCAAAACTCTCATGCACGTTGAAACAATTTCACGAACGCTGTATGTTCATATATCAAATTTGTCCGCTTTAGATGCTCTGACAGACGCACCTTACAAAAATTCGATCTCTTTTTGGTGGAGAGTTACGAATTAAAAGATTTCTCACAGCATGGCGGCCGCCTCGTTTTTTGGCGCCACCGTTGTTTGCTGGGATATGGCTAAGTGGACCGAATGCCGTCACCGTGCATCGAAGCAACTCTCAGTTTTCACATGTCCCAAAAGATGCATCAGCTCTCTGTCCCCAGCGCCCACCTGTGACGAAGTACAGGCCACCATGCTGTAGGAGTATCGCGTTTCAGTCGATGAGCATTACCTTCGCAACCTTCGCATTATAAAGCGTTGAAGCATTAGTTTCATTTAATTATGTGGGATTTTGCCTTGCGCGTCTCATTCTTTTCTTTGGCAGCCCACATCTGAATACAAGATGTGGCACGCTGGATCCGTTATCGCTGGCTTCGTGCAGACCTTCGCCAAGGACATCACTTTCGTCACCGTGAAGGTAGTTTTTTTTTTGCATTGTATTTTACTGGCGCAGTGATTGAAACGTGTTGGGAATTGTGTCGCTCGGGTCAGGTAATACTTTGCGAGGCTTGAGCGCCCAAGCAAAAGCCGTCATTCGCAGCAGTGCTGGGTAGAACACAGCCGAACAAGAAGCAGTTAAGGAATTCCGCTATCGCTAATATTCCTAGCACTCAGGCTTCACGAAAACGTGGAGGATGTCTTTTGTGACAGGGTCATAAACGCAGGCGTAGGCAGCTACACAATGCGTGGCAACGTGGTGAGGATAATAGGCGGTTATGCCTCAGAAAGGCACAAAATAACAAACGAAGACGACCTGTGTTAGTAAATTACGCCCCTACGATACCAGAAAAGAGACTGTTATCGCAAGAGAAGGCTTGTTTACGTAGGAAAGACTCAAAGACCAGTGACGCTGCCACCTTGAAGTTTTCGCATGGACACGGCGTCATGTCGCGAATGTCGGCTGCATCGGTTCGGGCCTACTAACATTTTATCGAAAAAAATTGATTTCATTGTATCGTGAAAGAGCCAAAGGCTTAACTTGAGAGATTTCGCTAACTTCAATGCTACACAACGAAGAAATGTAGGAAAATACTTTTAAATTGGGGACGTCACGCAGATTAACAGGCGCTGGGATCATAAATAAAGACGGAATGTATTCTACGACGATCAATTTCGGCGATACTATCGCCTTGGCCACGCCGCCTTTGCCATTGGCGCGCGCACAGTGGCTGTACTAGCAGAATCGGATGAACTGATTGGCTGGTTGAGTACTGCGTCATCTGAACGATCACAACGAGCCAATCAGCGTGCACCTCACGGCGATACTATCGCCGAGGGGACACTGTTGCCGAAAGTAATCGTCGCAATATACGTCCCACGGTTGAGCGCTTTCTTTCTGTTTTATTAATCAAGCTGTTACAGCAACATTAACGAAAATGAAGATTTGAAAGCATGCAATAATATTATAACCTAGTTAAATGTCCCATTAAATCTCTTTTCGATGTTTACGATTCTACACTTCCTTGTACTGAGGAACTGCGTGCTTGGGCAGGCAGATGATCTAAGCTCTACGAAAGCAACGACGAGCTTTAGCCGGGAAACTGCGACACTCCACGGCCGCAATCATCCACCGTTAATTTCAGAGCCTGTTTAAGCTTGGGAATAAAAATAAATGCGAGGAGATTTTTTGCCGAGGCTTTGCGCTATGTGAAAGAGATGTAGAAATCCAAGTTTGCAGTCTCCGCTCTCTCGGTAGTCCCGTGTCTGTTGAAGTGTTTAAATTTAGAACACCCTGCGCTTAATACCATACTGAGACCTGGTGCTTCCTGGCGTTTGCAATTTGGAGATAAAATTGACTGTTCATTCCGATATGGCTTAGCAAAACCACTAAACAAACGCAGTGAAATTCTCCCTTTGTTTTTCTTTACCTTGACATGCCTAAGGGGGAGTTTTGTCCTACTTTTCTCTTTCGTTGCATTTTAACTTTTGAGAAGAAAGGGTCGGAGGTGGGGGAGGCACCAAAATGTTCGAGCTGTAGTTTCTAGGATGACATATTATTCTTCATTGAGTGAGGTTGGATTTTTGTGTGCACCAGAATCTTCATTGAGCTTCGTGTTAACCTGCTGCCGGAGGTCACGTAAAGCTATTGGCAATCTTTTATATTCTAGTAAACGAGATGTTATGCGGTCTTTCGCGCATTTATGCAAGCGCCATTTGTCCGAGACGATTTACAAGTCCATAATAAATAGCAATGTTTCACGTTTCTTAACGCAATAGCGCTAAGGGCCCTGTGTCGCAGAAAATGCGGCGTCGGCGTCGGCGTCCGTGAGAGAAAATTTCCGCATATATCTAGATACATGTATACGTCACGCCTTGCTATATGACATGCGGTATATGGTGTTTATATTGCCACAACATTATATCACTAAAATGGCTCACACGTTGTCTGACATTCTTCACAAAGTTATTCCTCGGTATATTGAGAATGACAGCCCACAAACAATTGTCACGAAACAAAACTCCGTCAGCGTATGTCTTTTATATTAAATCTTCTCAGACTGAAATATTAGGAGTTAAAATAAATAACAGAAGCCTGAAGATGATGTAATATTTTTGCGGCGCCGCTGTGCGCGACCTCCGAGAACAGGCCCACGCAAGAGGCCGCGTTCCTACCAGAAAGCTAGCCTCCGCGCATAGCGTTCGCCGCCAGCGTTTCCGGGTAAATATCACGGCTACATATGCTGCAGTTGCCGGGAAGCGTGAGAAGCAGTCAGCGATTTTCGAATGCTGTCGCTTTCCACTCTTAAAGACGAAGCTTAAGCGTCCTTCAAACAATGGACAGGGAAGAACTTTCTCACAGACTACTTGGAATTCAGTTATGCTCGGGTTACTAAGAGCATATAATGGAGGCACAGGGATATCTTTCGTGATTCCGCGATCAAAGAAATCAGTTGACACTTGCAAATATCGGATGGAACTGCAATGTTGCCTTTGTTTCCTGAACTGCTGCTTCATCACTTCAGGGTGCCGGCCACATGGTTCCCATGGACAAGCCTGAAGAATCACTGCAGATGATATCCAACTTCCTTTCAAGGAGCTCGTTTGAATAAAGAAAAATGTGTTTTCAGCGGAAAAAGTTCGATGAAGAAGCGGCGGAATAAAAAGAAATTCACCCACGATAACGGTAATCCCTAATGCAAAATTTTAAACGCAGCTCCATACGTGTTTTCATTTCGTGGCTTATTGGCCGGCGCGGACAATCTGTCTCGTGCGGCACGTTGCAGACGGACGGAAGCGTTGCAAAACAAGTAAGAATCAAGCACAACGAAAGCACAACAATTATCTGGCGGTCGTAACTCACTACTTTTGACTGAACAGATTAAGAAGCGATGAAGCTACCCGCGTCACCAAAGTCAGACAAACTTCGACAAGCAAAAAAGCACGAACTGTGAGGAGGGCGTATTTCAAACGGTGAACTTTATGAGTGCGCCTTTCTGCCCATTTCAAGACGTGCATTGCATTGCGAGTGATGGTGGCTTCAATCAACACCCCCTGTAACGATGGGCCCCGAAAATAAATGCATTTAATAATAATAATAAAATTGAATAAAATTCCATTTTCTTAACTCGTCACGAATATATAAAATTGACCAGGAATTTTATTTTTGTTGAATGAATCTAACTGTGGGGGGGGGGGGTCTCGCTTGAATTAAAACAAAAACGCTTTTTTTGTTTCCCAATGTTTGTTCCCTCCAAACATAGTCGCGCTTCAATCGCTGCTCCCATAACCCCCCTTGCTGATGTCGGTGACAATCTGCACTGAACCGCTTTTCTCCCGAAGCTTTGCGACCTATTTGGATCGACCTTGACTGAAGTGGCCCGATGAAACCATCGCTCTTAAGTGCGTCCGGCTGACTGGTGTCGTAGGCGATGGGAATGCTCAGCCAAATCGGGGCACGATGTACGCCGCGTCAAGGGTTGATGATGTGGCGTTTCTGCCATAGTGTTGGCCTTTGACGTAACATGGTGATAAAGGCACGACGATAGCTTCGCAAAAGGAATCCAAGGGCTGCCACTTGCCGAGGAACGCCAGAATCTGTACAACAAACAAGAACGGGTTTTGAAGCGGTTGCATGGCTGCCGCTCCGTCCAGCCCACTCTGCCGCTCGTCCAGCGCACTCATTATATCTTTATACGCATTTCTGTGACATAGAGAATATGTATTTATTTGAGAACCTTAATGTGAGGAAACGCGTTGAGAGGTACACTTCACTCACGAATCCTAGCAAATAGGGACGTAAAGCAAAATTTGTGGAGACTACTAAATTTGGTAAAACGGTGACAGAGATTTGCTTGCACCAACGCCCCGGGGTAACGGACGCAATCAGTCACGAAAATCGACGAAACGAGAAACTATATTCTAAAATAAAGATTAACCACTTCAAATGCGCCGGCACTAACTGGCCTGAAAAGATTGTCACCGCGTTGGGTCATCAACTGATGACGAAATAAAGATTGCAAAGATTTGGTGGAACCGCTTAACCTTTACTCTGGAATTATTAAGTATTTGGAGCAGGTAGAAGTATTTTCTTACCAAGATTAAGTTGCATGCTTTAGCTCTCGCAGAGATCGAGATACTATGGGGAACGAATGCTTGAGCATAACGCTTTAGGGTTGATTACACGTTTATTCAGTAATGTGCATTTGTCTGATACGCATCCGATGCAACGCCTATGTATTTTTGTGGCTCGCGCTACCATTGACTGTCAGCGAGTTGTGTTGATTTAATGATTCATCAGGCGAACGATAATCGCTATACTTTCAGCATATTACATTGTTGAGCCAAAGATGGTTCCGAATTCTTCAATCAAGGATGCCAAAGTTTTGATACTAGACTTATCCATACAAAAAAAAAAATCGAGAACGTCTGCATATGCCAGTACGTTTGCATGTTGGAACGCCGGCGTTAGCATGTTCGAGAAGAGAAAACAGAAATAATGCGGCGCCCAATCAAATACCTCAGCTACGCCCGTTTGGAGCATTGCCAATTGGTCATGAGAACGATATATGTTGCCGTACTCTATGGGTGTGTGTATGCTTGTTTGCATTGAGCGGTCTTGCCGAGTGCAAGCCTGGCGAGAAGCAATATGAATAAGCATTGAGAATTGTAGTCTGTTTGATAATACTTTCGCAAAAAATTATACTCAACATCACACAGTGTAAAGGGTCTGTAAGTTTCCACAGATCCCAGTTTCTCTCTGACGGTGTATTTTGTAATTAACCGTGTGCGGCTCTTTGTGAATGATCGAGGAATTGTATCAAGATCAAAACCAGCTTTGAACATAGCGAGTAACACGGGGAATATAGGATATAAAAGCTTTGCAAAGCTTAACCGCGATTCCATCAGGGCCCGACGCTCTGGACATGAACAATTGTGGAATAGCTAGTTCTATTTCTGGTCGAGTGAAAGAACAGATAATAACATCACACTCGTCTTGAGTTAAAGCGTTCACAAATTACGCAAAACTTGATACCTGTTCACAATTTTGCTTACTTGGAGGGACGCTAAACTATCAAGTCTAATAAGCTTCAAATTCTAACATAATTTCACTTCTATTAGAGAAGAATGACGCTTTCGAATCAAGACCTGGGACGAGCTTCCTTTTTACGTTGCGGTATTGATCAAGTGAAAAAGTTTGAAGTATTTGTTCCTCCGAATGCAAAGTACGATTATTTCGCGTGCGAACATCTGCACCTCCGTGGCTTATTGCGCATATTGCAGGAGTGTACAATTAACATTAGTAATTTTGTCCACATAAGAGCCCGGTGCCTCACATTCCCAATCGCAGAGGTTGGGAAGCCACAGGCTAGGTCGCCACAGCACGCACAGTTCTCGCGTGCTAAAGAACTGCTATCCTTTTTTTGAGAAGTTCGGACCGCTTTGAGTGCATATGCCGGAATTGAAATTTCATCGTTGTCTTAAGATAGACCACATGACAAAAGTATGGGTAGGTGTGAGTGCGTAACACTTTGTCGCAGATCACGTCACTATCCGCGTTGCTTTCGCTAACGCCCTTCAGTGCCATTGCATAACCTAACAATCGTTAATAATGTGCTCGTAAACGTGGTCACGCGCACCCACGCACAACTACGCGGGTCACATAAATGCGTTGGTCCACCTGTAGTGCTGGATAGACAGCTAACTTCAGAATCCTTTGCTCAACATTGATTGCTACAGTGTGTTGCATTTGCGCATTTTTTTTTATTAAAGAGGGTGGCGGTCAATGACGCCAAGTTCGTTCCTTAAATGGCCCCTGAAACGGTTCGGACAAATTTTGCAGACGCGTAGGGTACAACTTAAGCAGAACATTCGCACCACAATTTAAGTCAGGCGTTACGTAATAATGGAGCTACAAGCGATTATAAGTTACCCTCCTCCCTAGCCATGATTTTCCTCCTCAACTCGTTCACCGAGCAATCAGGGCTAAGCTCCGCCTTGACTGGTTTTGCGTCACGATGCGACGTCACATCGTCCACTTCCGTTTGTTTTGGAGCCCGCCCCGGTCCGGGCGAAACTTCTCTGCTAGCCGCTTGGTCGTCGACCCCAAGCGAGAGCTACGAAGCAGTGTGCGTTGCGAGCATTCTGTCGCAGCGCCGAACGTGTATGGTATTCCGGTGACGACACCACTACACACTAAACAATTTCTCACCCATAAGGTGTAAATTAGCTTGTCCCCAGACGAACACCATTTGCCACCTATTGGGTGCTTAAAAAAAGGGCGCTAGGAAAGGGTGCAATGGCTATCACCCTTAAGGAAGGGTGCACAGGAGAAAATTTTAAAGGGTGTAGTGGTCGCACCCTTATTAAAGGGTGCTATTTTACCATAACACCCTATGAAATGGGTGCTTGAAGGGTGCTCTACATTGATTCACCTGAGCAAATGTGTCCACAAACATAGAATGCTCTACTCCACAGACAATGCCGTGTTCAGGCTGCATGCTAGCAACTGATATTTAGACAAAACAGTGTATATATGTATATATATATATATATATATATATATATATATATATATATATATATATATATATATATATATATATATATATATATATATATATATATATCTTAGAGCAAAAATATGCATCTTTCCCACCCATGGCTGCTCAATAGCTATATTTTTGGACCACAATGCACATCAAACCAAGGACTCTACAGCACATATATGCATGCCATGCAAAATGAAAATTTTAAACGGGAAAGCAATGCATGGGAACCATTGCTTTCCAAGGAAATATACGACTGGTGAACCGCAAGTCATATATTTCCCTCGCAACAAAGGCAGACAATATACACTACGCAGCACCTGGTCATCTTTTGCCCATTTGAGACGTGTGGCAAAGGTGTGTTTTTATACATATGAGAGTGCGGGATAGTTTTGGTATCAAAGTAAATTTATTAGGAACATCAATAATTAATGCAACACGAATACATATGAACAATAGAAATAGAACAACACAATTGAACGATAGAGAGCAGGTCGACGCTATATTTTTAGATTACTCTAAGGCTTTCGATCTGGTCGTACATAACAAATTAACGAAAAAACTGATGGAAATTAATATAAACAATGATATGTGGATCCACTCATATCTTACAGATCGGACACAATACGCTGATATAAATGGTAACAAATCTAACAAATCTAACCAATTAAACATAACCTCATGCGTTCCACAGGGATCCGTTTTAGGACCACTTATTTTTCTAGTTTACATAAATGATATTGCTGATCACATAAATAACGACATAATCATCCTGTTACTTGCAGACGACTGTTTATTATATCGTGAAATCAATAACCAAAACCATCGGGCATCACTTAGTCAAACCCTTAAAGCTGTAGAAGTCTGGGCCCATAAAAAGTAAAATGAAAATTAACGAATCTAAGTCAGTCATGCTCAGAGTTACAAACAAAACAAAGCATGTTATTGAGTGTAATTTTCAGATGAACTCAACGATTCTAACAAGCCGAAACGATAAAATACCTAGGTTTAACAATTTCGAAAGACTTCAGTTGGAAATCACACGTAAACAGAATTTGTGGAGCTGCAAAAAAAAGTTATGCTTCCTTCGCCGAAAATTAAAGCTAGCAACCACACCCGTCAAACTACATGCATGTTTAGCTTACATTAGACCGACGTTAGAGTATGCCAGTGTCATTTGGGATCCGTTAGAATCAGGATTAATAAATCGCATTAAGAAGATACAGAGAAAATCTGCAAGGTTAATTCTTTCCCGGTATTATCGCATTGACTCTGTTTCCGAAATGCTTCGTTCACAGAACTATTGGAGCCAATGTGTAGCTGCCACAATGCGGAAAAAGTCAATGGTGACGCGAGGCCAACGTTCTTTGTGGCGGAGGGGGGTGTGTTAAATAAAATAATTGCGCAAAGTTACCTTTGTTCATAGAGATTTTCAGCTGTACGGGTTTTCGGACATAGTGGCTCAACGGCGGAAGTTGGCTAGACTTAAATTTCTTTTTTTTGTTATCAAAACTTACAACTTTGTTATCAAAAGTTTGTTACCACTTCAATATTGTTACGGCCAAGACGGCCAACAGCACGTTCAACATGGCTCACTTTTGGTGACTTTGTTCAAGAACTTCGTAGCCACTACTCTAGGGGCACTCAATGTGAGCCCAATGAAAAGGCGCTCCAACACGACAAGAGTGTTGAACAGCTTGCGGTCGTACTGGATATTGAAGAGCCAGTAAGCAGATAAAACAGCCGCCAGCCCCTCCTTCCCATTTTTCACCGCAAACAACTTCTCGCAGTCCACCTTGATATGGAGAAGGTCAGCCTCTACAACGTCTCCTTCAGAAAATACGATGCAAGGGGTTGCAGGAACGCTCGGGTCCTGTAGTGGCAAGAAAGAATATTGCATCATCCCCAATAGACCATGAATAGTACATTGTCATACTTCATACTTAGTCACCCTTTATAAAGCTTTCTGCAGGTTATACATCATTTCAACGCAATACAAACAATGTTAACAATACAAATGGCTACTCTGACATTTAAGCATGCAATTTTGGTTTATGCCCGACGCAAATTTTGGGACCACGCCCAGAATTGCCCCCACTGCATGAGATGGCAGTTTTATTTTATAATAAATATGTTACACAGAATTTTATGAGGCCAATTCCCACTTAATTTAAACATTGATGAAAACTAAAACAGCACGCTTGTCTAGCAAGCTGCTTTGTGCATGCCATTTTAACATTCCACTTTCACAAAAAAAGAGTACATTACAAGGGAGAAGCAAAAATTGCGTAGGTGACAACAGGTGACAACACTGGAAACTATCTGGCATACAGATGAAGGTATGGGCCGCACTTCTTGCAATTTAGGAAGGAGGGGATTGGCTCATAGTAGAAAGTGGCATTTTCAGTTCCATTATTAAAGGACTATAGAGACTTTATTTTGGTCGCGTGCTTTCTTATTTTAAATGTATTAGACATAATAAATGGTTGGCCCTATGGTATTCACCTATAACCGCCAAATAATAATTATTTGAATTTATTTTCTTTTATTTCAATTTAAGTTTCATCAATCCAACGATGGTTAAGAGGTGCAGTTGACTACGTCACGCGAGACATGAAAAAAACAATATAATCACTGATATAGTTTCAATTCCCTACAACAATCAAACGTGTTTTAAGAGCTATAGACCCCAAATGATGTATCAGCAGTTATATTGCAGCTTTTTCCGTCTCACGTGACCTAAACACCAACTACACATCACAGACATCGTTAAGATGAAATCAAAACAGAAACATTAAGAATAAATTCAATTGTAAATTACTCAGCAATCGTAGGCCAATAACACTGGGTGATAATGGACACTAATGTCTAATGCATCATTCGTAAGAAAATATGCACCGCATTCGTCTTGGTGTTGCACTCACGAGGCGCTATACGCATATCATCAGCTGCAGTGACATTGGTCCCAACTGTGATCACTGCCAAGCGCCAGAAACGCTTGGGCACATATTTTGCTCATGCCCAGCGTACGTGCGAGAACGGCAGAGCCTTATTCCTACTATTCAACGAGCGACTAAAAGACGAATATCTTAAGAGATTCTATTAGGTCCTTGACCTGACGCCAACAGCACAGCTGTGGTCACTGGAGTGACTATAGCTTTCCTTCAAGCCATTGGACTCGACGCACGACTCTAGTATGACCTCAACGTGATGGACATGTATACATGTATATGCACCTCCTTATCTTATAATTCTCGCTCTTTTTCTCTCCCCCCTTCCCCAGGTAGAGTAGCAGGCCAGTGCAAACTAACGCTCAAGCCAATCTCTCTGCCTTTCTTCAAATAAACCTCTCTCTCTGGTACCTAGTTGCAAGACATATTCCAGGTTCTTTGCTGCTAATACTTCGCGGCTGCTCGGGCCCTGCTCATCACCACACTTGTACATGATGTCTCTCTTTAGCCTATTGGCATTCAAAATACCAGTAATGTTAAGCTTGCTCGGGCCCTGGTCATCACCACCCTTGTAATGAAATAGTCTATTCAGTCCATTCGCATTCGAAACGCCAGTAACGTTAAGCGTATAAAGTCTGAAGACGCAACATGCCATCAATTCAGAGTATAGTAGGTTGCAGCTCCCTGGGGAAAACCTTTATACTTTTAGAGTACTTGCTTTACTTAGTCCTTTACTACTTTATTTGAAATATAATTCTTAATATCGCTTTTATATTATTGGCTCCCGAAGTTGGGGGAGCAGCCTACACAATAGTACAGCCACTGTCCATACGTGGTAATTATCTACCATGTTTATTGATGTTCTATATGCTGCTAGGTCACACATACACAAGAGAATAACCAACAAATGCTTAACATATTTATACATTTCGTGAAAAACAAACACTGCTTAAAAACATCAGTAAAAACGCAAGCAAATGCAAATTATACAGAGCATTCTCTTGCCCACAGAAGACATGGCTGCATCAGGTTCAATGCTTTGATTTAAACTTGCGCACCACCAGTGGGCAACTGCTCGCCTCAAGCACTAGCTGTAGAATGTAATCTCCGTACAGTTTTTGGAACTATCACAGGCGCACCATATGGCAGATTTACGATGTCCCTTACCAGACAGCAGCAGTCCTGAAATAGTAACCACATGTCTAGGTCCTTTGTTAATTTTTTTTACTTGACAAACTTATCCGGTGGTTGTTGTCAAACACGTTTAATTTTTTTTCGGTGAATATAATTTTTGACAAATAAAATATTGACTTTTTCAAATATCAGTAAGAGTCCACATCTCGGCGTTCTTGTTCGCGTGAACAGTTTAAGCAGTAATTAATATGGAATGGTAATGCTTCGAGCTATGCTTGTGGAAGGAATTGCTATCATTAAAAAAGTAACGTAACTTAAGTAAGGTAGCCAACAGACAAAACCGCAAGTGGAAGTTTGCTTCTCTAAGGACTATAGGCTGACATGTTAGCACTGGTTGGTCGCACTGGGTTCAGCAAATGGCATGACGTAAAACAACACCCCGTTTCCTTGATGTGCTAGTGAAACCTGTGGAAACTGAGTTTTTCTTTTGTATATCGAAAGCCTACACACACCGGCAGATATCTGCAGTCAAACCGCTCGAGATCCCACAATACAACATTGGTAGTCGCGACGCAACTGCGGAGACCATCTTCAGTTCAAGAGAGGACAGAAAAATATATGAGAAAGCGATTATTATGGAGCTCTTGAACAATGGCTACAAAAGGAGCTTCATTCGCCATGTGTTGCGCTAACCTGACTTGGGCGCTCACACCCCTCAAACACTTTCGGGAGAGCACGCAGGCTTTTCATCGGTGCCTCTGTATCGCAAATTCACCGGGAGACCCCCAACGAGGAACACGAACAAATGAGGCAAACAAAGCTATTCTATCTAAAGAAGGCTAGTAAGTAACCACAAAAGACAGAGAGTTGCTCTGCTGAGGCGCTTTCATGATCGAGACTGTAATTTTGTCAAAAGGACTGCGCTCAATCTTAAACATTTCCTAATCATGTTGTCGCGCGTGCCTACAAACTCAAGCCGGTGGGCGTACAAAACGATTAAGCGCACCAAATACGACTAACACCACCACGTAGTACGTATATAAACAAAACAGTCGTTGCGTAAAAATCGTGTTAAAGCGTGCGTACAAATGACAACATGCACAGGGAACTGTGCAATATCTACTACGTTTTTGCCCGCAGCACAATACGCAAGCCTGGCACATACTATTGGCCTCGAGCTCCACCACTGGAAAATCTGGCGCCACCGTCGGCGTGACGTGCTAGGAGGGATCACGTGGACATTGCGGCCGCGTCGGCTGCTTCGGGCGCGCCGAAGCTACGGAGGCCGAAGCGAGCTGAAAACGAGTTTAAATTCCCTCGTACGCTGCGGTTTTCATTTAGTGGCGAAATTTTCCCGCTTCGAGTGTCTCCTTTACAACGCTTGAAAGCACTACAATAGGTAGTGGCTGCCTTTGAAGGCGCGCGGCATGGTAGGCTACTGCTCGGTGCCGCAGGGCCGGACGCACGTAACGGAGGCCGGTGTCAGCCTTATTCACACGTAGCCACAGGACAAGAAGCTGTGTGAAGCTTGGCTCGCGAAACATAAAACCGGCAAACAGTCATCGGCTACAACTCGGGTATGCAGCAAGCACAGACGCGAGGAAGATTTCTGCTACGGCGCCCGGTCTGCGATGTTCTGAAAACGCGCACTGAAACGCACGCCCGAGTCCGCTGCCCGACTAATGTCATGACGGTTTGGTCTATGAACTTGTCGATACTATAGATACTGGCAAGTTCAATGTAGTGGAAAGGCAGCGGTAAGCAGCACATTTAAAGAAAGCATGGCATATGGTCATGTTTATGTTATGAATTAATGCACTCGATTACAAAAAAGGAGCAGCGGGACATTGCACGCTGAGAACGCCGATAAACATACTGTGCGACGCAACTCGAGAAATAGTATCGAAAGGTCAAAGAATTTAGAAGAAAAAAAAGATTGAATCGTCGCGACGGCACATCGAAGGCGTCGAAGTCTCTACAATGAGATTATTTTTGAACAGCTTTCATAGCGCCAACGCAACAATGGTTGCTTGTATACTGTCAAATGCTCATATTCTGCGGCCTAAAGCTCATGTCACGGTGCGAAAACGCGCGCGCGGAGAAAGCGAAACAGTGCGCGGACAAGCATGCAGATGCGCAGTCGGTCGCTGCGAATCTGCGCGATCGCTGCATTGAGGCTTCATTCTATTACGCTCTATTTAATTATACAAACACTATAAGAACATATTTCGCATAGTTTTATCTCAGCGTTTACCTACCTTTCACGCAAGAAGCCGGTTCGGGAGACTCCATCGCGGCGACCGTGCGCAGTGGCGTTCACTGTACGTATTCGGTAAAGAGATAGCGGCTGTAAACGATTGTGTGCTTTCAGTTTGCCCAAGATTATTATTTAGACAGCAAGAAACTTCTCTCGTTTCGAAAGTACTTACAGAAATGTCCGGGAGAGCTCGCGCGTGGCGTTTTCAGGGAGCGCTGACAGCAAAACCTATGAGGAGCGCGCCACGTGATCCCTCATACTGCGCCAGCGAGGCGCTTCCGATAGAGGGCGACTCCGTAACTCCTCGCCGCCAATACTCTGAGAGACTCACAACCTACCTCCCATAGTCGCGCGGAGGAAGTTGGTCGGAAGTTCTCCCTCCCGATTCGGTGAAGCCATGTCTTTCTTCTCAACCCGTCGGGCTTACCGGACGGTATCGCGAACAGATTCTTGCCTTTGCTAAAACTAAATTGGCATCCGAACGCGCAGCAGGTCATGGTCACAGAAACTGACGTCAAGCGACGTCGCACTTGTCACAAAACATCCTTCAAGGCGTTCACAAAATCAAAACAACACAGAATAGGAATGGAAGGAACGGCGCCAACAAGCGCCGCTTCTTGAAAAAAATGGCACTGAAGCATGACTGTAAACAAACGAAGCCGGCGCAAGGGGCCATCTGATGACATTAGGCCAATAGCAACGCGGCGTCGCCTTCGGCCAGAGCACTCGAGGAAAAGGCGGCATTCTTCAAAGCGTGGCACTAGTTTACGAAGTTTAAGGGGCTTTAGCGCAGGGCAGTTTCAGGCGCCACCAGTAGGTGGGCCCATCAGACATGCGTGAATGAGGTGCATTGATTGATTGATTGAGTAACTTTTATTTTACAGTCCTGCAGAACGCGTATTAGCACGTCGCGGGCCGCTCCCACGTCGGGACCGACAGGCCTAGCCTGCCAGCCGCATCGTGGGCCTGCTGGACAGCCCAACGTTGCTCAGCCAGGAGTGGGTTGCGGAGGGCCGCCTCCCACCTAGTTGAGCTGAGGTCAGGGCTTGCTATAGAGATACATCCCCAGAGCATGTGCGAAAGTGTTGATCTATCCCCGCAAGCGGGGCACGCGTCGTCAGTGTAAATCTCCGGATATATCGCATGTAACGTGAACAGGTTGGGATAGGTTTCTGTCTGCAACAGTCTGAATGTCAGTGCCTGAGGCCTAGTGAGCTTGGGGTGAGGAGGAGGGTATTGTCGCCGCGAGAGATAGAAGTGTTTAAGAAGTTCATTATAAGTGGCAGGCGCGTCCCTACCATGCGTAACTCTCTCTTCGGCCGTTACAGCGCCAGCGCGGTCAGTCAGTGCGCGCGCGGCAGCGTGGGCCCTCTCATTGAGGTTCGTGGGGACACCCGCCATGTGCCCAACGTGGGCTGGGAACCAAGTAAGCAAGTGATACTTGATTCTATCCGGACCTGCCTTACGAAGCAGCCCAAAAGCCTGTTCTGAGATCACTCCACACTGAAATGCCCTAATGGCCGACCGTGAGTCACTGTAGATGACGTCGCTGCTGTCATCAAGCATCGCCAAGGCAATGGCCACCTGCTCGGCTATCGCCGGATCTCCGGTTCGTACAGATGCACAGTTCGTGAGTCGCTGTTTGGAATCCACCACTACTGCAGAAAAGGAGCACCCCTTCCGATATGCGGCCGCGTCAACAAAGCAGGCTCTACGCCCCTCTGTCTGGATCTGCTTGAGTATGGCTGAAGCTCTTGCTTTCCTTCTACCCTTGTTATATTCAGGGTGTACATTTCTTGGTATCGGCGATACGGAGATCAAATCTCGTATGTCCCGTGGTAACTGGAATTTTCTTGGTGCTTCTGCAGATGGTGGGTAGCCGAGCTCTTGTAATATCCTCCTACCGGCGGCGGTCGTGGAGAGTCTGGCAAGTTGCACTCTTTCGTGAGCCTCTGCAATCTCCTCCAGAGTGTTATGCACACCTAGCTGGAGGAGGCGATTGGTGTTGGTGAAGATCGGTATACCCAGGGCTCGCTTAGTTACTTTCCTGAGCAACGTGTTGAGTTTGTTCCTCTCTGCTCTTTGCCATCTGTGCATAGCCGCCACGTAGGCAAAGTGGCAAAGCACAAAGGCGTTAATCAACCGTAACAGATTGTCTTCTTTAAGGCCATGATGACGGTTAGCCACCCTTCGGATGAGACGTACTGCGTTGTCCGTCTTGGTCGTGAGCTTGTTAATCGTTTGCGCGTTAGAGCCAGTAGATTCGACTACCATGCCGAGTATTCTTATTGCGTCGACCCTAGGAATCTTGTCTCCCTTGCCCGTGCGAAGACAAATGGTGCTGTCAGACAGTGGTCTCCAGCCCATGGGCTTACGACCTCTTCTTAAGGGGCGGTATAGTAAAAGCTCTGACTTCTTAGCCGAACAGTTTAATCCCGTGGGTCGAAGATAGCCCTCCGTGACCTCGATGGCCTCCTGTAACGCACTCTCAACCTGTCCATCACTTCCTCCAACACACCAAATGGTAATGTCATCCGCATAGATGGTATGCCTGATGCCCTCGACTCGTGAGAGTGTTCTGGAAAGGCCGATCATGGTCAGGTTAAACAAAGTGGGCGAGATCACCGAGCCCTGTGGAGTGCCC
Organism: Dermacentor variabilis; assembly: GCF_050947875.1. Classification (NCBI taxonomy): domain Eukaryota; kingdom Metazoa; phylum Arthropoda; class Arachnida; order Ixodida; family Ixodidae; genus Dermacentor; species Dermacentor variabilis. The sequence goes on from NC_134577.1 coordinate 45,385,695, forward strand.
CTTGTTCCAAGCTCCACCTCTTCCGCGATCATGTCTCCTGCGCGGAGAGTCGCTCTTCTTCGGTGCAAAAATGACCTAACGTAATCATGGAATCTTACACCCAGACCAAGCTCGGATATTGATTGCAGTATAAATTGATGGGCTATCTTATCGAAAGCTTTCTCCAAATCTAATCCAAGGATGGCCCGAGTGTCCCGCGTGTCATTGTCGATTATCTGACTCTTGATGAGCTTCATGGCGTCCTGTGTGGACAGACCTGCCCTGAAGCCAATCATCGTGTGGGGGTAGAGTTCCTTGTGTTCGATGAACCTCGTGAGCCTGTTGAGTATGACATGTTCCGCGACCTTGCCAACGCAGGACGTGAGCGATATTGGTCGCAAGTTGTCCAGGCTTGATGATTTGCCAGGTTTGGGGATAAGTACTGTAAGTGCCCGCTTCCATGCTTCCGGGACCTTGCCTTCCTTCCATGTCTCGTTGATGACTTCTGTCATGTATTCTATCGAGTGATCGTCCAGGTTACGGAGGGTCCTATTTGTGATGCCGTCGGGACCAGGAGCAGACTTGCTATTAAGCTCATGCAGCGCCCTCCTAACCTCTTCCGTGCTGATGTCTGCATCCAGCTCGGAGTTGGGTGGCCCAAGGTAGTCTGCGTAGGCGACCGATGTCCCTTGCCGGGGACCAACAGGGAGGTACTTCTCCACCAGGCTCTGCAGGACTTCCTCCGTGGACTTGGTTCGTGTGGCTGTATGCAGAAGCTTTGCCATCACATGCTGCTGGTTGGACCTTGTGTTGGTGTCGTCCAGAAGATGCTTCGAAAGATTCCAGTTTCGACCATTCCGCATTTGACTATCAACTGAGTTGCACACCTCGTCCCATTGTTGCTTTGAGAGGATGTGGCAGTACTCCTCTGTGGTTCTATTGAGTTCAGCAATCTTTTTGCGTAGTCTGCGATTTAGCCGTTGGCCCTTCCATCGATTGAGGAGGGACTGCTTAGCCTCTAGTAGATGGGCTAGGCGACTATCCATCTTTTCCACGGGAAGGTCCGTGCATATTTTGTGAGTGTTACTCTTGATATCTTCCCTGATCTGGTCCATCCACTGTTCAAGGCTCAGTCTGGTGGTTGGAGGTTGGCGCTCATTCCTTATCTTGCGGAACTTGTCCCAATCCGTGAAGAAGAACTCCTTCGGCCTCTTAGGTGTTGTTGGAAAGTGTGTAGCGAGGATATAATGATTGCTGCCAAGATCAACAGCAGTGTTAGTCCATTGCGCCTTTGACAAATTCTTGACGAACGTTAAATCCGGAGTCGAGTCCCTGCACGAAGATGTTCCCATTCTGGTCGGAAAAGACTTATCAGTGACGAGCGTAAGGTCCAAGTCTGTAGCATTCTGCCATAACTCCTTTCCCTTGACCGTGTTGTACATGTAGCCCCACGCGTAGTGCGGGGCATTGAAGTCCCCGGCTATCACCAAAGGATTAGTCCCGGCGAGATTGATTGCCTTCCTTAGAAGCGCTTTGAAACGCTGGCGAAGGTCATTGGGGCTACTATACACGTTAAGAATGAAAACGCTCTGGCGTCTCAATCGGCCTGGTATGATTTCTATCATCACATGCTCTGCCTTACAGGTGGCCATCCCCAGGTCGTGAGTGATATATGTGAGCTTACGACTTACAAGGGTGCATACACCTCTCCTCCCAGTTTGACCAAGAATCGATTGATATCCCGACAAATTGACTTCAGCAGATAGGGTTTCTTGAATAAGGATTACATGTGGTTTTTCGGAATTGCTGCGAATGTATTGCTGCAGAGGCGCTTTCTTCTTAAGAAAGCCCCTGCAGTTCCATTGCCAAATGCGAAAAGATTCATTTGAGCCCGCCATCTTGTTGCTGTCTACTTTTGTCCCCATATTCTGCGGATGAATTGTCCCCAGTTATAGGGGACCCAATGGTAGTATGTGGTACGACATTGACGCTAGGACCAGGGATTGGCAACATTACGTTCTCTAGGAACGATTCTATTTTGGACACACGTTTGTTCATACTTTCAGTTTGAAAGGCCATCTCGCTTTGTATCTGGGAGACCTTCTCCCAGCCCAGGAGGTTGGTCTCGACGATCCAGGAACCGGTCCTGTCTGGTGCCCTCTGGGTCTGGAACTGGACCTGGTGCGGCTGTCGGGCCTAATGCGGCTTCCGGAATTGATGCGTATTCTCGTCCCTCTAGACGCTGTCCGTCCTCTGGATCTGGAGCGCCCCCGGGATCTGGATCGCCCTCTGGATTGGGAACGGCCTCGGGTGCCGGATGGGGCCGATGAGTCCGATTCTTGAGAGCGTGGGTGCCTTTCACCGGAGATAGCTGGAAAGTGTTGCTCATCCTTGAAGGGTGGTGATGGCTTGCTTCTTTCCTCCCGCTCAGCGTTGCGAGCGCGTTCTCCTCTTCTGCGTCGAACTACGTACGGCGTCTGGAAGCGTTTCCTGCATTCCTTAGCTGCGGTCAGGTGGGCCTCGCCGCATAACTTGCATTTTGGATCGCAGCTGTGTTGTTCATCGGGATTGGTTGCTCCACAGCCCCTGCATACCACTTCCTCTGGTGACGGGCAGACATCGCAGCGGTGTCCAAGCCGTCCGCAGGTGTAGCAAACATCCATCTGTTTGTGGTAAAGCGTGCACCTGATCAGAGTGCCCCCATACGCAACGTAATTTGGGACCTTATATCCCTCGAATAACACCACCACAGTTCCAGTATTCTTGATTCTTTTGGCTCCGAGCGCTAGTGGATTTCTCCGGTTGACGATCTTCCTGTCAATGACCTCAGGT